>NC_136477.1:65256261-65851985 GCF_902686455.1 Sciurus vulgaris | reverse complement strand
GACTTCAGAGGACACAGTGTGATATTATGTGAGTGACAGAGAACAAAGCGGTAGTAGTCTGGGTCTGTGGTCAAAGTGTGTGTATTATGTGATTGTCAGAGACCAAACTTGGGGATTTATGTGAGTGTCAGAGGGTACAGTGAGGGTATTAAGTGAATGCCAGAGGTCACGGTATAGTTATGTGTCAAAGGTAGCATTGATGATATTATGTGTCAGAGGCCAATTAAGGATATAATGTCTTTGTCAGAGGTCAAATTGAGTTCATAATGTGAGTGTCTGAGATCACTCACATTAATAATGTGAGTGAGATTATTTGAGTGTCAGTGGTCAAAGTGAGAATATTACATTAGTGTCAGAGATCAAGTGAGGATATTTTGTGAGTGTCATAATCTAAAGTGAGTATATTACATAAGTAACAGAGGTCCCAGTGAGGTTATATTGTGATTAGAAGAGGTCACAGTGATGACATTATGTGAGTGTCAGAGGTCATGTGAGGACATTATGTGACTATCAGATTCAGAGTAAGGATATTATGTGAGTGTCACATAACAGTTGAGGAAATTAAGTGAGGAACAGAGGTACCAGTGAAGATAAGTAAAAGTGTCCAAAATCATTTCAGAATATATGTCAAAGATCACAGTGAGGACATAATGTGAGTATGAGTGGCCAGAGGTTTTATGTCAGTTTCTAAAAAAGAACAATGAGATTATTAATTGAGTGTCACAGGGCTCAGAAGGGGAATTATGTGAAAGCCAAAGGACATACTGAGGGTATACTGTGAGCGACTTAAGCCATGTAAGGGTATTATGTGTGTGAGAGAGGTCACTCTGAGGTTATTATGTGAGTAACAGGTCACACTGAGGATATTATTTCAGAATTAGAGGTCAAATAAGGGTATTATGTGTCTGTCAGAGACCACAGTGAGTATATTTTATGAGTGTGATAGACCAGAGTGAGGGTAATAAGTGGTAGAGGTCACAGTGTGGGTAATCTGTGAGTGTAAGATGTTAGATGAGGGTATCATGTCAGTGATAGAGGCCAATGGAGGACAATTGTTTCAGGGGTCAGAGTGAGGGTATGTGTCAAATGTCCCATTGAGGGAATGACATTAGTGTCAAAGGGCAAGTGAGAATATTTTTTACTGTCACAAGTGACAACGAGCTTGTTTTGTGAGTGTGAGATGTTAGAGTGAGGATATTGTTGAGTGTCAGAAATCAAGTCAGGGTATTTTGTGACTATCAGAGTCACAGTGAAGATATTCTTTGAGTGTCACATTCCATAGGGAGGTTAAGTGAGTATCATAGGAAGTAATAATTATATTATGTCAGTGTCAGTGGTCACAGTGAGGTTGTTGTATCACTCTTAGGGTTTTATGTGAGTTTCAGAAGCCACTATGAGGAGATATGTGTATCATAGAAAAAAGTGAGGTTATTATGGCAGTTTCAGAGGCCACAGAACAAGTGTCATGATTGTACCTGAAGTCACACTGAAGGTATTTTTTGAGTGAGAGAGGTCACAAGAAGAATAATTTCTTCTTGTGGTCACTATGGGGGTATTATGTGAGCCTAAGAGGCCATGTTGATGGTATAATGAGAGCTCAAGGGGTCACGGTGTGGGTATTTGGTGAGCTTCATTGGTAAAACAGAGGTTACTACCTGAGTGTCAGTGGTCACAGTGAAGTATCATGTGAATGACAGGGCAAATTAAGGATAATATTTGAGTGTCACAAGCTAAAGTGAAGGTGTTATGTGAGTGTCAGAGGCCATTTTGAAGAAACTGTGTGAGAGTCAGGAGTCACAGGAAGGATATTGTATCTAAATAATAGTTCACAGTGAGGTTATTATATAAGTGTCAGAGGTACCAGAGAGGTTATTATGTGAATGTCTGAGATGACAGTGAGGATATTATATCAGCATCAGAGGTCACAATGAAGTTTTAATGTGAGAGTCATAAGCCATGATGAGGGTATTTTGTGAGCATCACAGACCATGGTGAGTGTATCATGTGAGTGTCAGTGGTCACACTTAGAATATAATCTGAGGACACACTGAGGGTATTAAGTGTCAATGGTCACAGTAAAGGTAATGTTTGAGTGTGAGGGTTCACAGTGCGGGTAATATATGAGTATCAGAGGTCACACAGTGTGTTATGTGAGTGACACAGGAAAACTGAGAATATTATGTGCCAGAGGATATAATGAGAAAATATTTTCAACATCAGGGGCCATAGTGAGGATATTTTATGTATGTAACATGTTATGATGAGGGCATTTTGTTAGAGTCATGGGTGAATTGAGGACATAATGTGAATGTCAGAGGCCACCCAGAAGTTTTCATATAAACATGAGAGATCAAGTGAGGATATAATGTGCATCACAGGCAACAGTGAGGGTATTATGTGAGTATCAGAGGAGAGGCCAAAGTGAGAATATTATTTGAGTGTCTGAGATCATATTCAGATTATTGAATGAATGTAAAAGGACAAAATGGAATATTGTGTCAGTGTCATAGGACACAATGAAGATAGTAAATGATTGTTCAGTGTCACAGTGAATATATTATGTTAGTTTAAGAGGCCATGCTAAAATACTATGTAGTGTCAGAGCCCAGTGAGTTATTGTGATAGTGTCAAGGGCCACTTTTATGCTATTATGTGAGTGTCACAGACCAGACTGAAGGATTTATGTTAGTGCCAGAAACCACAGTGAGGGTTTCATTGTGGTGTCAGATGCACCAGGTAGGATACTGTGTGAGGAGGTGCTGTGAGTGTATTATGTCAGTGTCTGAGGTCACTCTGTGATAATTATATGAGCATCAGAAGCCACAGTGAGGATATGTGCCAATTAGAAGGCACATTGAGGGTATTAATTTTGTGTCTCAGGTCACACTAAAGAAATAATATGAGTGAGACATGTCACTGTTATGGTATTATGGCAGTGTCAGAGGTCAGAATGAGGGTGTTATGTGAATGTCAGAGAACACAGAAGGGTATTACGTGAGTGTCAGTTGCCAAGTGAAGATATTATGTAAATGGGATCGGATACATTGGGGGTATTATGTGAGTGCTAGTGGCTACAGGAGACTACTGTATGTCAGAGATCATTCTGAATATTCTGTATTCATGTTAGAGGTCACAGTGAGGATATTTTATGGGGGACAGAGGTCATGTGACAATAATATGTGAGTGCCTGAGGCTATAGTGAGAATTTTTTGTGTGTGTGATCAGAGTCTACAGTAAGGATATTATGTGAGTGACACAAGAACAGTAAGGATATTAGGTCAGCATCAGAGGACAAGTGAGAATATTATGTGATTGCCAGAGGCCACATGAAGGTATTATGGGAGTATTTGAGTCACAGTGAGTAAATTATATAATGTCAGAAGTCTGGTGAAAATATTGTGAGACTGCGATATTGAGGATATTTTGCAATTGTCAGAGGGAAGAATGAAGGTATTATGTGATGGACAATAGGCACAGGGAAGGTATTAGATGAGTGTCAGAAACCCCAATGAGAATATTCTAAATGTCAGAGGCCACATTTTGGTATTATGTGTCAGAGAGCACATGCAGGTGTTATATTAGTGTCTGAGGTCACACTGAGGGTATTACATGAATGTGAAAAATCACATTAAGTGCATTTTTTGAGGATCAGAGGTCACATTAGGGTATTTTATCAGTGGCAATGGTTATACTTAGGGTATTATTTGAGTGTCTGTGGTCACACTGAGGGTATTATGTGAGCGTGGTCATACTGAGGTTATTATGGGTCAGAGGTTACAGAGTATAATATGTGATGATTAGAGGTCACAGTGAGAATATTATGTCAGTGTCAGAGGCCAAGTTAGGATATTTTGTGTTTTACAGGTCACTTTGATGGTTTTATATCAGAAGTTCCAGTATGGTAATATGTGAGTGTCAGAGATAACAGTGAGCAAATTTTATGACAGTCAGAGGCCACAGTGATTGTATTATGTGAGTATAAAATTCCAAATGTATGTCAATGTCAGAAGACAAGTGAGGATATTATACCACAGTCATAGGCCACATTTAAGGTATTATGTAAGATTCAAAGACCTCACTGAGTATAACATGTGTGTAGAAAGCCAAAATTTTGGAATTATGTGAGTGTCTGAGGTCACGATGTGGATATAATGTGTCAGTGGTAATAATGAAGGAATTAGGTAAGTGTCAGGGACCTATTGAGTACATTCTGTGTCAGAGGCCACAGTTTGGTATTATATGACTGTTTGATGTCACACTGAGTGTATTATGTGAGGAACTCATATGACAGTGAGTGTAATATGTGAAAGACATTTTGTAAATGAGAAGATATTATTTGAATGCCAGAGGCCACTGTTATGAGAAATTTTTAATCTCAGGGGCTATTCTGAATTAATATATAAATATATGTGAACATTTTAAATATATTTGAGAGCATCAGATGCCATAGTGAGTATATTTTGTCAATAGCAGGGGCCATAGTGATATTATGTGACTGTCAAGATCACAGATGATATTTTATGAATTTTAAAATAAGAGTGAGGGTATTTTGTGAGAGTCAGAGGCCAAGTGAGGGTATTATGTGAATGTCAAAATCCACAGTAGGGTATTATGTGTCAGATGTCACATTAGGCATCACATTATGGATAGTTAAAGGCCCCAGTGAGGGAGGGTATAAGTTGAGTGTCAGAAATCAGTGAAAATGCTATGTGTGATAGACTAAGGTGAGGGTGATATGTGAGTTTCAGAAGTCAAGTAAGAATATTATGTGAATTTCAGAGGCCAGAGTAATGTAGCATATCAACATAAGAGACCACAGTGTGGGTATTATGTGAGTGTAAGAGATTATAATGAAGACATTATGTGAGTTAACCAGGTTATGTCAGGATATTATGTGACTCTCAGAGATCACATTCTCCATTTTTGAAATTGAAAAAATGTTTTTCTTGAAAGATTGACTAGGAAGTTTAAGGCACATGCCCAGGATTTCATGGATGCCCAGTATACACCAGTCTTGCCCTTGATGATGTGAAAAATGGATGTGCGGTAAGAAGAGGCAATAGAGCCAAGAGGTACAACAGAAAATGCAATATGTTGGGACCAGGAGCCCCACATTAATCCATAAAGTGTAAGCTAATGGGAGCCAGGCCTGGTTCTCAGGTCTTGGTATGAGGAATGGGCCACTTTCTTAACTAAGACCATTTTCCTGAAGACCATTTCCCTTGTTCAGCCAAACTTAGACTTGTAATACATATGCCCAAAGTCCTCCCAGTCATGGTGTGCATGTCTCTCTGGGAGTCACAACCTGAGGTCAGTATACAGTTGGCTAATTGGGGTTTAATTTTGCATCCATTCCTTCTGGACACATTGGGCTAGATGTTGAGTTTAAGGCTGACACAGACTTTTTGGCATGTCTGACATGGCCCACAGTCTCCTAGGATTTTATAGCCAGTGCAAGTATCAGCCTGAACAGGAAGTAATGACAGTAAGGGGTATAGGGCTCTAGTTTCATTTTAGTGTTAACAAGCAGCATATCAACACATAACCCTCAACAGTGCTGATGAAGGAACTTCCTTGTGGGGTCCTGCTGAGGGGGTTTAAGCATTAGGATGAGAGAAAAAAAGACTCACAGAACTGCAACAGTGGCTGGCAGAATAGTCTGGATCCCTTGAATTCCCTTACAATGCTGGAGGAGGAGACAGAAGCAAAAGGTTCATTTGAGAACATTCACCCTGGATGGTAAAATCCCTGAGGTCAGGGTCAGGGCTCATTGTCTACACAACACTGACAATTTAGTCCCATGAAAATATTCATTTTAATTCTCAATATTTAGGGTAAAAACTCTCAAGATGGCTTGGATTCTGCAGCACCCACTACTATTTTTCTTGGCATGACACCTTCCATGGGGCAGGACAGTTAAGCACACCTAAATGAACTTCCTAACATTAGTACCCAGTTACAGCTATGTAGAGTTTCCAGGAGTGAGTTGGGTGTCCCAGGCAGCTCTGAGGCTCTAAGTGGGGACAGTGATTCTAATTAGGCCACATATCTCTATATTTCTGCACACCACCCCACAAGTTTACTAGCAGCACTATAGTTGTATATGTTTGAGACCTTTTGCTCAACAAGTTCATCATCAGATGCCACAGTGGTGATCTCATTATTCATGCAATTTTCTATTTTTTTACATTTGAGTATTTTCTGAGTTACTTAAACCACCATATTTTTAACTACCATTCTTAAATCTGCATAAGAGTTGTGAAACAGTGTACCAATTTATTCATGCATATTGCTCCTCTTGAATATTTAGGTTCCTCTAGTTTTTAGCTAGTATGAAAATAATCTTAATATTTAAAGATCTTACCCAATATAGTAAAACCAGAGAGTGCGTAGAGAATTTTTGATTGGGGAAGGAATTCTGTTGTCTCCCATCCCTTTCCAACAAGACCAGTCTTTCTTGAAATCCTGTTTCCTTGGCACAAGCTCGGCCCTTAAATGGCTCAGAGCTTTGCTGTCTTGACTGTTTGTGTCACTTCCCCCTACTCAGCTCTCTTCCTGGTGCAGTTGTGCTGAATAATGGATGGTGGGAAGCAGCCTCCCATCTTGGTTATCCCCCATGAATACTGGAAGAGGACCCAGAAGTGGTAGCCAGACCAAAGCTCAGTTGTAAAATAGGGCTGAGCAACAGGGAGTGGCTGACTGTGAGAGAAAAGGACACAGGACACAGCCTGACTCCTGAAAGACACAATGACTCCATAGTGCTTTCTAAGGAAGATATAATTTAGTCAATGTGCAGCATCTGGTTTAAGTGGTCACATAAAGACTTTCCCATTTACAGAATGGAAAGTCTTGGAATCTTCAGGAGGAGGGGGAGGTGGTGTGGGGCTTTTTAGATATTTTTAAGTTACCCAAGCCTGTGATTTCTATTTCTATATATCATTAGAGTCTAGCAGATCATGAGGTAAATCTCCCAGGTGAGAGAATATCATTGTGACTGCATTGTCACATTACAGAAACTAGATTATTCTAGACTGAAGGGTTAATAATCTGCCCTTGGATTTAGGAGCCCCATGTAATTTGTGGTGGAAATATTTTCAGTTCAATAAATGACAAACATGTGCCAGGAGTCAGGGGTCTTTGATTCAATATAGCTGTGCCCCAGCTAGTTGTGCAAGATGGGGAGGCAAAAGTTTTCAGGGCTGGCTTGCCTCTCTGTACACTGAGGGCATTTTCTACATGCTTTCAAAGACTCTTTTATTCCTTTGGTGTCTCCTCTGTTCTTCCATGGAGATTGGTCTCTGGCAGACATTTGAGAAGCAGATAGACAGTAGGACATTTGGGAGAGATGTGACTCCTGAGCCTAGTACTGCCCTACTTCCTAGGGACACTGTGCAAACATGGTTTCTTCTTCCTAGAGCACTTAGCAAGCAATAAACACAGAATAATTAAATTATGAATTATGACATGATTCAATGGTCTGGAAAGAAGGTGCTGGAAAGAACCATGGCCCAGAATTAGATCACATCTAAAAGTGTATTTGGTTGGAAACTAAGGATGCAGTGTCCAGAACCAGGAACCTGGTTTTGAAATGTTTGAACTTGACTACATTTGGGGTAGGATATCTTCCTGGCCTCCTGGCTGAGGGAAGTTGGGACTTCCCTCACCTTGCTCTCAGAGTAAAATGAAGATTAAAGGAGTGCCTGGATAACTGCATGTAGCAGAAGAGCACAGGGGTCATTTGTGTTATTGTGTGACCCAATAGTTCCAATCCTCCAAGCTGAGTCTGAAGACCCTGCCTCAGATGAATGATTTTGAATGCTGCACACATGACTGGTAATTAATTTAGTGGTTCTATGGGATTTTGAAGTCAATTTTTATTTGGGGGTAAATGATACTCATTTTTATTGAAATTTGCATAAACCAATGAGATTTTAAATACATTTTTGTAAGTTTAACAGGCAAGGTAACTTAAGAAAAATAAGCGAACAAAAAATAAGTGCAAAAATTACAAAAGCAATGTGGAAATAAATATGTGTGGAAACAACTGAAGATGTGAGCAGACAGGAAATCTTCCATATTCAGCCTCACATAAGATGAGGCAGAACATTCTCAAAATGTTGAGGGAAAAATTTATTATACTGTGTCCTAAAGATACAACAGTGTTACAAAGACAATCTGATTAAGGGAAGATGAAGAAAGTCTCCTTTGAGGAGGTGGCATATTGATGGGCAAAGGGAAGGAGAAGTAGACAAAAAGGCATTGAAGAGCATGATCCTGACAAAGGGCTGTGGGCAAGACCCAAGTGGGCAGATCTGAACAAGGTCAACTAACTTTGTTTGGCCAACATGTGGGCTTTTTAGTTGACTAAGTAACTACTTCAAAAATTGTGTGGAGATGAAAAGTGAGATCCTAGTAGGAGGGTCCTTCTCCTTGCAAGTGAATGCTCAGCTGCTTTTTTCCCTGGCAACCTGCAGGATCAGGAGCTTCCTATGACCACTTGTTAAAACAAGCGTTCCAGTTAGAGGAAGTGATTGCAAGGGTTTTGTTTGTGGTTCCTTTCTTTAGCACTTTCCCTTGGTCAACCTTGCCTGCCTGGCTCCACAAGCATTTGTAGAGAGGTTATAAAAGCTCACAGTGTTCCAGAGATAACTCAGGGCAGAATTTATAGGAACTTTCCTTTAAAAGAAACCAAAGAACTATTTAAGGCCACAGGGTACTTAGGGAGAACAGAGATTCATGAGAGGAGTGGGTGATGTCATTTCAAAATGTTTATTTACATACATTATAGAAGGCATTTCAAACACCTTACACAAGGCAGTGGATTGTGAGGTATTTATCTCTTGGACACCAATGTGCATCATCTTATGTCCAAACAGTTGTGGGTGCTAATTTTAGACAACATAAATCTGAATTCTAACTCTTAATTATTATGTAGAAGAATAGAAAGCAATAAGTGTGTATTTCTGATCATGTTTGAGAGAAAGGTAGCTGTTTTGTGCTTTCAAAAACTGTTCAATTTTTGTTACTGAGCATTGAACTCAGGGCACTTGAGAGCTACATCCCTTGTTCATTATTATTTTTCTTAGTAGTAGTATTAGTGGTTGTATTAAGACAAGGTCTCTCTCTAAATTGATTAGGTCCCTGCTAAATTTTAGAGGTTGAACTCAATCTTTTTATCCTTCTAACTCAGCCTCCCAGGTTGCTGAGATTACAGGCATGTGCACCACCCTGCCAGGCTGAAGACTATATTTTTGATAATTCTTCATTGAACCCTGGGCTGGGGAGTTTGCCTCTACTTAGAATAAGAGCCCTGCAAGTTTACCAGCCAGGGAAACCTGTTTCTTGTCCTCTTTCTGGCTTATGGGACTGGAATCCTGCTGCCTGTGTGAAAGGGAATGCCACCATGCCACTCTCCTGGTAAGTGTTGGCTCTATATCCAACCTGACAGGAATCACTCCCATATACCCCTCACGTTTATCAGGGTACTGAATTTTCACCAATCCCCCATCCAGAGAGAAATCTGGAAAACCCAGCTTAGAGCTTTGTAAGAAGCTGTGACAGGGTATTTTAACAGCAGATTCTAAGCTATAAAAGGCTGGTCAGAAATGGAAGATGTGAACAATTAGTTTTAAAATGTGTGTGTATTTTGCGTGTTTATAACCTAGAGTGTCCACTATAGAAAAAATATTAAAGAAAGAAAAAAAGAAAGCCCCTTTCTGAGTTCCCATTTTGCCTTAACACTAAAATTTCTTTAATTTAGGAGGGGGAGCAAGTTGAAGAAATCTTTTGGACAGAAGTTGCTACAAACTTGAGATTTCCACCAGAATATCAATACCTCTTTCCCTTATATAAGTTGCTAAAAATTGCAAGGGCCAAACTTGCTGTTCTAGATGAGTGTTTAGAAATGAGTTTGTAAACATAGAACTTCTAAGGGATGTGGTTTCTCTCAATCCTGCAGAGGCTAAAGATGGTGAATTCTGCCTCACATTTGGTAAAGATTTTGGCTTACAAAGGGTGTTCATAGAGACTGGGTTGCATACCCTTTTAGTGGTGGACATTTTTAATGAAAAATAAATGGTGTACATATATCAGCTGCCCATAAGTGCAACATTAAGTTCTTGAAGTGTTTTGTATATTTTAATTTGACTATGAAAACTGGAAAATAAAAAAATATGAAAAAAAATAATCAAGTTACTCAATGTACTGATTTTCTTGAAATAAATTCAAGAGTAAAAATAGCAACAGTTTCTCCCTACTGGGATAGAAAAGTTACCTCCATACTTCTAAATCAGTTCTTCTTGGTCTGTGACTTAAAAAAAAAAAAAAAAGAGAGAGAAAGAAAAAGAAAAAAAGAGTATCCAGGACATTGGGTTAAAAGACAGTTAATTGCATATTGTTTTTACTGGGTGCAACTAATATTGATCTCCCCCTCAAAGAAGAGGTATTGGAAACGTTCAGTATCAAAATAAGACTACTGGGCCTGGGGGGAGGCTTCAATACCCCAGTTCTTCACTGCTATAGGGGAAGACACAGTAACAAAATGAAAAGAAAAAAAAAAAAAAAAAAAAAAAACAGGGGAAGAAACTTCCTAACAAACAAAGATGCTATTTTGATAGAATCCAATGACAGAATGGCAGTAGGAATCACAGAAAATGAGTTTAGAATCTACATAATTAAAATGATCCATGAAGCAAATTTAAGAGAGCAAATGAAGGCAATGTATGATCACTTTAATAGACAGTTAAAATACAAATGCAGGAAGGAAAAGATCACTTCAATAAAGAGATTGAGTTTCTGGAAAAAAAAAAAAAGCCCAAATACTTGAAAGAAATAATAAGCCAAATTAAATCTCAATAGATAGCATCACCTACAGACTAGTTCTTGTGGAAGACAGATTCACAGACAATGAAAACAAAATATTCAATCTCGAAAATAAAGTTGACCAAACTGGGAAGATGGAAAGAAATCGTGAATGAAAACTCCAAGAATTATGGAACATCATGAAAAGACCAAATTTAAGCATTATTGCGATCGAGGAAGGCACAGAGATGCAAACCAAAGAAATGAACAATGACTTCAATGAAATAATGTCAGAAAATTTCCCAAACCTGAAGAATAAAATGGAAAATCAAATACAGGAGGCTTACAGAACACCAGGTGCACAAAATTACAACATATCACACCAAGGCACATTATAATAAAAACACTTCACATACAAAATGAAGTTAGGATTTTACGGTCTGTGAGAGAAAATGATCAGGTTATATATAAGGGGAAACCAACACAGATATCAACAAATTTTTCAGCCTAGACTCTAAAAGGAAGAAGGGCCTGGAAAAATAGATTTCAAGCTCTGAAAGAACTTGGATGCCAGTCAAGAATCTTATACCCAGCAAAACTAAACTTCAGATTTGATGATGAAATAAAATATTTTCATGATAAACAAATCTAAAAGAATATACAAATAGAAAGCCTGAAGTAGGGATCATTCTCAACAAAATATTTAAAGTGGACAAAATGAAAAACAACAATACAAGTCCACAAATGGAGAAATTACCCTAAAGGAAAAGTCAATCAAAAGAGAAAACAATGCAAGTTAAAAACCAAAATTAAGCCAAAGTGACCAGAAAAACAAATCATATCACAACAGTAAACCTGAGTGTTAATGACCTAAACTCATTAATCAAAAGACAATGGCAGGGTGAATTAAAAAGAAAGTACTCAACAATATGCTGTCTTCAAGAAACTCATAGAAAATGGCATCCACAATGGATCAAGGACCTTGAAATCAGACCAGAGACCCTGCATCTTATAGAAGAAAAAGTAGATCCAAACCTTCAACTTGTTGGCTTAGGATCAGACTTCCTTAACAGAACTCCAACAGCACAAGAAATAAAAGCAAGAATCAATAACTGGGATAGATTCAAACTAAATAGCTTTCTCTCAGCAAAGGAAACTATCAGCAATGCAAAGAGAGAGCCTACAGAGTAGGAGAATATCTTTGCCTCTCATACTTCAGATAGAGCACTAATATCCAGAATATATAAAGAACTCAAAAAACTCTACACTAAGAATACAAATAATCCAATCAACAAATGGGCTAAGGAAATGAACAGGTACTTCACAGAAGAAGATGTACAAGCAATCAACAGATATATGAAAAAATGTTCAACATCTTTAGTAATAAAAGAAATGCAAATCAAAACTACACTAAGATTCCATCTCACTCCAATTAGAATGGCGATTATCAAGAACACAAGCAACAATAGGTGTTGGAGAGGATGTGGGGAAAAAGGTACACTCATACATGGCTGGTGAGACTGCAAATTAGTGCAGCCCCTCTGGAAAGCAGTGTGGAGATTCCTTTGAAAACTTGGAATGGACCTACCATTTGACCCAGCGATCCCACTCCTCGGCCTATACCCAAAGGACTTAAGATCAGCACACTACAGAGATACAGCCACATCAATGTTCATAGGTGCTCAATTCACAATAGCCAGATTGTGGAACCAACCTACATGCCCTTCAATTGATGAATGGATAAAGAAACTGTGGTATATATATACAATGGAATATTACTCAGCTATAAAGAATAATAAAATTATGGCATTTGCAGGCAAATGGATGAAATTGGAGAATATCCTGTTAAGTGAGATAAGCCAATCTCAAAAATCCAAAAGAGGAATGATCTCACTGATAAGCGAATGATGACACTTAATGGGGGGTGGGAGTGGGACAAGAATGAAGGAAGGAGGGACTGTATAGAGGGAAAAGAGAGGTGGGAGGGGTGGGGGGAAGGAAAAAACAATGGAATGAATAAAAACCCCATTAGGTGGGCCCTACTAAAATTATCCCCATTGGCAGGGCATGGTGGCACATGCCCTGTAATCCTAGCAACTCAGGAGGATCACAAGTTCAAGGTCACTCTAAACAACTTAGCAAGTCCCTAAGCAACTTAGTAAGACCCTGTCTCCAAAAGTAATAATGTTGGGGGATGTGGCTCAGTGGTAAAGCGCCTCTGTATTCAATCCCCAGCGTCAAATATAAAACAAAGTAATCCCCATTGTACAAAAGGGGAAACAAATTCTTGGTGAGATGGTCATGACTGGTAGTGAACAGGGGGACTGGGCGGTCAGCCTGACTTCAAAAAGCCACACTCTTAACCTTTTGTTGCCTCTTTTTAATAAAGTTCAGTACTTCTATAATTCTCGTCAAGAATGTTGGAATGTCATTCTGGAGCCTTCAATTGAAGGTCAAGGCCCTTGTGTAGAAGTGGGGAGGAGCTCTGCCCAAAAAAAAGGAGATCCCCTGATCCCATGAGTGATAGGTAACAGACAGATGGGAGAGGGGGAAGCATGAAGTTAAGGGACTAATTCTTTAAACTGGGTCCGCTGTGCTGACCATCCCCCACCATATTGTCTTTTAAAAAGCAATTCACCTGCAGCCCTGTCCAGTTTAAGTCAATAGGATCTGTTACATTGCTCAGCAAACAACCTGTTACTGCAGGAGAAATGCAGGCACAAAAGTCTGATAAGAGGGACACTACCCTGAAGGGGGTACTTTTGTGACTTTTACACAGACCAGGTTTCAGAACTCAGGGAGATAAGGATGATTCCACCTAACCATAAAATCTGTAAAAACAGGTTCCAATTAGAACCAGTCTGCATGGGCCAAAGTGACCTAGAGTTTCCATGGATTTAAAAAAAAAAAAAAAGAAAGAAAGAAAATGGCATCCACAAATTAAAGGTGAAAGGATGTGGAAAAACAAACCATGCACATGGACTCAGTAAAAATGCAGAGGTCTCCAAACTTATATGAGAAAATGTGGACTTCAAATCTAAGTCAGAAAGGATAAAGAAGGACATTTCATACTGCTTAGGGAAATGGTAAAGAATCAAGACATAACAATTTTAAATATTTTTGCCCCAAACAATGATGCATCCATGTATACCAAACAAACTCTTCTCAATTTGAAAACTCAAATAGAGCAAAACCTAGTAATACTGGGTGACTTTACCATACCACTCTCACCACTACATAGATACTCCAAACAAAAAATTACAAAGAAACTATAGAATTAAATAATACAATCAATGATATATACTTATTGGGCATGTATAGAGTACTTCATCCATCATCAAGTGAATACACTTTCTTCTCAGCAACTCATGGATCCTTCTCCAAAATAGATCATATGCTAAGCCACACAAACACAAAAAAAAAATTAGTAAATACAAATAAGATAGAGATACTATCTGGCATTCTATCAGATCATAATGGAATGCAATTAGAAAACAATGATAAAATAAAAAACAAAAACTTGTCCTACAACTGGAAGCTAAATAATATGCTATTGAATGATGCAATGAAAGCACAAGACATTAGGAATAAAATAAAAAATCCTTAGAGATAAAAGAAAACAACACAACATATCAAAATCTTTGGTACACTCTGAAAGCAGTACAAAAAGGAAAGTTCATTGCATTTAGCTCATATATTAAAAGAATAAAAAGTCAACAACTAAATGACCTGACATTACATCTCAAAGTCCTAGAAAAGAAAAAGCAGATCAATATCAAAAGGGGAAGACAAGAAATAATTAAAATCAGAGCTGAAACCAATGAAATTAAAACAAAAGAAACAATTCACAAAATTGACAAAACAAAAATTTGATTCTTTGTAAATGTAAACAAAATAGATAAACCCTTAGCCATACTAACAAAGAGAAGGAAAGAGAAAACTCAAATTACTAAAAGCCATGATAAAAATAAATATCATGACAGACACCATTTAAATACATAAGCAGAAGCTACTTTGAAAATCTATAGTCCAACAAAATAGAAATTATTAAAGAAATTGACAAATTTTTAGAAACATACAATCCTCCCAATCTGAATCAGGAAGACACACAATGTAAGCAAATCAATTTTAAGCACTGAAATAGAGGAAACCATCAAAAGTCTATCAACTAAGAAAAATCCAGAACTAGATGGATTCTCAGTCGAATTCTATAAGTCCTTCAAAGAAGAACTAATACAAATATTCCTCAATGCATTCCAGGAAATAGAACAGAAGGGAACCCTTCCAAACTCATTCTATGAAGCTGGTATCAATCTGATACCAGAACCAGACAAAGATGCATCAAGGATAGAAAATATTAGTTCAATATCCCTGATGAACATAGATAAAAAATCCTTGAAAAAATTCTGGCAAATTGCATAAAAGAACATATTAAAAAAAATAGTGCTCCCTGACCATGTGGGGTTTATACCAGGGATGGAAGGTTGGTTCAACATCTGGAAAAGAGTACATAATTCATCACATCAATAGACTTAAAGTTAAGAATACAGCACCCCTTCATGCTCAAAACAGTAGCAAATATAGGGATAGTAGAAACATACCTCAACATTGTAAAGACTATCTATGCTAAGCCCACAGACAACATCATTCTTAATGGAGAAAAACTGAAAGTCTTCCTTCTAAAAACTGGAACAAGACAGGGATGCCCTCTTTCACCACTTCTATTCAAAATCTTTCCTGAAACACTAGCCAGAGCAGTTAGACCAAAGTAATTAAAGGTTATATGAATAAAAGAAATCAAGTTCTCACTCTTTGCTGATAACATGATTCTATATTTATAGGATCCAAAAATTTTCACCAGAAAACTTCTAAACCTAATAAATGAATTCAGAAAAGTAGCAAGATATAAAATCAATACAGAAAAATCTAATGCATTTCCATTTGTAAGTGATGTATCCTCTGAAAGAGAAATTAGAAAAACCACTCTTTCACAATAGCCTCAAAAATAAAGACACTTGGGAATCAATGTAACAGAAGAGGTGAAAGACTGCTACAATAAAACCTACAGAACACTAAAGAAATAGATTAAGGAAACCTTAGAAGATGAAAAGATATCCAAGTTCCTGGATAGGCAGAATTAATATTGTCAAAATGACCATAGTACCAAAGGCGCTAAATGGATTCAATGCCATTCCAATTAAAATCCCAATGATATTTCTCATAGAAATAGAGAAATCAATCATGAAATTCATCTGGAAGCATAAACGACCCAGAATAACAATCCTGAGCACAAAGAGTGAAGCAGGAGTTATCACAATACCAGATCTTACACTATAGTACAGACCAATAGTAAGAAAAATGGCATGGTATTGGCACATAAATAAATAGACAGACCAAAGGTATAGAAGACACAGAGACAAACCCACAAAAATACACTTACTTCATACTATACAAGGGGTCAATAACAAACAATGGATAAAAAATAGCATGCTCAAAAAATGGTGCTGGGAAAACTGGAAATCCATATGCAGTAAAATGAAATTAATCCTCTATCTCTCACCCTGCACAAATCTCAACTCAAAAGGGTCAAAAACTTAGGCAATAGACCAGTAACCATGCACCTAATAGAAGAAGTAGGCCCAAAACTTCATCATGTTGGCTTAGGATCAGACTTCCTTAACATGACTCCCAAAGCACAACAAATCAAAGCAAGAATCAATAAATGGGATGAATTCAAACTAAAAAGCTTGTTCTCAGCAAAGGATAGAATCAATAATGTGAAAGAGAGCCTACAGAGTAGAAGAAAATCTTTTCCAAATGCACTTCAGATAGACCACTAATCTCCAAAATTTATAAAGAACTTACAAAACTTTACACCAAAAGTACAAAGAACCTAATCAATAAATGGGCCAAGAAACTGGACAGACTCTTTACAGAAGAAGAGATACAGAGACTAATAAATACATGAAAAAGTGTTCAACATCTCTAGTAATTAGAGAAATGCAAATTAAAACAACTGTAACATTTCATCTTACTCCAAATAGAATGACAATTTTCAAGAACACAAACAATAATAGATGTTGGTGTGGATGTGGGGAAAAGAGTACATTCATACATTGCTGGTAGAGTTGCAAATTATTGCAGCCCCTCTGGAAAGCAGTATAGAGATTCCTCAGAAAACTTGGAATGGACTCATCTTTTGACCCAGCTATCCTACACCTCAGTTTATGCCCAAAGGAGTTCACATTAGTATACTACAGCAAGGCAGCCACATCAATGTTTATATCAGTTCAATTCACAATAGCTAGATTGTAGAACCAAACTAGATGCCCTTCAACAGATGAATGGATAAAGCAACTGCGGTATATATACACAATGGAATATTATTCAGTCATAAAAAATAATATGTCATTTGCAGATAAATGAATGGAATTGGAGAATATCATGCTAAATGAAATAAGCCAATCCCCAAAAAACAAAGACTGAATGTTTTCTCTGATAAGTAGATGATGATACATAACAGTGGTGGGGGGTGAGAGAAGAATGGAAGAACATTAGATTACAAAGAGGAAAAAGAGAGAGTGGAGGGGGCAGTAGTATAAACAATGGTGGAATGAGACAGACATCATTACACTATGTACATGTACAATTACATGAGTAGTATGAATCTACATTGTGAAAAACCATAGAAATGAAAATTTGTACACCATTTCTGTACAATGAATTAAAATTCAGTCTATAAAGATAAAAAAATAAAGTAAAAAAACAATGAAGACTTAGTTGCTTTATCTTGCTGAACTCTCTGGATTAGGGGAGCATTACTTATTATTCACTTACATGCTAGAATATTGCAGTAGTATCACTTTCTATGATGTAAATATTGGTAATTTTTTTCTTTGATGCCAAAACATGGCTACTCATCCCACCAATATTATTAGTGTTTGGATATGTGATTATAGGCAGGACAGATCCTAGAGGCAGGAATGATGAAGGGTAGACATAGTGAAAACTCTCCCTACTGAACTCTAGAGTTGTTTTATCCATCCTGCATCCTGTGTCCCCAGTGTGGTTCATGTCAAACTGGTTGCAGTTCTTTGACTCCCATGATATTTAGCACTTAGTAATTTGCCTGTTAATCTGGCAAACTGCAGTAGACTGTGTGCCCTCAAGACTGGAACTGTATCCTGTTTCCCAAGGTATCTCCCAGTATCTAGCTTTTTGAATGTAGTACAGATGATGTCAGTAATTATCAATGACTATCGAAATGAAAAGATATCAAAGAATTCATAAAGAGGTGTCAACAAAAGTTAAAAAAAATCAAGTCTGTTTACCTTTTGAGTTGGTCGGTTTACTTGTCAAAATTATACATGCCAAGTACCATCTCTGTACCAGAAGTATGATGTACACAATGAGATTTAGGGTCTTATTGAAAAATGGTAAGCTAAAGAGATTCTAATTGCTATTTCACTTCTCTGGCTTACTACTAGAATTGGGGTAGGCTATCATGATGTGACTATGTCCCAGGAGAAATAATGTTTCTTTCTTTCCCCTAGCTCTTACTCCTATCACATGAAATCAAGCTTTAGTCACATACAGCAAAACATTGATTTTTAACCATTTTAACTTAGGCAGAAAAGCAAAAACTAGTAATTTTAAGTAAAATTAGCAATGAGAAAATCTAGTTCTTTAAAAAAGCTTTAACCTGGGCATTCTAATCTTTTGTTAAAATTATACATACCAAGCACAATCTCTGTTTAGAAGTATCATGTATGCAATGAGATCCAATAATACCCTTTATTGGATAATGGTGATAAAAGACCTCATTGTCTGAAAGGTTCAAGGTTAGAACAGCAAAAAACAGCAAAATTCTGGGAATAAGTAGAGCAGAAAGGACTTATGTGGCTACAGGGAGCTCCTGGGGTCAGGACCTAGAGCTTCTGTGGAATTCAGCAAGTATTTGTAAACAATGAATAGCCTCTCCTTTCTCTCCTTGCTGGGAATTCTGCTCATGATTGAAATATGGGTTGGTGACATCCTAGAAAAGGTTTGGGGAAAGACTGAAATTGTGTTAATTTTCTCATCCAGTATTCCCAACAATAAGTATTGTTCGTGTCCACAGTTGTTTTACACATTATCAGGATTTCTGGGATTTGGGAATTATGTACCCAGGGGTTCTGAAAATTAGGATTCAGTTACCTGGATTTTGTATTAAAATAAAGATTGCTGAGTCCTTAGGTCTTTGAAAGGGTCTGACATAAACATTTCATTCAATTGCCTAATAATGTCCTTAATTCAGGGATGATACTTTATTAACCACTGAAGTCCAGTGGTTCCTAGTTACACTTAGAAATCTGTAGAATAAATTTCATTGTGTGTGGTGAGGGGTGATATTGGTGATTGGCCCAGAGGTGATCTACCACTGAGCTGCATCCTCAGCCCTTTTTATTTTGAGACAGAGTCTTTTTAAGTTGCTGAGGCTGAATTTGAACTTGTGATCCTCTTGTCCCAGTCCTAAGTTACTAGGATTTTAGCCCTGTTTCACTGTACCTGGCTTTATTACTGCATTTAAAGACTACTTGCTTGAGAGTTTCAATTGTAGTTTTACCAAATAGTCCTGGATTTTATCTTGATGACATTCAAAAGGCAGCCCCCCCCAAAAGAAAATACAACCCAGTCTGGATTACTGATGGGTTATATGTCCTTGGGTCCTTTTTTTTTTTTTTTTTTTTTTTTTTTTTTTTTTTTTTGGTTGGATCACAAAATTAAGGGAAAAACAAAACAAATTTGCACCTTTTAAAATATTACTCTTCCAATGAAACGGATAGTTGTACAGAGCAATTTTTAAAATGATAAACAAAAAACATGATATGAGGAAGATTTTCTGAAACTAGACATTGCAGTTGATGGATTTTGACTGTTCAGATTATGATTATGTCTCCACTAAACTTATGTAAGTAATCTCCTTTCAAAATAACCTTTTCCACATATGCTATTAATGTACTGGTAAAGGAAACAAAATAGACTTGGTCTACAACAAATTTTATGTGATGCTGGTAGGTATCCTGTTGTGATCTTTGCAAAGATAGGCTGGAAACCTGAGTGTAATAGCTGACAGAACTGAAGAAATTCTGCATATAATTATTCAGGTAAGTTATTGTTCAATCATGCACAATCATCATAGCAGGCTACAGCAAATATTAAAGGAATCCGAATAAGGAGAAAAGGCACTAGGCTTTCTGGATGAGGTAGGCTTTTGAACTGAGATATATTTTATAAAGAGATAGATGCCAAAGACACTGCTAAGTATTTAATGTCAGGTATCCAAATTTACAAATAAAGTGAATTTTCTTTTTCAATTGGATAATTTGGCATTTTGAGCTTACATGTCTATTCCATTTCAACTCTTTAAATAGATTTTTATCAAATTTGAAATGCACCCAGTAGGTACAGATACTTGTTGAAACCCAGTGGAAGTAGTTTAAATTTGCATTTGAGACTGTGTGCTGAAATTTTTAGTTTGAGAAATCTATGTCAGCTAATAGCTGCAATGCTCTGAAGCAGGGATGGTAAGAGATCTACAACATGTGAATAACAGGAGAGTAAATAAAGTGCACAAGGACTGAGTGGTTCTTTCCATGCAGGGATTGGACAGGTTCTGAGGAAGAAGTGCTGTCTGAGCTGAGCTGGGAGAAGGGCCAGGATTTTGATAGAGAACAAAGCATATTTTAGAACTTAATAACTGTGTAGTTTGGATAGGGAAAGCATATTCAGTAAGAGACCAGGTGATAGATGAATTATGAAAAGGACGTGAGTGCCTTGAAAAGTTCTACCTTAATATGTTGTCATAACTTCAAGAGTGATATCCATGTGAAGGAAGAACTCAATAGAAAGTGGAAGGAACCGGAAGATAGGAAAAAAATTATTACACTGCTTCAAATACTTAAGGGAAAGCAGACATAGGAATCAATTTTGAAGACATTTCAGAGGCAAGATTGAGAAGAACTTGTTTAGTTTGAGGAATAAGCAAGTAGTGAAAATGAGGAAGAGGCAAACTGACTATGAGAATGGAAATATTTTAGTAACAACAGCTAATGTGAATTGAAGGCTTCACAGGAAGCCATTCTGGCCCACTAATCATGATTTTTCATTTAATGCTACCAGTAGTGCTATTTTAAAGTAGAGGAACTAAGGCACAGAGATATTGCACAGTTTACCCAAGATCACACACTAGAAAGTGTCAGAACCTGATTAAAATTTACTTTTCAATCCCAACCACTACTCTTTCTGGCTTACAGCACAAGAGAATAGCAATTCTCTTGGAAAAGAAGCACTGACTGGGGATGCGGAAAATGGAAATGGTTGTCTGGTCAAGGTATGACCATGGAGAAAAGTAGGACATGGAGGACAGAAGTCTGGCCTATGCTGCAATGTAAAAAGGACTGTGATCCCCCTCCCCTGCCTTTCATCCCCCACTCCCCCACACAACACACTACCCTCAGTCAGGAACTGATCTGTCTTTCTATCAAGTGAATTTTCCTATTGGTTTCTGAAAGTTGCCCCAGGTTATCTCAGGCCAGCATTCTCAAACATTCTTCTGGTGACACAGAGTTAATTTGATCATTCGTATTCTATACATTAGTTGCTGAAGGACAGAAAATGGGAGTGAATAAAGCCCAGGAAAAAATGGGGTCTGACCTGGAGCACTGAGCTCCAGCTTTTCTTGGGACTTCTGCCAGACATGTCCCCAACAGTAGCTACTTTCTGGATCACCTTTTGGATGTCTTATATTCAATATAATTTGTATTTTTATTACTCCCTTTTCTATTAAAAACTCATTATCTGAGGAAAAATTGGGGGCTTAACTAAAAAGTCCATAAAAAGGACTAAAACACATGCTAGTAAAGTCAGGCTAATTGAGAACTGTGGCAATTGAGTGTACCAAAATAAAGAGTTAGTGGCAGAAGTTAGTGATCTCTTTAAAACAAACAGACAAGACTAATATAACTAAAGGAGATTTATTTTTCAAAAATAATTTTTAGTGGACTGGGGATATAGCTCAGTTGGTAGAGTGTTTGCCTCGTAAGCACAAGGCCCTGGGTTCAATCCCTAGTACTGTAAAAAAATAAATAATTAAATAAATAAATAAATAAATAATTTTTAGATGTTGATGGATCTCTATTTTATTCATTTACTTTTATTTGGTGCTGAGAATCAAGCACAGTGCCTCACACATGCTAGGCAGGCACTGTACCACTGAGTCACAAGCCTACCCCCAGAAGGGGGATTCTATTGAAAATATCAACAAGATATTTTCAAACATAATATTTAAAAACATAATATTTAAAACATACATAATATTTAAACATAAAATTTAAAACCCCTAACAATTTAAATTTAGGGCCTGTTCTCCTCCATTATTCACTCCAAGTCAATGGGAACAGTGGTTAGGAGCATAAATAAAAGAGTATAAATTATATGTGAAAAATTTGAAAACATAGTTGAAGTGGATAACATTTTAGAAAAATATTAAAATTTTAAAGCAACAGAAAAGAAAAAGAACCTTGACTATACTAATAACCACTGAAAAAAGTGAATCAGTAATTAAGACAGCCCCTAACCCCTGCCAAAGTAAGAAGCTGGGCAATTTAGTACAGATAAATTCTAGTCAGAGCTTAAAATTAGGTGTTACTGCTTATTAGCTCTGACCTTTATGTAATCAGAACTTTAAATTTCTGCTCATTTGTAGCCCCTAGATATCAATTGAAATGACAGCCCTTGATAAGCAAGAAAGCACAGATATAAATAATTTACTGAAATAGTCTGAAAAGTGCAAAAATATATTTACTTGTTCTACAGATATTTATTGTACTTCTAACAGGTGCCAGGCTCTGTAGTTTGATTTTAGTGATGAAGTTTAATATTTCAACTTACTGTGGACTAAATAGAAATTAAGCAAGAAGACACTATAGGAAATCATTTTGACACATATGATCCTAGGCAATAAAACATCTAGGTGCAGACTATCAGGTATTAACAGGAGGCCTTCAGCTTTTTCAGTTGAGAGCACAGAAGATGGTTCTGCTTGAGACGTGACACTTGTCACTAAAACATGTACCTTTTTATGTTGCTATTTATCATCTTAGTTGCTAGCAATACAGAAATTAAATGTACACTAAAGTTTGTTTAATTATGAATCATCTTTCTAATAAGTTTGATATTATTTATGAATGAAAATATTTTTTCAGGAGCTGGAGTTTAGAACTCAGTTGTAGTGGGCTTGTATAGCATGCATGGGGCACTGGGTTCAATTCTCAGCACGACATATAAACAAATAAAGGTCCATTGACAACTAAAACAAAAAAGTAAACTATTCATGCACAATGAAACTAAATGCATTCTGCTGTCATATAAAACTAAGTAGAACCAATAAAAATATTTTAAAAATGCATTTTCACCCCTAAAATAGATATTTCCTCTAAATATTTTAAGATAATCTATCCACATTTTAGTATACTGAGAAACATCTTTGTAGTGCTCTGGAAAATTGATGACAAAGTTCTAAATATAGTATTAGAAATTATGGATTTATAGAGTCTGATTTAATTTTTTCCTCAATATTTACAGCCGATCAGCATTTTTAGAGAGCCTAGAACCTTTTAAAAATAGTATTTAAATGTACTTTAGTAACATCTAAATTACGTACTTTTTTCTAGTAGCCTATCATATAGAACAATTAAGTACATTATATGGGCTTTATTCTTCATTGCTGTAGGTAATCTTGCAATTGTCATCTGTAAATCATTCTACAAAATGGATAGGCAATTGATCCATCACAGGGGTGATGAGAGAACCAAACAAATGTGATCTGTTTGGGATTATAAGGAACCTCATTTTGTCTCAGGGAATTTGTAATAATTATTTTATTTATTTTTCCCCCTGCAGTTCCCCACACTGCTTAACAGTCACATATCAGTGCCATTCACCTCTGGACAGAATTGCTTCTTCAGTACAGCTTTGTTTGAGCTCTCAGAAATTCTGATGAAGTCTGACTAAATTAAAGACTCATTAACTGATCAAGTCTGTCCCCCGGACTAGATTACCTGTATCAACAAAGGACATTGTGACACCCTCTGTCCATTTGGTTTGTAATTTTCATAGCATGGAGAATCTATATTTATGTTGGCATTTTAAAAACTGTTTTTATATATTCAAGAATATATAAAAATCCATTTTGCATTAGGTGAATTTTAATGTTTTTGATTTTATAATCTCTTAGCTCTTAAGCGTTTAACACTGTTGACAGTGAAGAATTTTTCTTAAACTTTTCAGTGGAACTAATAAGGATGTGAACCTTTTTTCTCTTTAATTCTGTGTACGCTGAACTATGCTTGCATACACAATATAAGCAGCTGTGTCTTCCTTTGCATTCAGTTTTATGTAAAAGATTTATATAATTTTAGTATCAAGAGAAAATATTTCAAAGACAAAAATTTGTAACAAATAACTCTCTAGTAAAATTCTATTATTTTTACAATAGGAAAAATACGAGAATATATTCATATTGTTTTTTCTTTTTTTAAATTTATTTTTATTGTAAAAAAATGGGATACATGTTGTTTTGATTTATACATGGAGGAACAGCATACCATTTGCATATTCATACATTTACATAGAGTAATGATGTTTGATTCATTGCAGTATTTCTTCCATCCCCCAACCCCTCCCACCTCTCTTTTCCCTCAATACAGTCCCTCCTTCCTCCATTCGTTACAGGCCCCTCCAACCCCCTGTTATGTGTCATCATCCGCTTATCAGTGGGATCATTTGTCTTTTGGATTTTTGAGATCGGCTTATCTCACTTAACATGATATTCTCCAATTTCATCCATTTGCCTGCAAAAGTCATAATTTTATTATTCTTCAGAGCTGAGTAATATTCCATTCTACATATATAACAAAGTTTCTTTATCCATTCATCAATTGAAGGGCATCTAGGTTGGTTCCACAATCTGGCTATTGTGAATTGAGCAGCTATAAACATTGATATAGCTGTATCTTTGTATTATGCTGATTTTAAGTCCTTTGGGTATAGGCTGAGGAGTGGGAGAGCTGGGTCAAATGGTGGGTCCATTCCAAGTTTTCTAAGGAATAGCCACACTGCTTTCCAGAGTGGCTGCACTAATTTGCAGCCCCACCAACAATGTATGAGTGTACCTTTTTCCCCACTTCCTCTCCAAAATATATTGTTCCTTGTATTCTTGATAATTGCCATTCTAATTGGGATGAGATGGGATCTTAGTGTAGTTTTGATTTGCATTTCTCTTATTACTAAAGATGCTGAACATTTTTTAATATGTTTGTTGATTGCTAGTAGATTTTCTTCTGTGAAGTGTCTGTTCAATTCCTTAGAACATTTGTTGACTGGGTTATTTTTATTCTTGGTGTAGAGTTTTTTGAGTTCTTTATATATTCTGGAAATTAGTGCTCTATCTGAAGCATGAGAGGCAAAGATATTCTCCCACTCTGTAGGCTCTCTTATCACATTGCTGATAGTTTCCTTTGCTGAGAGAAAGCCATTTGAATCTATCCCACTTATTGATTTTTGCTTTTATTTCTTGTGCTATGGGAGTCCTGTTAAGAAAGTCTGATCCTAAGCCAACAAGGTGAAGATTTCAACCTACTTCTTCTTCTAAAAGATGAAGGGTCTCTGGTCTGATTCTGAGGTCCTTGATGCATTGTGAGTTGATTTTTGTGCAGGGAGAGAGATGTGGTTTAGTTTCATTCGGTTGCACATGGATTTCTAGTTTTCCCAGCACCATTTGTTGAAGAGGCTATCTTTTCTCCATTGCATATTTTTGGCACCTTTGTCTAGTATGAGAAAATTGTATTTATTTGAGTTTGTGTCCATGTCCTCTATTCTGTACCATTGATCTACTGTCTATTTTGGTGCCAATACCATGCCGTTTTTGTTACTATTGCTTTGTAGTTGAGTTGCAGTTCTGGTATTGCGATACCCCCTGTTTCATTCTTCCTGCTAAAGATTGCCTTAGCTATTCTGGGTTTCTTATTCTTCCAGATGAATTTCATGATTGCTTGCTCTATTTCTGTAAGGCATGTCACTGGGATTTTAATTGGAATTGAATTGAATCTGTATAGCACTTTTGGTAGTATGGCCATTTTGACAATATTAATTCTGCCTATCCAAGAACATGGGAGATCTTTCCATCTTCTAAGGTCTTCCTTAATTTCTTTCTTCAATGTTTTGTAGTTTTCTTTGTAGAGATCCTTTACCTCTTTGGTTACATTGATTTCCAAGTGTTTTAATTTTTTTGAGGCTATTGCAAATGGAGTTGTTTTCCTCATTTCCCTTTCAGATGTGTCTTTGTCTGTGTATAAAATGCTTTAGATTTATGTATGTTGATTTTATAGCCTGATATTTTGCTGAATTCATTGATGAGGTCTAGAAGTTTTCTGGAGGAGGTTTTTGGGTCCTCTAAATATAGAATCATGTCATCAGCAAATAGTGTCACCTTAAGTTCCTCTTTTCCTATTCATATCCCTTTAATTTATTTAGTCTGTCTAATTGCTCTGGCTAGAGTTTGGAGGACAATGTTGAATGGAAGTGGTGAAAGAGGACATCCCTATCTTGTTCCCATTTTTAAAGTGAATGATTTCAGTTTTTCCTCCATTAAGAATGATGTTGGCCATGGGCTTAACATAAGTAGCCTTTACAATGTTCAGGTATGTTCCTTCTATCCCTACTTTTTCTAGTGTATTGAGCATGAAGGGGTGTTGTATTTTGTTAAACGCTTTTTCTGCATCAGTAGAAATAACCATATGATTCTTATCCTTAAGTCTATTGACATGATGGATTACGTTCATTGATTTATGGATGTTAAACCATCCTTACATTCCAGGGATGAACCCCACTTGATCGTGGTGCATGATTTTCTTAATATGTTTTTGGATACAGTTTGTGAATATTTTGTTAAGGATCTTTTTAATGGCTTCTTCTATTTCATTGCTTGATATTGATCTGTTTAAATTGTGTATGTTTTTCTAGTTCAGTTTGGGAGGAGCATATGTCTCTAGAAATTTGTCAATGTCTTCATTAGTTTCTATTTCATTGGAATACAGTTTTTCAAAGTCACTTCTCTTTATAGTATAAGCATTATTCTGCATAAGAGTAAGGTCCTCATAAATTCTTTTATTCTTGGACTGGGGTTGTGACTCAGTGGTGGAGTGCTTGCTTGGCACATGTGAGGCACTGGGTTCAATCCTAAGTGACACATAGAAATAAATAAACAAAATAAATGAATTGTATCTATCTACAACTAATGTTTTTAAAAATTCCTTTACTAAAATACATTTTTTACCAACCACCTCTGTTTACCTATTTCTGTCTGTGTTTTGCTTATTGTCTCATTCTAAGGCTCTATTGTAAGTAGTTGAGTTTGCTAAACAGGTGAACTCTGCATAAGATACTAGTTATGTAATAATTTTTGTTTGCTCAGAGACTGAATGGAGGGTATCATGTAAAATTTACAAGTAGCAATAATTTTGTTCCTTACCATTTCCATGTTATATTTACTATATATTTCAAAATAAACACTACAAGAAAAATATAAAACCACACATACTGAAACAGCAAGAATTAGAATTACACTACAAATAAAGACTTTTTTCACCCCTAAGCACTAAAATAGGAGACAGACTTCGGTGAATTATTGAAAAGATAATTACACTAAATATTATGGCATTGCTTACTTGGACAGAGTGTGTCATCAAAATTTTTTTTGATAAGCAATATGGAATGCTATGTTTTCTCTCTTAAAATAATCGCAGATGCTTCATTACTTGTAACATGCATGCTGAAGATGAACTATTACTGACAACATTCGCACATCATAACTTGTCAGAAGAATAAAATATATCAAGATCATACACAGAATAAAATAATATAGGAAAGATGAATGCAAACAAGAAAACATAAAATTGTATGGTCCTGGTTCTGGTTTTCTTTTAAGATAGTTACCAAATTGAGGGTTTTTTTCATAAATATTTTAGCTCCTTATTTCCTCTGCAAAATTTTGCATATTTGATGAGTATTCATTTAGTGCACCCAGACATTAAAATATTCATTTTGTGACTCCTATAGTAGATAAACTTGCTCAATTGCTTTAAAAACATTTTCTTAGATGTTTCCTTAACTTACCCTCCAAAAGAAACTCATCCAAAATAAAATATGCCTTCTCAAAATGAAAGATGTTATCAAGTTCACAACATTGTCACGTTATTTACACATAATAGTTAATTATTTCTGGGCTACTTTATTCATTTTCCTTATCCTCAAAATCACAGCAAAAGGCAGACTAAAATATCTTTTGAAAATGGTCTTCAGATCTCACCACTCGAGGAAGAACATTTGGGTTTCCTTGATAAATGGTCTGAAAAAGTTCTCATGTGATCTCTTTCTTCCGTTTTATGACATGGGGACATACCATTTCAGTAGTGTACACTTGACCTGACAACTGAAAAAGAACATACACTACATGGCAGCTGCTGGCAATGGACATGTTGGAACTTAGCAAGGGTCACTGAGGGGAAGACCCTGGAAATGTGCTAAGGAAAAGAAGCCATGCTGCTCTGGTGGGGCAGATTCAAGAGATGGAACATCTGGC
The DNA here is from genome assembly GCF_902686455.1 of Sciurus vulgaris. Classification (NCBI taxonomy): domain Eukaryota; kingdom Metazoa; phylum Chordata; class Mammalia; order Rodentia; family Sciuridae; genus Sciurus; species Sciurus vulgaris. Next base: position 65,823,505 of record NC_136477.1, on the reverse strand, counting down.
AGAGTGCATTGAACAAAAATGAAGTTGAGTTTATATGGGAAAAGATATATAATTAGAAAAATAGGAAGAAGTTAGAAAGATGGACAGGACATTAGGACTTCAGAACATAATGCCAAGAATTTTTGCATGTCATATATTTTTAATTTTCACAAGAAGGTTCATGAATTTTCACACCATTTTAATATAGAGAGCTCTATAATTGCATTCTTAGTGTGGCTGAATCTCTTCATCCCTATCTCCAGCACATACACAGAGACAAATATAAACTTTAGACAAAGGAACAAAAGGAATCCTACCTGAAATCCTACTTAGTCCTAAAGAAGGACTAAGTCAGGACAGAGAATAGAAGTTCATTTAAAACTTTGGAAAAGGCAATGTCATTGCATTGGGATGGGCACAGGTTTTTCTTCCTCTTTTTGCTTGAGGAGAGGCCACAGGGTGAAGGGGGTGGAAACATCTTTAAAGTAACCTGTATCCTGGGTTCATGAAGACCCAGAAAATAGAAAGTTAATCCCCAGATCATGGAAAGTGAGACATAATACCAGAAAAGAGAAAACCTGATTGTGGGGACCATAATTTTGTGGGTACCTTCTGCCTACATCTCTGTCTAAAAACTGAAGCAGACAATTTATGGGCAGAGTAGAAACAAATTAAAGCTAACAGAACTGGGATATGAAGATCCATGAAGATTAAGTTTCTGATGACTGACCTAATAACAACTTTAGGAATCTAAACTGTTGAGGCTAAGTCATGAACATAACATGGCAAATGTGTCTGTGTATTTTTGGGGGATGTGTATAAAACAGGTGATCCAGGGAACTGTAAATTGCCTTATAAAAACAAACTAAAAATGAGAAATAATTCAAAATGATAGGAAATAAAATTCATATCACAATAACATTGAATATAAATGTTATAACTCATTAATCAAAAGACATAGTGTGTAACTTAGGAAGACCCAATAATGTGCTAGCTCCAAAAGACTCTCCTCCTGAGCAAAGACAAAGGATAGGGTATAAGGATGGAAAACAAATATCATTCACTTGGAACTCATCTACAAGGAGATTTTAATATCCTAATATCAGATAGAGTGGACGTGAAATCAAGTTAATCAAAAGGAAAAAAGAATGTTGTATCCTACTGCTAAAAGGAATTATACATCAATAAGACATACCAATTATAATATCCATGTCCCCACAAATGGAACATCTACATATATCAAACCTTTCTCAATTTCAAGAATCAAATAAACCAAAACACAATAATACTGGGTGATTTTAATATATCCCTATCAACAAGTGATAGATCCTCCAACCAAACACTAAATACAAAAAATTTTAGAAATATACAATACAATTAATAATTCAGACATAAATGACATATAGAATATTTCATCCATTAGTGACAGAATACACTTTTTTCTCAATAGCACATGGATCCTTCACTAAAATATCATATTTTAAACCACAAAACAACTCTGTGAATGCAAAGTACAGCACTAATATCTTGAACTATATCAGATCATAAAAGAAGGAACTGAGAAATCAATGATAAAATAAAAAAGAGAGGCTACCCTGAGAATTGGACAGTAAATACTACACTATGGAATAGCTAGTGGATAGTTGAAGAAATCAGGAATGAAATTTAAAAAAAAATTATAGAGGTAAATGAAGAAAGTGACACAGTATATCACAATTACCAGGAAACTGTGAAGGAACTTCTAAGAGGAAAGATTATTGCATTGAGTTCATTTGATAAAAGAATAGAAAATTCCAACCAAATAACTTAAAATTACACCTGAAAGCCTAAGAAATGAAAAAACGTATACCAAAACAGTAGAAGACAGAAAATAATTAAAATCAGTACCAATATAAATGAGGTTGAAACAAAATTCCAAAAGTCAATGAAACAAAGTTGCTTCTTGAACAATTAATAAAATTAATAAACAGTCAAGTTAATGAAAATAAGAGAGAGAAAACTCAAATTACTAAAATTTATGATGAAAATTAAATATCACCACAGATACTACTGAAATGCAGGTGATAGAAACTATTGTGAAAAGCTATAATTTAATAAAATACAAAATCACAAAGAGATCAACAAATTTATAGAGATATATGACCTACACAAATTAATGTAGGAGGACACAGAATATTAAAACATACCAAGCAATGCAAGAAAAGATGCCATCAAAAGCTTACCACAGAGGGAAAAAAAACCAGGACCAAATAGATTCTCAGTCAAGTCCTTCCAGACCTTCAAATGTTTCTCAAATTATTCTGTGGAACACTTCAAACCTCATTCTATGATCCTAGTTTCACCCTGATACCAAAACCAGACAAATATTCACAAAGGAAAGAAATCTTCAGAATAATATCCCAGATGAATATAGATGCAAAATTCTAAAGAAAATACTGACCAATTCCATACAAAATCATATTAAAAAGGATAGAGTACGTTGATCAAGTGAGTTTCATGCCAAGCATTTAAGGATGGTACAACATATGTAAATCAATAAAATAACTTATCACATCAATAAATTAAACACAATAATCACAAGATTATCACAATATACAAAGAAAAAGCATTTGACAAAATTCAGCATCCATTCATGCTCTAGAAACTAAGTAAATTAGGGATAGTTGGAACATTCTTTTTTTAATTTTTATTGTGAACAAATGGGATACATGCTGTTTCTGTTTGTACATGGAGTAACAGCATACCATTTGCATATTCATACATTTACATACAGTAATGATGTTTGATTTATTCCATTATTTTTTCCTTCCCTCCCACCACTCCCACCTCTCTTTTCCCTCTATACATTCCCTCCTTCCTCCATTCTTGCTCCCCTCCAAACCCCCATTACCTGTCAACATTCACTTATCAGTGATCATTCATCTTCTCGATTTTCGAGATTGGCTTATCTCACGTAAAATGATATTCTCCACTTTCACCAATTTGCCTGCAAATGTCAAAAATTTATTATTCTTCATAGCTAAGTAATATCCCATTGTGTACATATAACAAAGTTTCTTTATCCATTCATCAATTGAAGGACATCTAGGTTGGTTCCGCAGCCTGGCTATTATGAATAGAGCAGCTATGAACATTGAAGTGGCTGTATCTCTGTAGTATACTGATTTTAAGTCCTTTGGGTATAGGCCTAGGAGTGGGATAGCTGGGTCAAATAGTGGGTCCATTCCAAGATTTCTAAGGAATCTCCACACTGCTTTCCAGAGGGGCTGCACTAATTTGAAGCCCCACCAGCAGTGTATGAGTGTACTTTTTCCCCACATCCTCTCCAACACCTATTGTTGCTTGTATTCTTGATAATCACCATTCTAATTGAGGTGAGATGGAATCTTAGTGTAGTTTTGATTTGCATTTCTCTTATTACTAAAGATGCTGAACATTTTTTAATATGTTTGTTGATTGCTAGTAGATTTTCTTCTGTGAAGTGTCTGTTCAATTCCTTAGAACATGTGTTGACTGGGTTATTTTTATTCTTGGTGTAGAGTTTTTTGAGTTCTTTATATATTCTGCAAATTAGTGCTCTATATGAAGCATGAGTGACAAAGATATTCTCCAACTCTGTAGGATCTCCTTGCATTGCTGATAGTTTCCTTTGCTGAGAGAAAGCTATTTAGTTTGAATCTATCCCAGTTATTGATTCTTGCTTTTATTTCTTGTGCTGTTGGAGTCCTGTTAAGGAAGTCTGATCCTAAGCCAACAAGGTAAAGATTTGGACCCACTTTTTCTACTATAAGATAAAGGGTCTCTGGTCTGATTCTGAGGTCCTTGATGCATTGTGAGTTGATTTTTGTGTAGCGTGAGAGATAGGGGTTTAGTTTCATTCTGTTGTGTATGTATTTCCAGCTTTCCCAGCACCATTTGTTGAAGAGGCTATCTTTTCTTCATGGCATAATTTTGGCACCTTTGTCTAGTATGAGAAAATTGTGTTTATTTGGGTTTGTTTCCATGTCCCCTATCCTGTACCATTGATCCACTGTCTATTTGGGTGCCAATACCATGCCATTTTTGTTACTATTGCATTGTAGTAGAGTTGAGTTCTGGTATTGCGATACCCCCTGTTTCATTCTTCCTGCTAAGGATTGCTTTAGCTATTCTGGGTTTCTTATTCTTCCAGATGAATTTCATGATTGCTTCCTCAATTTCTGTAAGGTACATCATTGGAATTTTAATTGGAATTGAATTGAATCTGTATAGCACTTTTGGTAGTATGGCCATTTTGACAATATTAATTCTGCCTATCCAAGAACATGGGGGATCTTTCCATCTTCTAAGGTCTTCCTTAATTTCTTTCTTCAATGTTTTGTAGTTTTCATTGTAGAGATGTTTTACTTCTTTGGTTACATTTATTTACAAGTGTTTTAATTTTTTTGAGGCTATTGCAAATGGAGTTGTTTTCCTCATTTCCCTTTCAGGTGTTTCCTCGCTTGCATATAAAAATGCTTTAGATTTATGCATTTTGATTTTATAGCCTGCTATTTTGCTGAATTCATTGATGAGGTCTAGAAGTTTTCTGGAGGAGGTTTTTGGGTCCTCTAAATATAGAATCATGTCATCAGCAAATAGTGTCACCTTAAGTTCCTCTTTTCCTATTCATATCCCTTTAATTTATTTAGTCTGTCTAATTGCTCTGGCTAGAGTTTGGAGGACAATGTTGAATGGAAGTGGTGAAAGAGGACATCCCTATCTTGTTCCCATTTTTAAAGGGAATGATTTCAGTTTTTCTCCATTAAGAATGATGTTGGTCATGGGCTTAGCATAAATAACCTTTACAATGTTCAGGAATGTTCCTACTACCCCTATTTTTTCTAGTGTTTTGAGCATGAAGGGGTGTTGTATTTTGTTGAACCCTTTTTCTGCATCAATTGAAATAACCATATGTTTCTTATCCTTAAGTCTATTGACATGATGGATTACGTTTTTTGATTTATGGATGTTAAACCATCTTTGCATTCCAGGGATGAACCCCACTTGATCGAGGTGCACAATTTTCTTAATATGTTTTTGGATAAGATTTGCCAATATTTTGTTAAGGATCTTTGCATCTATATTCATCAAGGATATTGGTCTAAATTTTTTTTCCTTGATCTGTGTTTGCCTGGTTTGGGTATGAGAGTGATATTAGCTTCACAGAATGATTTTGGTTGGGTACCCTCTTTTTCTATTTCCTGGAATACTTTGAGTAATATTGGAATGAGTTTTTCTTTGAAGGTCTCGAAGAGCTCGGCTGAGAATCTGTCTGGTCCTGGGCTTTTCTTGGATGGTTGATTTTTAATGGCTTCTTTTTTCATTGCTTGATATTGATCTGTTTAAATTGTGTATGTCCACCTGGTTCAGTTTGTGAGGAGCTTTTGTCTCTAGAAATTTGTCAATGTCTTCGGTAGTTTCTATTTTGTTGTAATACGGATTTTCAAAGTAGATTCTCATTGTGTTCTGTATCTCAGTGGTGTCTGTCATGATATTTCCTTTTCATCATGTATTTTAGTAATTTCAGTCTTCTCTCTCCTTCTCTTTGTTAGTGTGGCTAAACGTTTGTCTATTTTGTTTACTTTCTCAAAGAACAAACTTTTTGTTTTGTCAATTTTTTGAATAGTTTCTTTTGTTTCAATTGCATTGATTTCAGTTCTGATTTTAATTATTTCGTGTCTTCTAATATATTTGCTTTTATTCTGTTCTTCTTTTTCTAGGGCTTTGAGCTGTAATGTTAGGGCATTTATTTGTTGACTTTTCATTCTTTTCTGGAATGTGCTCCATGCAAGGAATTTTCCTCTTACTACCACTTTCATAGTGTCCCAGAGATTTTGATATGTCGTATCATCGTTCTCATTGACCTCTAAGAATTTTTTAATCTTCTCCCTGATTTTTTTGTTATCCATTTTTCATACAATAGCATATTATTTAGTCTTCAGGTGTAGGAATAATTTCCCTTTTTTATTTTGTCATTGATTTCTACTCTCAGTCCATTATGTTCTGATAGAACACAAGGCAGTATCTCTATTTTTTTGCATTTCCTAAGGCCTGCTTTTTTGCATAACGTATGGTCTATTTTCAAGAAGCTTCCATGTGCTGCTGAGAAGAAAGTGAATCTGCTCGTTGATGGATGGAATATTCTATATATGCCTGTTAAGTCTAGGTTATTGATTGTGTTATTGAGTTCTATGGTTTCTTTGGTTGGATTTTGTTTGGAAGATCTATCAAGTGGTGACAGCGGTGCATCAAAGTTGCCCAGAATTATTGTGTTGTGGTCTATGTGATTCTTGAAATTGAGAAAGATTTGTTTGATGTACAGGGATGCACCATTGTTTGGGGCATAAATATTTACTATCATTATGACTTCCTGATTTATGGTTCCCTTAAGCAGTATGAAATATCCTTCTTTATCCCTTCTGACTAACTTTGGCTTGAAGTCCACTTTATCTGATATAAGGATGGAAACCCCCACTGTTTTACTGAGTCCATGTCGTTGGTAGCTTTTCTCCCATCCTTTCACCTCTAGTCTGTGGATGTCTTTTTCTATGAGATGAGTCCCTTGCAGGCAGCATATTGTTGGGTCTTTCTTTTTAATCCATTCTGCCAGTCTATGTCTTTTGATTGATGAGTTTAGGCCATTAACTTTGAGGGTTATTATTGAGTTATGATTTGTATTCCCAGTCATTTGGCTTATTTTTGGTTTTTAGTTTGGCTCAGTTTCTCCTTTAAATGGCTTTTCTCTAAGGTAGTTCCTCCCTTTGCTGACCTACATTGTTGTTTTTCATTTCCTCCTCATGGAATATGTTGTTGAGAACATTCTATAGTGCAGGCTTTTTATTTGTATATTCTTTTAACTTTTGTTTATCATGGAAGATGTTTTATTTCATCTTCAAATCTGAAGGTTAGTTTTGCTGTGTATAGGATTCTTGGTTGGCAACCATGTTCTTTCAGAGATTGAAATATGTTGTTCCAGGCACTTCTAGCTTTTAGAGTCTGGGTTGAGAAGTCGGCTGCTATCTGTATTGGTCTCCTCCTATATGTAATGTGATGCTTTTCTCTCACGGCCTTCAAAATCCTATCTTTATTTTTTGAATGTTAGGCATTTTCATAATAATATGCCTTGGTGTGGATCTGTTGTGATTCTGTGCAGTTGGTGTTCTGTAAGCCTCTTGTGTTTGATTTTCCATTTCTTTCTTCAAGTTTGGGAAATTTTTTGATATTATTTCATTGAATATGTTGTTCATTCCTTTGGATTGTATCTCTGTGTTTTCCTCAATCCCAGTAATTCTTAAATTTGTTCTTTTCATGATGTCCCATAGTTGTTTGAGATTCTGTTAATGATTTCTTACCATCCTCTCTGTTTGTCCAACTTTATTTTCAAGATTAAAAATTTTTTCTTCTTTGTCTGAGGTTCTGTCTTCCAAGTGGTCTATTCTTTTGGTGATGTTTTCCATTTAGTTCTTTATTTGTTTTATTGTCTCCTTTATTTCAAGGATTTCTTTTTTTTTTTTTTTTTGAGGATCTCTATCTCTTTATTGAAATGATCTTTTGCTTCCTGCAGGTGCTCTTTCAGCTTATTGGTGTTATCATTCATTGCCTGCATTTGCTGTCTTATCTCATCCTTTGCTTCCTGAATCATCTTAATCATGTATAATCTGAAGTTCTTTTCTGCCATTTCTTCTACCATACTGTCATTGGATTCCATTAATATAGAATCTAGATTTGTTTGAATCATTTTCTTCACTTGTTTTTTCATGTTGTTCATGTATCTTCCCCTCTAGCAGTGCAGATCTGGGGTATTGTAGATTTCCCCGTACAGGCTTATAGTGGCCCTATAGGTTTCCAAAACCCTTTCTTTAAGGGGAGATCAATATTAGTGCCCAAATAAGACACTATGCAATCCTAGACCAAATAGCCCCTATGGGAACAATAACAAAACTGTCATAATAAACAAAATGAGTTCAAATATTATCTTTGGTAAAACAAACAGGTTTACAATAAGGTCTGCAGTTTCTAATGGAGGACAAAGAAGATGAAGAGGGATATATAATGTGGCTGTTAATGGCATAAGAAAAGAATATACAGAAGTTCTAGAAAATAGAAAGTGTGAGAGTGTAATCAAAATAAATTGGATGGTAGCATGCAAAAAAAGAGAAAGAGATTCTGAGGGAACAGGGAAAAAAAAGGAAAAGAGAGCAAGAATAGTAAAGAAATAAAAACTTAAATATTTAAAAAGGAGAAAAAAGAAAATCTACAGTATAACAGTCATATACTAATGAAACCTCCCAGTGTTCAGTAGCCTGATGCACGAGAGGTACCTGACGATGAACTTCAAGCCTCCAGCAGGCATCTCAGGATGGGATTTGCCCCACAAAAAGATCAGAGCTATGGCTTCCAGGATTATCCAAGATGGCCCGTCTGACTTCGAAATGTGTTGGCAAATGGGGAGCTGCAGCTCAGGGGCAGATGTGGTCAGCTGGAGGTCCTGGAGACAGGATGCAGTTGGTCCAGCCGGGATCCTGGAGGTGCGGTGTGTTTGGTGTGGTTGTGGGATCCTGGAGGCCCTGTGCAATCAGTCGGTCTGGGGTCCCCATGATAGGGCACACTCAGTTGGTCTGGGGGTCCTGGTGGCAGGTAGCAGTCAGTCGATATGAGGGCCCCAGAGGCAGTGAGTAATGGGTTGTGCTGAGGTATCCTGGAGACAGGGCTCAGTCAATCTGGCCAGGGGTCCTACAGCACCTGGCTGTTGCCTCAAAATGGTGGCAGCCACATGTAATCAAGCCTGCAGATACTGTAACAGTGAACTTCCAGGCAGCAGTAGGCAGCTGGTGCTCCACTGGCAGTTGGTGATCAGTTTGCTGACTGTTGTCAGAAGATCAGGAGGTGAAACTTGAGAGTCTGGTGATGGATAGGTGTAAGGCAGGTGATGGACAGGCGAGAGGCAGCAAATGGTGGATGATAGATGCCTGACAGTGAGCAATCTGCCTGGAACATTCTTTAATATTGTAAATGGTATACATGCAAAACCCAACACCACTAGCATTCTAAATGGAAAAAAACTTAAAATTTTTCGTGTAGAAACTGGAAAAAGAGTGGGATGCCCTTTTTTACCACTTCTATTCAACTTAGTACTACAAACCTCACTGGAACAATTAAACAACAAAAATGAAAATAAAGTAATATGAATAGAAAAAGAAGATCTTAAATTATCTCTATTTGCCAAGGACATGATTCTATATTTAGAAGACCCAAGAACTGTACCAGAAGGCTTCTAGAATTCATTAACAGATTATGCAAATTAACAGAATATAAAATTAATACCTGTAAACCAATTTTGTTCCTATATATCACTGCTAAATCAGCTGAAATAAAATTAGGAAACTCTCCCATTCATAATAGCTCAAAAAGGGCTCAGGTATCAATCCAACAAAAGAGGTAAATTAAGTCTACAGTGAAAACTAAAGGACATTAAAACGAGTAATTGTGGAAGACCTTAGAAGTTGGAAAGACCTCCCATGTTCTTGGATAGGCAGAATTAATATGCTAAAATAGTCATACTACCAAAAGAATTTTAGAGATTTAATTCAATTCCTATAAAAATTCCAATGATTTTCTTCATAGAAATAGAAATGTCAACCATGAAATTTATTTGGAAAAACAAGTGGACCTGAATAACTAAAGCAATTCTTATTATTCTTATTAGAAAAGTGAAGCGGGAGTTAATACAATATTAAGCCTTAAGTTATACTACAAAACTATAGTATCAAAAACAGCAAGCTATTGGCACCAAAACAGACATGAAGAAAAACAGGAGAGAAAGCATAGAAGAAAACCTACATATATGCAGTTAAATCATTCTAGAAAAAAGGTGCCACAAACACATGATTCTTCAGCACATGATGCTTTAAACTGGAAATCCATGTAGAGTAAAATTTATCACCTATCCTTTAACCTGCACAAAATTCACTTTAGGTCAGGGACCTAGATATTAGAAGAGATTATCTACCGCGTAGAAAAAAATAGAGGACAAATTGTCCACCATTTTAGCATAAGAACTGACATCCTCAACAAGATTTCTGAAGTACAAAAGGTAAAATCAAGAAGCAATAAATGTATGACATCAAACAAACATTCCTCACAGAAAAGAAAACAAGAATGTGACCAGGATGTCTACAGAAAGGGAGAAATATTTCCCACCTGCCCTGCACCTCAGGAGAGCATTAAACTTTAGAATATATAAAGTATTCAAATAACTTCACACACACACACACACACACACACACACACACACACACACACATACACACACACATACACACACAATACAATAACCCAATCATTAGATAGACAAAGAAATTTAGCAGGCACTTCACAGAAGAAATACAAATTGTAAACAAATATATGAAAAAAAATCTCTAGTTTTAAAGAAATAAAAATCAAAACTACAAGAAGATTACCTCCCTCTCCAGTCAGAATGGCAAATATCAAGAATACAGGTAATAAGGTTGGTGAGAATGTGGGGGATAGTCTTCACTCATACATTGCTGTTGATACTGCAAATTGTTGCAACCACTCTGGAGGCAGCAAGGAGAGACCTCAAAAAACCTTGTAATAGAGTGACCATTTGACCCAGCTATCCCACTCCTCAGTCTATATACAAAGGATTTAAAATTAATATAGCAGAGTGCAACCACATCAATTCTTATAGGATCTCACTTTGAAGAGCATAGCTATGGAACCACACTATGTGTCCCTCAGTAGATGAATGGATAAAGAAAATGTGGTATATATACACAATAAAATATTACTCTGCCATAAAGAAGAATGAAATTATGGCATTTGCCAGTAAATGGGTGGAACTAGAGACTATCATGCTAAGTAAAATATGCCAGTCTCAAAAAACCAAAGGTCAAATATTCTCTCTGATATGTAGTTGCTAATACATAATAAGTGGTGGGAAGGGAATAACAAGTTCATTGTATTAGACAAAGGGGAATGAATGTAAGGAAGTGGCATGGTGATAGAATTGAAATGAATTGGACTTAACTTTCCTATGTTCATCTATGAATACATGACCAGTGAACTTCCACATCATGTTCAATCACAAGAATGGGATCCTAATTAGAAAAAGATATATTCTATGCATCTCATATGAGATACTTGTATATATGTGGGTTTGTCTCTGTGTCTTCTTTTCTGTACTATTGTTTTACATGTCTGCTTTGTTGCCAATGCCATGCTATGTTTATAGCATGAAGTATACCCAGTAGTATACTTCAAGGTCTGGTATTGTGATGCCACCTGCCTCACTTTTCTTGCTAAGGATTGATTTGGCTATTCTGGGTCTCTTATTTTTCCAAATGAATTTCATATTCCTTATTTTAGTTCTATGGAGAATGTTTTTGGGATTTTAATAGAAATTGCATTAAATCCGTATAATGCTTTTGGTGGCGTCTTCAGGGGCAGTGTATGTGAAAAGACTTGTGGTGGCTGTGTGAGTAGCTGCAGCACCCAGGAAAAAAAACCTCTGGGCATCTGCCATGGAAGACATTTAAAAAGTGACTAGTAGCATATGTTGCTAGTCATCAAGTCATGGCTAGGTTAAATCCCCTGTACCAAAAAAATTAATTTTTCATATGACTCTATAGAGTAATAACTTACATATTACTTACTCTGTGTGTGTGTGTAATTCATTGCATAAAGAGATTTAATTACAAATTCACATGATTATCTCAACAGAAGCATAAAAGTCTTCTTACAACATCCAGCAACCATTCATCTTTAAAATTGTAGAGAAACTAGTGACAGAAGGAAATTTCTTCAACAATATAAAAGCTGAATATGAGAAATTCAGTGCTGACATAGTGAATGGAGAAAAATTAAAGCATTATCTCTAAAAAACAAGGAGAAAACAAGGATATAAACTCTCACCACTTCTATTCAAGTGGAAATTCAAGTCAGAGCAATCAGGCAAGAGAAGAAATCTAGTGGCATGCACATGGGGAAAAAATCACTTATCTCTGTTTGATGATGACATGAACCTTAACTTAGAAGATTTAAAATGCTACATTAGCAAATTTATAGAGATGATAAACAAACTTACTAAAAGAGCTGGATACAAGCACAACATACATAAATCAATAGCATTCCTATGTGAGATATAAGCTGTTACAAAAGAAATTGGGAAAAAATTTCTCAATCACAATTCCCTAAAAATTACTTTGGAAAAATCTGGCCTATGAGGTGAAAGACATCAAAAATTAAAACCACAAAACACTGAATTTAAAAAAAATGGAAGCAGATCTTAGGAGGTGGAAATACTTCCTATTTTCTTGAATAAGCAGGATTAATATTATCAAAAAATTGCCATACTACCTACAGCAGTAAATAGACTCAATCCCATTCAAAATATCAATGGAATTTTTTAAAAGATACACTGACAAAAATGCAGTTCTAAAATTTATTTGGACAATTAAGAGACATAGAATAATCAAAGCACCCTGAATGAAAAAAAGGATGCTGAAAGCATCACAATACCAGACAATCAATTATGTTGTAGAGATTTTTATACAAATTGTATTACCAAAACAGACCTTAAGACCAATGGAATAGAAAATACAGAAAAATCCATATAGATACAGTGACCAGATTTGTGACAAAGATGCCAAAAACTTATGTTCAAGGAAGGAGAGACTTTTTAACAATTGATGCTATGAAAATTAGATATCCAAATTTAGAAAAATTAAAATTGATCCCCATCTCTCACTCTGCACCAAAGCCAATTCCAGTGGATCAAAGACATAGGAATTAAATCATGAACTCTAGAAGTGCTTAAATAAAATGTAGGTCCAACACTCCAACATATTGACAAAAGATTCAACTGCCATACTAAGACTTCTAAAGCATAAGAAATAAAACAAAGGATAAATAAGTGGGATGTAATCAAATTTCAAAACTTCTGCCCAACAAAGAAAACAAGAATGTGAATACAGAGTGTACCAATATGATAAAATATTTTTCACCTGCTCCTAATGAAAGAAAATTAATATACAGAATATAAAACAACTAAAAAAATAAAACACCCCAATTATTAAATGGACAAGAAATCTATACAGACATTGCTTAAAATAAGAAACACAAATGGCCAACATATATATGAAAAAATGTTCAACATGTCTGGAAATCAGTGAAATGCAAGTCAAAACTACATTGAGGAGAGTCTATTATTATTGTGTCCTTGCTCTTTTTCTATACCTCAATAATATTATTACATTTAAAAAGAACTAAATAGAGATTTTTATCTCACTTCACTCATAATAGCAATTTTCAAGATTAATGTGGGGTATCCACCTATCAGAGAGGACATGTGGGGGAAGATTATATATACAAGATCAGTGTAACTCCACATTATGTATAGCACAAGAATGGTAAGTTGTACTACATATGTGTATAATATGTAAAATATACTCTACTGTCATGTATATCTGAAAAGAATTTTTTAAGAAGGTCAAAAGGAATAATGTGGGAGAAAATGTACACTTCTCTGGTATTGGTAAGATAGCAAATTAGTATAATAATTCTGGAAAACCCTATGGATATCCCTTTCAAAGTTGGAATGGAATGACCACTTGACCCAGTTGTCCCACTCTCTGATATATATCCAAATATCTAAAATCAGCATACTGTAGAGGAACAACCACCTCAGTGTTTATAACAACACAATTCACAATAACCAAATTATAGAACCAGCCACATACCCATCAACAGGCTAATGGATAAAGAATATATGGTGTACATTCACAATGGCATTTTACTTAGTCATATAGAAGAATGAAATGATAGCATTTGGGGGAAAATTGATGAAATTAGAGAATTTGATTTTATGTGAAATAAGCCAGATTCAGAAAGTCAGAAGACGAATATTTCCATTCATGTGTAAATGCTAGATGAAATAATTAAAACAGGGGTAAAAATAAAAACTCCATCTGTGGAGTAGAGGAAGGGATTATAGCAAATGAGGGAGGACAAAAATGGGATAAATAGTAGAATAAAACAAACCACTCTTTTGTACATATATGAATAAAGCACAGTAAATTTCAATTTTATGTATACCTATAATCACTAATTTAAACATCTATAAACAAATAGAAGATGAATCAATAGAAGCCAAGCTCATCATTATCTCTTTCACTCTTCCTTTAATACTTTTCCTTTATTTTGTCCTCCCCCTCAGAAACAACATATAATATTTTGCCTCTGCCTCAGTCCTATTCAAATTTTCAATTTGCAAATCTTTTTCTACCCACTCATCTCTTCTTTGTCCCTCTAATTAACTCTATTTTTAACTTCTCTTTGTATTGGTTAGTTTATAAAATGTCAGACTGCACCACTAATGCTATAGCAAAAATTAATACACAGGAAGTCAGAGATAATACCTACTGTTTGATTTTATGACAGATATGATTCATGATTACCTATGGTCTGTACTCATAGAAACTGCTATTTTACCATTTCTCTTTATTGTATCAAACAACATTCTAGATGTCACAATAGTAAATAAGTATGTAATTTAATCCTGTATGTTATATGCACAGGTTTTATTTGTTATTTAGCTCCCCCAATCAGTGAGGCACCCTAAGCCTACAGGATTCTTCAAAGCTTGTAGAGTAGAAGCTGTCCTTCTTCAGATACATTTGAACAGATGGGTAGACACATAAACAATATGTGAAAGCAATGGAAGAAAACATCCAAAGCAAATAGTATGATTCAACAGTAGACTCCACTGACAACACAGTGCAGAAAATGTCAGGTGAGAAATTTAGAAAATACACAGATAAGATGATCTAAGAGCAAAATATGATAGAAGAAATAAAATCACAGAGAAAATGCAAGAAGTTGAAGACCACTTCATTACAGAGTGGAAGATTTTGAAGAAAAATCAGCTCCCAATTTTTTTTTTTAATTTGTAGCTTCAGATCAAACCCAGTGCTTCATGCATGCTAGGCAAGTGCTCTACAACTGAATCACAACCCTACTCCCAATTGGTATTGGTAATTCTTGAAATGGAAAAATCAATAAAACAAATTTAAATTCAATGGAAATCATTACAAATAGTCTGGATAATTTGAAGAATTTCAGGCAACAAAGGCAATATAAATAATCTTATAACTTAATTGATCATGCATACAAGATATTAAGAGACCATGAACAGAATTTTCAAGAAATATGGGAGGATAGTACAGGTTCAAATCTAGGATTTACAGGGGCTCTCAGGTACAAGTCAAAGAAATGCACAATATTTTCAATAAACAATGGAAAAATTTCTAAATCTTAAAAATAAAATGGAAAATCAAATACAGGAGTCATATAGGAATTCAAATATGCAAAATTACACACAAACCCATTCCAAGGGATAAGTGTTAGTCAGGGTACTCTAGAGGAAAAGAATCAACAGGAAGTATGATTATAAAAGAAGACTTATTAGATTGGCTTACATGACCAGAAGTTGGATAGTTCACAATGGCTATCTGCAGTAGGAGAGCTGAAAGAAACAGAAACTACGCAGTCCAAAACACAGAAACCCAAGAATAAGAAGGATCAACACTGCTACCCTAGTTCAAGAACAAGGCTTCTGGAAACTATGTGGAGAATCACTGGCAGAGTCCACTTTGGAAGAGTGAAGAAATGAGAGTCTGATATCCTCAGATGATCCAAGCACTGATCAAGAACCTCTTTAAGAAGAGCTGAGCTTGCATCTGCAACTAATTCCTTGTTCTTCCAGCTTTTATTCCATCCTATGGGCAGTGCCTCCCATGCTTAGGGAGGGTCTCCACTTCAGTTCACTATCCCACATTACAATTATTCCTAGACACACCCTTGTTGACACACCCAGAGGCCTCTAAAGAATCAGCATTTCCTAATCCAGTCCAGTTGACAATTCGAATCAAGCATTACAGGACATTATTATAAAAAGGCCAAACTTACAGTAAAAGGACAGAATTTGAAAAGCAACTAGAGAGAAATGAGTGGTCACATTTAGAAAGAAGTAAACCATTGTAGATTTAAGCTGATTTTTCAACCCAAATGCTAAAAGCTAGGATGGCTTGAAATATTTTGCATAAAACTCTAAAGGACAATGTGCACTATCCAAAAATACTATAACCAGGAAAATTAAGGTTCATATTTCAGAATAAAATGAAAATCTTCCATGATAAACAAAAGTTAAAAGAATTCGCAGCTTTAAAGTTGGAACTACAAAACATATTCAATAAAATATTTCATGAAGAAGACATGGAGAAAACATGAAAAGCCATCAGAGGATGAAACTATACTAGGAGAATCAAAGGAAAATCAAATTCAACTTTAAAATTAGAAATAAATCAAAATGACAGAAAATAAAATAATAAATCTGTGCTTTAATGGATTCAATTCATCAATCAAAAGACATAGATTGGATTAAAAAACTGGACCCAACAATATGCTGTTTCCAAGAGACTCAGCTCATAGGAAAAGACATACACAGACTGAAAATAAATAGATGGTAAAAAACTTATCACTCACATGGATTAATAAGTAAGCAGGTGTTTCTAGTCTCATACCTGATAAAGTGGGATTCAAGCCAAAGATAATCAAAAGAGACAAAGAAAGTCATTTCATGATGCTTAAGGGAGTTATGAAATAATAAGGATTAACAGTTGTAGCTATTTATGCCCCCAAGTGGAGCAACTACATATATTACACATACCTTTCTCTATATCAAGAATCAAAAAGACCACAAGACAATAATACTTAGTGATTTTAAAAATCATCTGTCATCATTAGACATATTATACAAACAAAACTAAGTAAACAATATACAGAACTAAAAACGTACAATTTAGACTATATATTTTTACTTATATTTATATATGTATAACATTTCATCCATCAGTGACTGAATACAATTTTATCTCAACAGTAAATGAAAATTTTCTAAAATTGACCATATTTTAGGACACAAAAAATTTTTAGGCAATTTCAGAAATAAATAATACCTTGCATTCTATCAGATTATAATGAAAAATTAATTTGAAATAAGTTCTAAGATAAATAAAACTTACCCAAATACCTGGAGTTTGATAAACTCACTAGTGAATGATGGAGAGCAGAAGAAATGAGGGTGATATAAAAATTACATAGAGGCAAAAGAGAATAATGATGCAAAACACCATAATCACCAGAATACTATGAAGGCAATTTTAAGAAAGTTCATAACATTGAAGTCTCAATACATCAAAAAATCTTCATACATTGAAAAAAAAAACCTGAAAGACACCAAATAAATAATCTAACATTACATTTTATGACCCCAATACTAAAACAAATCAATACAGAAATCAGTATAACAGAAAAAAAATAGTTAAAATCAGAGCCAAAATCAATAAAATTCAGATATTTTTGTTTTTAAAATCAATGAATCAAAAAGTTGTTTCTCTGAAAAAAAAAAGTAAAACTGATTAATACTTAACCAAGCTAACCAAGAGAGATAAAAATTAATTTATTAAAGTCTATGATGAAAAGGGAAATATCACTACAGGCACTACTGAAATACAGAGGATAATCAAAAGCTATTTTGAGAATTCATATTCCAATGAGATAGAAAATCTTGAAGATGTTGGCAAATTGCTAAAGATATATGACATACACTAACTGAAGCAGGATTACATAAAAAATGTGAACAGATCAATTTCAAGGAATGAAATCAAAGATGCCATCAAAAGACTACCAACTAAGAAAATCCCAGGACCAGAGGGATTCTCAGGTGAGTAACACCAGACTTTTAAGAATTCATATCAAACATCCTTAAAGTATTCTACAAAAAAGAATAGAAGAAAACTCCTTGAAATACATTCTATATAGTTTATATCACCTTGATATTAAAATCAGACGAAGACATATTAAGGGAAGAAAAATTTACACCAATATTCTTGATGAACGTAGATAAAGGATTCTCAATAAAATACTGGCAAATTATTTTAAAAAATTAAAAATGTATGCAACACGATCAAATGGAGTTCTTCCCAGGGCTGCAAGATTCTTTTAACATCTGGAAATCAATAAACATAATCCATCACACAATAGACTTAAAGACAGGAATCACATGATTACCTCAATAGCTGCAGGGAAAGCATTTGACAACATGCATAATTATTTGTTATCAAAACAATAGAAAAAGTAGGGATAGAAGGAACATAACTCAACTTTGTAAAACCTAGATACATGAATCCTACAGAAAACAGCATTTTAAACACAGAATAACTGAAACCATTACCTCTTAAAAGAGGAACAAGAAAGGTATATCCACTTTTACAATTTATTCATCATAGTCCTGCTCAAAACAATTAGGCAAAAGAAAGAGGTCTGGGGTTGTAGCTTAGTGGTAGAGCACTTGCCTAGCATGTATGAGGCACTGGGTTTGATTCTCAGCACCACATACAAACAAATTTCAAAAATAAAATAAAGGTCCACCAACAACTAAAAAATTTTTTAAGAGAAGAAAGAAATTGAAGGAACACGGTGAGGAAATAAGTGCTAAACCTATCCCTGTTTGCAAACAACATGATCCTAGATTTACAAGACAGCAAAAATCCACCAGAAAACTTGTAGAACTCACAAATCACATCAGAAAATTAGCAGGATTCAAAACTTACACTCATAAATCAATTCTACACTTATACTCCAAGAAAAATCAGTGGAAACATAAATTAAGAAAACTAACCCATTCACAATAACTGTGCATTGGAGAAAAGATAGCCTCTTCAACAAATGGTGCTGGAAAAATTAGAAATCTATATGTAATATATTGAAAGTTAACCCTATCTCTCACCCTGCACAAAACTCAACTCAATGTGGGTAAAGGGCATAGTACGGGATCAGTAATGCTACACACACTTGAAAAAAATTGTTAGACCAAGAATGCAACATATTGGTACAGAAAATGACTCCTCAAAATAATACTTAATCCCTGGTGCCTCAGAGAAAAAAATATTAAAACACAAAAATTAAAATCAAAAGACAAGGGTTGAGGATATAGCTCAGATGGTGGAGTGCTTGCCTAGTAAGCACAAGGTCCTGGGTTCAATCCCCAGTACCATCAAAAAAAAAAAAAAAAAAAAAAAACAAGAATAGACAACGACAAAGTATGTGATAGCATCAAATTAAAAAGCTTCTTCATAGCAAAAAGACACAATCATGAGCAGGAAGAGAAAACCTAAACATTGGGGAAAAAAAAAAAAAACTTTGCAATCTGCTCCTCAGATAGAGTGTTAATTTCCACGAAAAGGAATAATTTAAAGCTTAATGTAAAAATAAAAAACAATCAATAAATGGGCAAAGGAATTGAAGAGACACTTTATAGAAGAGGAAATGCAAAAGGGAAACAAATATGTGAAAAAATATTCAACCTCTCTTACTATTAGAATAATGCAAATTGAAACCACACTGAGATTTCCCATCATTTAGAATGGTATTTTTCAAGAATACAAGTAACAATAAAGTTCATGAGCTCATGAGCACATGTGGAACAAGGTTCACTCATACATTGCTGGTGAAACTAAAAATTGTTGCAACCACACTGAAGCAGTATGGATATCCTCAAAATCTAGGAATGGGGCCACCATTTGACCAAGTTCTCACTCCTCAGTACACAAAGTAGTTAAGATCAGCACACTAAAATGATGTTCCCACATCAATGTTTATAGCAGTACACTTTGCAATAGCTAAGCTATGGAACCAACTGGGTTGCCCTTCAACAGATGAATGAATAAAGGAAATGAGGTATATATACACCCTGGAATATTACTAGAGCATAAAAGAATGACTTAAAAAAAGAATGACTTTATGGCATTTGACAGTGAATAGATAGATCTGTAGACTATCATACTAAGTGAAATAACCCAATTTCAAAAGCCAAAGGTTGAATGTTTTCTCTGATATGTGGAAGCTAAACCATGTTAAGAAGGGCATAAGGGGAATAATGGAATTTCAGTTAGATTAGACAACGTGGAATGGGTGGAAGGGAATGAGATAGGAAAAGAAAAGAGAGTGGAATAAAATAAACATAATTTTTCTATGTGTATATGCAAAAACAATACTCTCAACCCCATCACCAGGTATATCCACAGACTGGGGAACTAATTAGAATAGGATATATTCCATGCTTGTAAAATTATATCAAAATGGATTTTACTGTCATAGCCAAACAGAGACAATAAATAAATATATATATAAATAAATAATAAATGACATAATCAATAAATAGAAGAAAGACCAATAGAATAGAGGAAAGGCAATGGGAATGAGGAGGAAATCTAATGGGGGAAATCTGGGGCTTGAATTGGAACAAACTATATTCTGTACTTGTGCAATCATGTTAAAATAGAACATAGTTTTACTTATAATTGTAATGCATTAATAATTTTTTTAAAAGTAACCCTGTAAATTGGAGCTTATCTTGATAAACATGAAATTCAAGTTGGATGTGGAGGAGAGAAGAAAGACAGGAGAAAATTAGAAAATGGAAAGAATGGGAGAACTTAAAGAAATCTGGGGTTCTACAAAGAAGAACTTACTGAGAAAATGTCTAGTTTTCATTGAATTTTACCATAAAGAGTGACTGGAGAAGGAGGAGAGAGGGAAGGTACAAAACTTCTCCCAATAAAATTAAAATACTGTATCAACGAGGAGAATATTTTAGTAAATTGCACACCAACATTATAGTTATTTCAGAAAAAAAGATGTTTTGTATGGAAATACAGACATGAATACAATTATGTATGCATTGTGGGAGGTTATATTTAAAGTGAAATTTTTGAATACTAATACTTAAAATCATGAAAAACCTTAATGAAAATCAGTGTCAATAATTTGATAGTTTTCTCCCTTTGGATGTATGTGTAAAATTTGACCATAAAGTAAGATCACTGTACAGTGAATTTAATTATAGTATGAGCTACTTTTTTATTAATACTATGTGAATTATTTTGCACACAGATGAAGAATTTCTGAATTTTATGTGGCATTCAGATGATGTCAAACATTGTTATATGTGTCACCTCTCAGCTTTTATATATTATCTTTAGATTTTAATGCTTAGACCCCAGTTTGCTCATTTGCAAAAGACAATGCCAGTCTTTACAGGATCCCATAATTGGTTCAGACTGACAAAGACAGGTGTAGAAATTCAGCTGTCACACTAATGCTTCTGACTTTTTTGATTTTTTATATCATCTTTATTTTGCACTCAAAGGTTAAAAGTCAAGTATGGGTGATGGTAAATTACAGAGGCCTTACATTTGACATCAGTGTTAGTACTCCAGAAAATACATTACAGGGTGAGTAAGAGAGAGTGATTTTACACAATTTATATCATATTAAGGGACTAAGGAAAGTCTTCTGTAGAAATCATGTTAGTGCTCAAATACTAATCAGCATCAGTGTCCAGGAAGGCCATCACAGTCTTCTGAAACTCATCACTGACAACCTCCTTTGTCCAATGGGACCATGTGAGGGAACACACAGTGGAGTGTATTAGAGAAGCAGGACAGCCCTGAAGCACCTACATCCTTGTCTTTGCTTTTGACCTGCTGCAGGCAAGACATAAAAGGGGAAAAAAAACTGAAGCAAGAAGGAACAGTATTGCTACAGTATTGCTAATTGCTGCTGGTTATAGAGAAGCCATGCCTATTGCTGATTTGTAAAAATTCCATTAAAGCTTTATCCTTATTCAAAAGCACTTACTGGAAAATTTGAAAGAAAAAATTTTTCATCTGGCTGGAAGTTTGGATCTTTGCCTTTGTACAAAACTTACGCTCATGAAATGAACATTTTTGCTGAAAGAAGGTTCTATTAAAGAGGAAAAGCAAAGTCACCATTGGCTTCTGGGACACAGCCAGGAGGCTGGGTCCTACTGCTGCATCTTTTGGGATACTTCTTCCATGAGGAAAGCTCTAGGAGGTTGGAAGTGGTGGTACAGTCCTTTGATCCCTGAGTCAGGAGTACAGTGTCTTGAAGATAACTCATCTATATTTCATAGGGATATTCATGCTGTACAAATAGAAAAATCTAAATGTAGAATTTAGGCTCCAAATTTTCATGATCATTTTTGCTACAAACTGAAATGGACTAAAGTTTATTACTGGAAATTTTTGCCATATAAATTTTTTGATATTTGAATTAACCCCTGGTTTACTCTTACAGTTGGAGACAACTAAACAATGCAGTAGCCCTATGTAAAATTTTTTATGGGGAGTGTGAAAAGTAGAGAAGATAAAGAAATCTTTAAAGAATTATTTTTGGAATGATTTTGCAGATAAACTTACCTCACAGTTGACTTTAGTATTCACCTAAAAACATTTAAAGGTGCTCTAATTTTACACAATGCCAAAAATATTCATTTAACTTTAGAAAATCCTTGTTCTCTTTTGGCCTCAATGCCAGCCATAATTTAAAGGATTTACCCTACCTATACAAAGGAACATTAAGGATCAAATACATAAAACTTAGTGGAAAATATTGTTTACACATGTGTACAAAAGAACTATAAATGTGCAGCATCACTCTTACTATCATCCAGCTTGTTCATCTGAAAGAGATAGTACATGGTTTTATTAATTATATAAGAGTGACTCAAGGGCACTTGGACTGGTATGCTTGATTTATGCCTCCCACCCTGAGGCTGGTATCCACAGGAAATAATCAGAAGGAAGAATGAATAGAATTATAAACACATGAACAGATGGAAAGATGAATTAAATAAATAGAAATACTAAGCTCTAGGGATCTGGTCACAGTGTAACTTTTGCTCTCCTGTTTTCCAAGCAAATGCATCCTTCTCATATAGTCCTCATGTATTTTAATCCTGGCAAATTTTTAGGTATACAGATTGAGTCACCTTCTATTCTTAACTCTGAGTGTCACTTCATAAACCTTTACTCTTCCTTACCACCTGGTGCAGACATTTAATACAAAGTGTTCTAAATATTTATACATTACAGTAAATTTTAGGGTTGAAAACAAAAATGGCTTCTATAAGAGCAATACACAAAATTTATTTATCAAGGTAGCTAAGATGTGTCCCATGGTATTCAATAAGAGCATGTAATGAAGTTTGAAACTGCTGTAATTAGTTGTTATCTACCTACATTTAGTTTACTAAAACAATTATTTTATATTCATACTTCATTTGATATTTTAGTAGTAAACTTATTTTTTATTTTAAGTATATCTTTCATCATCAATTATTTATTTTTAATAAACAAAATCAAGAGAATAATATGAAATACCATCAGTTTTGTGTTATGATCTATGTATGCTAACTTTCTATATTCTAAGCCTTAGCATTGGAATGCGTGGTAATACTTCAGAGGAACATTTGATTTTACATTACACAGATCACTATAACATTCATGATAATTCAAGAGTGACATTGCCAGCAAAGAGATGATTATATGGATGAAGATTCATATCTAGATTATATAAGAATATCAATAAATTCAACAGAGAGAAATTCAGTAAAATGAACAAATATCTAACAAGGCACTTCTCAAAAGAAGATAAAGAAATGACCATGAAAAGTATGAAAAACCACTGGACATCACCACTCACTTAGGAAATGCAAATCAAAATCACAATGAGACATCTGACCCCAGTTGGAATGGGTATAATCAAAAAGACAAACAATCCGTATGCAACAGAATGAAACTAAACCCATATCTCTCACCGTGCATGAAATTAAACTCAAAATGGATTAAGGACCTTGGAATCAGACCAGAGACCCTGCAGATTATAGAAGAAAAAATAGGTCCAGATCTTCAACAATAGACTCGAAAAAAAAAAAAAAAATACTTGGGAATCAATCTCACAAAAGACGTGAAAGAACTCTACAATGAGAACTACAGTACACTAAAGAAAGAAATTATAGAAAACCTTAAAAGATGGAAAGATCTCCCATGTTCTTGGATAAGAAAAATTAATATTGTCAAAATGGCCATACTACCTAAAGTGCTAAACAGATTCAATGCAATTCCAATTAAAATCCCAATGATGTACCTTGAAGAAATAGAGACAGCAATTATGAAATTCATCTGGAAGAATAAGAAACCCAGAATAGCTAAAGCAATCCTTAGCAGGAATAGCGAAGTAGGGAGTATCTCAATACCAGGTCTTCAACTCTACTACAAAGCAATAGTAACAAAAATGGCATGGTATTGGTACCAAAAAAGAAAGGTAGATCAATGGTACAGAATAGAGGACACGGACACAAACCCAAATAAATACAATTTTCTCATACTAGACAAAGGTGCCAAAAATATGCAATGGAGAACAGGTAGCCTCTTCAACAAATGATGCTGGGAGAATTGAAAATCCATATGCATCAGAATGAAACTAAACCCATATCTCTCACCATGCATGAAACTAAACTCAAAATGGATTAAGGACCTCAGAATCAGACCAGGGACCCTACAAATTATAGAAGAAAAGGTAGATCCAGATCTTCAGCATGTCAGCTTAGGACCAGACTTCCTTAACAGAACTCCCATAGCACAAGAAATAAAAGCAAGAATCAATAACTGGGATAGATTCAAACTAAAAAGCTTTCTCTCAGCAAAGGAAACTATCAGCAATGTGAAGAACGAGCCAACAGAGTGGGAGAAAATCTTTGCCAATCATACTTAAGATAGAGCACTAATCTCCAGAATCTATAAAGAACTCAAAAAACTCTACACCAAGAATGCAAATAATCAAATTGACAAATGGGCTAAGGAAATGAATAGACACTTCACAGAAGAAGATCTACAAGCAATCAACAAACATATGGAAAAATGTTCAACATCTCTAGTAATAAGAGAAATGCAAATCAAAACCACCCTAAGATTCCATCTCACCCCAATTAGAATGGCGATTATCAAGAATACAAGCAACAACAGGTGTTGGCGAGGATGTGGGGAGAAAGGTACACTCATACATTGCTGGTGGGGTTGCAAATTAGTACAGCCACTCTGGAAAGCAGTGTGGAGATTCCTTAGAAAACTTGGAATGGAACCACCATTTGACCCAGCTATCCCACTACTTGGCCTATACCCAAAGGACATAAAATCAGCATACAACAGAGATACAGCCACATCTATGTTCATAGCTGCTCAATTCACAATAGCCATATTGTGAAACCAACTTAGATGCCCTTCAATTGAGGAATGGATAAAGAAACTGTGGTATATATATACAATGGAATATTACTCAGCCATAAAGAATGATAAAATTATGGCATTTGCAGGCAAATGGATGAAATTGGAGAATATCATGCTAAGTGAGATAAGCCAATCTCAAAAACCAAAGGACGAATAATCTCGCTAATATGTGGATGATGACACATAATGGGGGGTGGGAGGGGTTAGTGTTAAGGTTAGGGTTAGGGTTAGTGAGGGGGGCAAGAATGGAGGAAGGAAGGACTGTATAGAGGGAAAAGAGGGGTGGGAGGTGTGGGGGGAAGGGAAAAATAACAGAATGAATCAAACAACATTACCCTATGTAAATTTATGATTATACAAATGGTATGCCTTTAATCCATGTACAGAGAAACAACATGTATCTCATTTGTTTACCATATAAAAAAAGACAAACCAACCAAAAAAAATGCTATCAAGGATGTGGAGAAAGTGGAAATTTTACATATTGTTTGTGGGAATGTAAATTAGTAGTCATTATGGAAATCTGTGGAGGTTCCTCAAAATAGTAAAAATAAAACTAATATGCAATCCAGCTATTCCACTACTACGTAGCCAGTGGAATTGAAACCAGTATATTATAGAGATACCTACAGGACCAAGTTTATTGCAGCAGTATTCTCAGAAGCTAGGATTTGAGGTGAATTTAGTTATTTGTTGGTTGAATGGAAAAAGAAAATGTGGTATATACATTTATATTAAAAATAAGATACTATTTAGCCATTAAAATAATAAAAACCTCTCATATGCAGCAGCATGAACAGAATGGTGGATATTATGTTAAATGAAATACATTAGACTCAGGAAGACAAATGTCACATGATTTTTGCTACATAAAAATTTCTACTTCCTTAGAGTGGTATCATGATCAATGGAATTCTGACTTATCTAGCATGTTGTTTTCCATTCATTCTGTTTTGAAGAAATAGTTTCCTCTCTCAGATTGAATAAAAAACATGTTGGATGCTCAATGAAGTATGACACATTAGAGATTACTTAGCTATTTCAACTCTCTTTAATTTTAGAGAAATGGAAATCTAAGGAAGTTAAGGATTTTTCCAGGAGATTCATAGATACAGAAGGAGAGCCAAGTCTACTCCATGTGTCTTGTAAGGAAAAATTCAGCTCAGCTTGGGACCCACGGTTGTTCCAGCCCCTCTGAGGGAACTGGCGCTCTGTATACCCTGTCTCAGTTGCGGCTCAACAATAGCTCCCAGAAATCCATGATGGACACAGGGCCTCACGCAAGAGGCTTTATTATGTGGAAGATGAGCACATCCGCTCCGGGGTTGGAAAAGAAGGAAAAGAGAAAGATGGCTTGGACACATCTCCCAGATATTGGAATCTCCCGGGTTGGAAGGAACCAATAGCAGAGGAGAATTCTTGCAAGCTGACTGATGAACCAATAGCTAGCTAACATGTTCAGACTGACAAGCTAATACGTAATGTGGGAGCAGGAAATGGCTGTAGTATAGGTCAGAAATTCCTTTAATGTAAGACGCGGGCAGAGCACAGATTGACAAGTGGTTGGGAGGTGGGGAGAAATGGCTGCACCTGAAAGGGTGGTGTATCGGCTTTGTATTATAAGTTTCATCTCTGTTTTTCTTTAATAGATTGGGAGAAACTTTTAGTCATTTAATTCTCCAAATTTTTCTTGGGGAACTTTTTTTCCTTCATGGTAAAAGAGTACAATATTTCAGACTATTTTCATGCTTCCCTTCAAATAAAACAGCTTAAGAAAAGATAGATAATAGTAAAACAAGTGGAACTTGAAGAGTTTTTTTTTTAATAAATAGTAGAATTTGTTTCATTAAAGGCTTAAACACAAGTACAACTAATAAAATCAATAAGTTTTCTATCTGTCAACAACTATCATACTGAAAAGAATACTGGTGATGTTTCCTTCTGCCATCAGAATTTATGCAGGAAATAGACTCAGAGAGTACAAGGTGCAGAGTCTTATTTTTCACTTATTTCACTCTAGCGCCAAAGAGAATTAGGTGACTGAGAAAGTGAGACATATTATTGACTTAAGTTAAGTAGGTTTTTTCATAGAATCCAATAATAAATAAGAGAAAGACATTTACATTCCTTATAGGTGCTGAGGACTTGAGGAAGAAAAACTTTGCATCTTGTGCAATGTAGATACATTTGAACTTCTGTAGAATCAAATCAGCCTTGAGCAAAAATAACCAATGGACAAATATCTACAAAAATCTTTGCTGCAGCCAAGATCCACCAATGGATGCTAATAGTAGCAGGTGAAAGCATGAAAAGAACAGGCAATCATCATAGTTTCAAAGCATCTATCCACAAATATTTATGAACTATAAATGAAAGACAGTGATCTAGAAAATGTCATTGTAACCATAAAGTCACAATGAACATCACCAGTAGTAAGAGTTACTAACATTATGGACACTTTGATGCAATGCATTGAGAAGGACATGTTATCTTGGTGGTGTTTATGCAAAACTTTTTTAAGTTCAGTCCAATCATGAGAAAACATAAGACCCAATCACCTCAAGAACATTCTACAAAACAAATTGATAGAAATACTCATAAAAGTCAAGCTCATAATAAGCAAGGAAAGACTAAGGAAATGTTTCAAGATTGGAAGAGAGTAAGGAAAAATAACAAAAATGTGGCATGGCATCCTAGACTCTTGGGAAAAAGAGACTATTAGTGGAATACATGAACTTGGAATATGATCTGTGGTTTGATGATGGATACACAAATGTAAATTTCCTGGTATTGATGCCTTAACTTAAGGGACAAAAATATTAATGCCATTGGAAACTGATGAGAGAAAAACAAGAACTGTTAAATTGAGCATGAAGGGGTGCTGTATTTTATCAAATGCTTTTTCTGCATCTATTGAAATAATCATGTGATTCTTGACTTTAAGTCTATTGATATGGTGAATTACATTTATTGATTTCCTGATGTTGAACCAACCTTGCATCCCTGGGATAAAACCCACTTGATCATGGTGCACTATCTTTTTAATATGTTTTTGTATGCGATTTGCTAAAATTTTGTTGAGAATTTTTGCATCGAAGTTCATTAAGGATATTGGTCTGAAATTTTCTTTCCTCGATGTGTCTCTTTCTGGTTTAGGTATCAGGGTGATATTGGCTTCATAGAATGAGTTTGGAAGGGTTCCCTCCTCTTCTATTTTATGGAATACTTTGAGAAGTATTGGAATGAGCTCTTCTTTAAAGGTTTTGTAGAATTCGGCTGGGAACCCATCTGGTCCTGGACTTTTCTTTGTTGGTAGGCTTTTGATGACTTCTTCTATTTCATTACTTGAAATTGGTCTATTTAAATTGGGTATGTCCTCCTCCTTCAGTTTAGGCAATTCATGTCTCTAGAAACCTGTTGATGTCTTCAAAATTTTCTATTTTTTTGGAGTATAGATTTTCAAAATAGCTTCTAATTATGTTTTGTATTTCAATCGTGTCTGTTGTGATATTTCCTTGCTCATTCCTAATTTTAGTGATTTGGGTTTCTCTCATCTTCTCTTTGTTAATGTGGCTAAAGGTTTATCAATTTTGTTTATTTTTTCAAAGAACAAACTATTTTGTCAACTTTTTTGTATTGTTTCTTTTGTTTCAATTTCGTTGCTTTCAGCTCTAAGTTTAACTATTTCCTGTCTTCTACTACTTTCGATGCTGGTCTATTCTTCTTTTTCTAGGGCTTTGAGCTGTATAGGGATAGTAGGAACATTCCTTAATAGTGTAAAGGCCATTTATGCTAAGCCCATGGATAATATCATTCTAAATGTTGAAAAACTGAAAGCATTCCCCCTAACAACTGGAACAAGGCAGGGATGCCCTCTTTCACCACTTCTGTTCAACATCGTCCTTGAAACTCTAGCGAGAGCAAATAGACAGACCAAAGAAGTTAAAGGGATACAAATAGGAAAAGAAGAACTCAAACTATCCCTATTTGCTGATGATATGATTATATACTTAGAGGAACCAGGAAATTCCACCAGAAAACTTTTAGAACTCATAAGTGAATTCAGTAAAGTAGCGGGATATAAGATCAATGCACATAAATCCAATGCATATTTATACATAAGTGATGAATCTTTGGAAAGAATAATCAGGAAAACTACCCCATTCACGATAGCCTCAAAAAAAAAAAAATACTTGGGAATCAATCTCACAAAAGATGTGAAAGTCCTCTACAATGAGAACTACAATACCCTATAAAAAGAAATTAAAGAAAACCTTAGAAGGTGGAAAGATCTCCCATGTTCTTGGATAGGCAGAATTAATATTGTCAAAATGGCCATACTACCTAAAGTGCTATACAAATTCAATGCAATTCCAACTAAAATCCAAATGATGTACCTTACAGAAATAGAGCAAGCAATTATGAAATTACATAAATAAATTCAGCCACCTAAATGTTCATAGCTGCTCAATTCACAATAGCCAGATGGTGGAAATTAACCTAGATGTCCTTCAATTGATGAATGGATAAAGAAACTGTGGTATATATATACAATGGAATATTACTCAGCCATAAAGAATGATAAAATTATGGCATTTGGAGGCAAATGGAAGAAATTGGAGAATATCATGCTAAGTGAGATAAGCCAATCTCAAAAAACCAAAGGACAAATGATCTCGCTGATAAGTGGATGATGACACATAATGGGGGGAGGGAGGGGTTAGTGTTAGGGTTAATTAGGATTAGGGAGGGTGGCAAGAATAGAGGAAGGAAGGACTGTATAGAGGGAAAAGAGGGGTGGAGTGGTGGAGGAAAGGGAAAAATAACATAATGAATCAAACAACATTACTCTATGTAAATATATGATTAAAACATGGTATGCCTTTACACCATGTACAAACAGGGAAACAACATGTATCCCATTTGTTTACAATAAAGAAAAGAATGAAAAAAAAGAACTGTTAAATTTTTGCAACATTTATGTAAGTCTCATATTTGAGAAGTAAAACTTATTAACTAATGATTACTAATGCTAACTAATGATTTCACAATGATAATGCATATTTTGAAGGAATCTATTCCCCCCACCTGGTTTTACAATGTCACTGAGGGAAAATGGACTAATTTGGGGATCCTATCTGTAAGATATAAAGCCACCTTTCTCTCCCGTGACAGGAATTTCCCACTTTCCAATGACCTGTCAATCTGTGTTTACCCACCTCTCTGGTTACAGGAATTTCCTGTCCTCCCCACCACTTGTCAATCTGCGTTAGCCGGAGTCTCACGTTACAGGAATTTCCAGCTTATGTTGCTTCCTGCCTCCAACATTACGTCCTAATATGTCATTTGTCTGTCAGTCAGTCTGTCAGAATTCTCCTCCGCAATTGGTTCCTCTCAGTCCGCGAAATTCCTATGTCTGAGAAGAACCATGTGCCATCTTTCTTCTTGCCTTTCCCCCTTCCCCCGTGCAGACGTGAATTCGTCTGTGCAAATAAACGGTTCGTTGTATGAGATCTGTATCTGTGGAGCGTTTCTGGGAGCTAGCGATAAACCATAACTGCGCTCCACTTTTTCCAACCTAACATCTGTTGCCAAAGCCTCGGGATGGGTTTTTTTCCTGCTGCCTAAGTAGGCAGTACCCATCCGCAAGCTCCTGTGTGCGCCCCCTTATACAGGCTCATCTTCCATTTACCGGGATGCCCAGTTCTCTGCACACAACTCCGGACTCCAGAATTGGTGAGTTCCCTTAGGCCCCTGACCAGAAACACATCTCTGCAGCCCGCGGCACCGTGGTCCCATTCCCTCTTGCTCACCGCCCATGGCTTCCCCTTCCCACTCGTGGCTTCCACTGCCTGGACCATAGCTTCTGCTGCTGGACTGCCGAGGTGTGGGGGTACCTCCATGGTCCCCAGAGCTGGTCCTAGTTGCTGGGTGGACTCCTTGGTTTTATGGTGTTGAGATTCTTTCTCAGGGTCTGAACCACTCTTTTTTCCTGCTGCATCTCGCTCGAAATCCTGGCCAGGTGTTCAGAACCTCTTGGCATATACCCGGTTAAACATTTGTTTTGGTGACAATCAAGCCTTTGTTCTAACCTCTCATTGCCTGGCATCGTGGTCTCAGGACGCTGAAATCACTACCCAGGTGGGTCTCAGTTTACCTTGGAATTCAGGACATCAACCCCAGCAAACTCGCCCCTGAGATGTTTAAATCATCTCAAACCCCTTCACCTGTTCCCTAAATCAGAGCTAAATTGTCCGTTAGATAGTAAGTCAGAATGGTCTATTTATGACACCCTAAATTCTAGCTTTACACTAGGTAAAATTATATGCCTAATAGTACTAGTTATAATTAAATACATATGCAGGCAACCTGGTGAATGGAAAGGAACATTTCCCTTTCATCTTTTTCCTTTCTTTCTTGCTGCTTCTCCTCCCCCTTTTAATCCTTTCTTTTCTAAGTTAAATCCAGCTGATGAGTCATGTCCTTACAGGCCTCCTACTGCAGAAGTTCCTGTTAATTTCTCTCCTTTGCCTCATTCTGTTTCTCCTTCCACTCTGCCATTCAGCCCACCAAGTCCTCCACCACGTGGTCTCGTACACACATTCTAGCTTCTTTACGGGAGGTGGCTGGCGCGGAAGGAGTAACACCTGAACACATTCTCTTGGCTAATTCTTTATTTTCAAATATTTTCTTTCTCAGCTCTCCCTGCAGGCTCAAGAAATTAAAAGGACAGAAGCATCAAGTTTCTGCTAGAACATATTGGCCCCTTTCAGATTCAGATCTCAGTCAAGGGTTACATTAACATGTAAATGAAGAAAGGCGCTGTAGGAAACCAGTTTCAAACCTAAGGGAAAAAAAAAGTGTAAAAGGGTCCATTTTAAATTTCTCCTCAGCTACAACTCAGAATACTTTTCTCCCTTTCAACTTTTCTCTCCTTCTCATTTTCTCATGCTTTAATTAATAACCATTATCATTTTCTTCCAGGGCTTTATTTTTCCTAAGTGCTGTATTTTTGAGCTCCCAATTTTGATCCTACAGACTTAGGTTAATAAATTTTGATCAGTTGTTTCTATCCAACTCTAGAGTTATTTTTGAACATCATTATATTGCAATGGAAATAAATTACAAGGCCTTTGCTTTGGTGTTAAATATAAGCGTGCATAAAAATTAAAATTTCGAAAATGGATCCAAATATTTTTACGTCACGTGATTTAATAAGGTTCAATTTTAAGGTTTAATAAGGTTAAATTTTAAGGTTTATTAAGGTTCAATTTAAATTGGGTAAACTAATAAAAGTAAAATATCCTTAAAATTAACTCACAAGTCTCACAAGTGGTCAAACTAATAAAATATTAATGTTTATAAAATTTCTAACATCAATTTTTCTAGGACTTTTTTTCAACAGGAAAGAGACGGCAAATACTATTGCCACACTTGTCTAATGTCTTGGTTTGTCTACAATAAGCAACATGTATGGGATTACTCAAATGTGTTTGTTAGAGACATCTGATTAATTTATAAAGCTATTCCATGGAGTAACATATTTAAAAACATTATTCTTTGTATATTAAATGTGTTCATATTTTCCAGGTATACAAGCCTTTAAAGCAGAAAATTTATCAAGCTGCTCTTCTCCAAATTAAACTTGTCTGTAATGGTAAACCTATCATTTAATGTTCTATTACCTGTCATCAATAGGGTATATATAACCTAACATTGCACACATATAAAGATTGCTAAGATTGCTAACATAACTCTTTAGATCCACATTTTCATCAGAGAATGGAGCTCCATCTGATCTCAGCTTAATCTTCAAAATCTGTGTTTATATACTCCTTTGTCCCTCACTGAAAAGCCCCACGTTACCTGAGATAAGGCTCTGCCTCACCACCCTGCTACACATTACAATGGCTCCAAAGTAAGCCTGACTTTAACTCATTTAAAGTTGTGTTCAAAAGTTTAATGTTTGTTGTAAAGATTACTGTAATCTCAAATGGGAACTCAGCAAAAATTCAAAATAGCTATTGCACAAACTGAATGTTATACTGTTGATTACTCCATTTTGTATTTTCCTTATAAACTCTAATTGTTGCCTGATCAATATTTTGCAGAAGTACTGATTCAAGAGGAAACATCCTAAATTAACTTGAAATAGTAAGCCATCACCTATAGAACAGATAATGTAAGCCACAATTAGATAAAATAACTGTAAATAACTGTAAAGTTATAGACATTACAGCCAAAGCCCAGTACTCTTAATTTGTGACTCGTGAGACTGACTTTCTTGATGGTTAAGACCAAACTTGGAAATAGAGATTTTAAATAGAGAGGTCAAGAAAAGTCCATATTTGGGTCTTGCCCTCAAAGTCAGCCTGAACCCAGGGAACAAGAGGACTTCTCCAAGGAGCTTTGCAACTCTGGGTCACCCAACCTCCTGACCAAGGAGATTGATGAGGCTGCTAGAGGAAAAGCCACTCAGTGCACCTGCTGCAGAGGAGGGTCATGGAAAAAGGGAGACATCCCTGATGCTTTCAAAGAAAGCCACGTCATGGAGAAGACCCTGCCTAACCAAATGGCACTAATGGAGCTAAGAAGCTGCTCTTAAGTTCTCTATGAGTTATCCCTGTGGAAACTCAGCTGACTCTTTAACAGACAGAAACAGGTCACTTTGACAAGCTTGATCTTAAACACCTAGCAAATCAGTTAAAACCAAAGTATAGCCATTCTTGAGCATTTAAAAATAATACTAATGATCATGATAAATTGCCAGAGTCACAAGTTTTTAGTCAGTTTAAGGCCTACAGACACAGGTAGGCTTTAATCTATGTTTGCTGGTAACAGAAGTATAGAGATCTCTACTAAATGTTGTGTTCACATTCCTGATAACCTAGACAATGTTAAAGCTCCCAAATAAAGGCCTGTCCTCTCCAGCCTTTGCTAGGCCTTGTTATGGGAACAACTTCTGAGTTCTTCCACCCCCTGGTGAGGAATTATTGATTTCTGTCATCTTTATAATATGCATTAGCATGTTCCAGATCCTGCAACATTTATATTGTATCAATCTCATTTCAGTACTCATGTCTTTTTGTTCTTCTCCCATAGAAGTACCCATCCCTAGATGCCTTTACCGCCTGCTCTCCCTGCAACTGGACTTCTACCATGAACACATCAATTGACCCGATTTCTAAAAAGGAACCTCCAAACTGCTTGCCCCACGCTGCCCACTTCCAGCTCAAAGAAGTCAGATCGGTCTGCTCTTTTCCCTACAGCAGTGAAGGAGTTCCTAGTATTAGAGGGGTAAATGAAGTAAGAATTGGGGACAGACTGTTAATGCAGAAATAGGGGATCAATCAAATCGAGAAAATGAAGACATCTCACCTGCAATACCAACCCCAGTCACCTAGGCAGGAAGGAAAGGGAAGTCTTCAAAAATAACTGGAGAGCAAGATTTTTTAAAATTTTTTTATATAAAATGAAATGTGGGAATGTAAGGAATTCCTGGCTTCCCCCAACACCTGTCAATCTGTGTTAGCCCACCTCTCCAGTTAGAGGAATTCCCGGCCTCCCCACCACCTGTCAATCTGCATTCTCCCTGCCTCCCAGGTTACAGGAATTTCTGGCTTACGTTGCTGCAATTTTCCTGCTTCCCACGCTATGTCCTAAATATGTCATTGGTCCCTCAGTCAGTCTGTAAGAATTCTCCTACATGATTGGTTCCTCTCAGCCAGCGAAATTCCTATGTCTGAGAGAAACCTTTCGCCATCTTTCTCCTTTTCTTTTTCCCCTTCCCCCGTGCAAACGTGAATTTGTCTGTGCAAAATAAAGGGTTTCTTGTGTGAGACCTGTATCTGTGGAGTGTTTCTAGGAGCTAGCGATGAACCATAACTGCACCCTTTTTATCACCTAACAACATGGATATCAGCAGATTCCTCAGCCCAGACCCTAAAATCTAGACGGGCTGGAAACAACAGAGTTCAAGCTCTTAAAGAGCATGGTTGCCAACCAAGAATCTTATATTCAGCAAAATTAACTTTCAGTTTTGAAGACAAAATAAAATCCTTCCATGATAAACAAAAGTGAAAAGAATTTACAAATAGAAAGTTGGCACTACAGAACATTCTCAGCAAGATATTCCATGAGGAGGAAATGAAAAACAACAATGTAGTTCAGCAAAGGGAAGAATTACCCTAAAGGAACATTCAATCAAGGGAGAAACCAAGTCAAGTTAAAAACCAAAAATGAGCCACAATGACTGGGACTACAAATCATATCTCAATAATAACCCTGAATATTAATGATCTAAACTCTTCAATCAAAATTTTCTTTTTCAAAGTGGTTATGATTTCATCAATCTAAATGTTAGTTTAAGAAGAATAACTCTTTGTGGTATGAGCTGTAAATATCTCTCTTAGTTGTCTTTTTGAATAGTTTTTTATGATGCTGCTTTCCATAAAAAATTGAATATTATGTGACAATGTAACATTGAAACAATTTATGACTTGGGGATTTTGACTCATGCAAGTTTAGACAGTTCTTACTAACTACAGATATGTATGGAAAAATTGTTTTATTCTTATTATTTAATGTTTGAATTATTTAATAAATATTTTGCATATCTGGAATTGATCAGGAATGTAAAGCAAGGCAGAGATATTACTTTATTTATCCCTATAACATTTATTATATACTTCTTTTTCCCCAATGATTTGAAATGATGACCTCCCTATACTTTCAAATTCTATGTGTATCTGAGTGTACTTATTTGAGGGCATTCTGTTTTGCTAATAGACCAGTTTGATACTTTTAAATTATTTAAGCTTTTTTAAAAATGCCTTAATATGTTTTAGTGCTGGTCCCAAATGAAATGGGGGAATGTAAGATATAAAACCACCTTTCTCTCCCGTGACAGGAATTTCCCGTCCTCCCCACCACCTGTCAATCTGCGTTAGCCCGGCTCTCAAGTTACAGGAATTTCCCACTTATGTTGCTTCCTGCCTCCAGCATTACGTCCTAATATGTCATTGGTCCATCAGTCAGTCTGTCAGAATTCTCCTCCCCGATTGGTTCCTCTCAGCCCGTGAAATTCCTATGTCTGAGATGAACCGTGTGCCATCTTTCTTCTTCCCTTTCCCCCTTCCCCCATGCAGACGTGAGTTCGTCTGGGCAAATAAATGGTTCCTTGTATGAGACCTGTTTCTGTGGAGCGTTTCTGGGAGCTAGCAATGAACCATAACTGCATGCCTCTTTTTCCAACCTAACACTATCTCATTAAGAAAATATTAATGTTTGCATGATGAAGAAAAGAAGGCATATATGGGGATGGTAAGAGAGCCCTGGGAAGGCTTGGAAGATATGAATTCTGGGCCTGTTTATTAGCCATTTCTCATTTCAAGTGAAATTTGGAGTACTGGAAAAATTATGTGGAGCTCCAAGGCCTGTATATATAGAAGGCAGGGTCTGGGTTTCAAAGACAAATGAATCCCTTCTCCAAACCTGAATCTTCTGCCTGGTACCTGTGTGACCATTCTGTCCATCCTGTACTCTTAATTATCCTGTGCTTTTGCCTTCACATTCAGTAGAGATAACAATGTATATTTTGCATATTTGCTAGACTTACTGAAATAATGAAAAAGCTCTATTTTTCACATCTCTCTTTAAAGCCATAATTTTCTAATTAAACTCAATCAGCATCATAATGAAGCCAGAATTGGGGGCAGGCAGTTAGTGTAGAAATAGGGGATATGGTCATATCAAGGAAATGAATGCCATGAAAGCCATCCACCTCTGGAAGTTGGAGAATGCCCAGGAGAATGGAATGTGAAGAATCTCTGGAGCCCATTGATTACCAAATTTGCCTGCCTTTATCAAGGACTGCAAGGAAGGAGCTGCTAACTAATGCCCCCTGGGCCCTTGCCTGCTGAAGCACTTTGGCCCTGCCCATTCTTCTTACTTTTTACATCTCACCTGCAAAACCAGGCCTAGCCACATAGGCAAGAAGGAGAGATAAGGGGGGAGTGAACTGGAGAACAAAAGAGACCTTAACCTATAAAAGATGGAGGGATTTTAGAACATCAGTCATGGCCCCCTTCTCCCTCCTTGGCGAAGTCTGTGTTATTACTTTTAAATAAAACCTAATTAATATGCTTGCCTTGTCATGCTTCTCTAGTGTTCAAACTTCAACATTAGAGGGAACAGAACTTGTCGCTGGTAAATGGCAGTATCATTAACACAAAGTTTAAAAGAAGGGGGAAAGA
This sequence comes from Sciurus vulgaris, assembly GCF_902686455.1. NCBI lineage: Eukaryota > Metazoa > Chordata > Mammalia > Rodentia > Sciuridae > Sciurus > Sciurus vulgaris. The sequence continues at coordinate 65,786,022 of NC_136477.1, read as the reverse complement.
GACATGATCTTTTATTAGCAAGTTTGTGTATTGCCTTTAAGTTCTATGATTATATCTTTTAAGATGGTTGTGAATTTAGTATTTTTTGTTATTGTTTGTTTGTTTTTTGTCTTTTTGTACTGGGGTTTCCACTCCATGCTTCTGGCTGGATACTTTTAATGGAAGTGTCTTCTCTCACTGGCTTGCTGTCCTGAGGGAAGAGGTAGAAGTGTCCATCCGCAGGCACAAAGAGAAGGCCACGCATGAGCAACAAAGTCCCACAACCCTGTGCTCCCTTCAACTCTGTGCTTCCTGGCTCAGTCCAAGAGGAAGAGGAGCCTGCATCCAGCAGGAAGCCTCAACCAGGCATCTCACCCCTCCTCGAATGTGACCCAGTACATTCTGGTGAATGGGTAGTGCTGTCTCCTGTGCCTTCTGCCTGGGGCCAGAGGGTGCATGGAAATGGGGTGCCAGTGGTTCAAGCCCAGCGGGAAGTGGAGAGCTGCAGCCTAGGCCTGCACTATGGAGGTGCTTCAGGGCTGCCGGGTGCTGCATTCCTTCCTCTCTGGAGTTGATGGAGACACTTTCCTTTCACTCCTCCCCATGGATGCGGTCCCATGCATACATGGTGAGTTGGCGGTACTGTCCCCTGTCCCTGCTGCCCTGGGGCAAGAGGGTACATGGAAAGGGTTTGGAAGGTGGTGCAGGGAGATCAGGCTCCATGAGAAGAGGAGGGCTGGGGCTCCACATGCCTGTCACCCATCAGGTAGGGCACTGACGCCAGGCTGCCCAGGAATTTCTGGGGCTTGGGTAGGAGTGTGGATGGGTGTTTCTCCTATTCCTCCTGGGGTCATCTCTGGCCACTGCCTCTGGTGTTTGCTGCAGCTTTGGTCTCCAGGGGAGGCCAGTATCCCCAAGAGGCAGAGGAGGGGAAGAGGCTGAAAGTCCCCTGAGACACACAGGTCCTCTAGGCGGGGTTGGGTCTGGGGGCGTGGGCCGCTCTGCTCCGATGGCTCCTGAGGGGCAGGAAGGGTAGCGGGTTCACAAGAGGTGGGCGAGCAGGTGGTTTCCATGGCTCTTCCAGCTTTTGGGAGTCACTGAGGCTGTGCACAGGTGGGCGCATGGAGGAGCAGGAGGAGCCCTTTCATAGAGAGCAGGCCAGAGGTGGTGGAAGGAATGTGAGATGTCCAAAGAACCAGGGGAGGGAGTGACAAGCTTTGTGTGGTTCTAGTCATTGTTTTGAGCTTTGTGCCAGATTCCTCTTCTCCCCAACTCGGGTGGATAGCTCCAGGTTCTCTCCCTCCCATCACCCCCACACTGCCACATCAACTCTCCTGTGGCTTCCCTTTCTCCAAACCCACTTTACACCCACTCCTTTTTGGGGGTATGCCTGGGGAACCTTTGCTAATGACAGGATGCCTGAGCTTGTTCTGACTGTGAACTGCCTTGAACTCCTCTTTTCCTCCCATCCTTTCCTTTCTGGGACCTAGAATGTTCCATGGCCACTAATAATTAGCTTTTCTTCTGCAAAAATGACAAAAACATTAGGTTGAAATACCTGGTGCCTCTTTTTTCTGTGAATATGTCCACCAGAGACATTGCACTGGTTGTTTCCATCGCCTCTTAGCCTGTGTCTTAATTTTCTTGACACAGACATAGCAGATTTTGTTTTGAGTCTTGGTCATTTCTAGGCTCAGCAAAGTGTAGTCAGCTGCACCTTCTGTGACTTATCAGAAAATGCTTGACTTAAAGATGGATCATTCTCTCTTCAAACTATATTATTTGGAGGGGTTGTTGAAAAATTTCTTTAGAACAGTATTAGTGCAAGATGAACCGAGTAACGAATCAGAGTTCCTGTGTTTTAGACTGACTTTGTTAACACATTGGACAGAATGGAATTTTATGACTTTTGATCCACTGAATTGATCTAAAAATCTTCCTTGAAGATCACAAATAAATAAATCTTGTTAATATCTTAATTTGCCTATGACTAAAATAAGCGCTTATAAAGTTTAGAATTTACTCTCCTCCTTGGTTCAGACCCAATGAAGTAACTTTCAGTGTTAGATAGCTAAAATAGTGTAGACTGTCATATGTTCTGTTTACCAGAAGAACAATAAAAAGATACATAGTAAGAAAAAATGAAATCACAATAATTGATTCAATGTTTGTGATAACCTAGTCAACCTAAACTATTTCTAATACATCATTAGTTTCATAAAATACAGAGAATATAAACTTTTTACTCTGTAGCACAGGATAGCTGTGTTGACCAAGCAGGTTTTTACATATGTCAGTTGATATGTTTAATTTTCAGATACTGGTTCAGTCCTACAATTTTGGTGGCAAGAGCTGGAATAGAAAATCATTTGCTTTGTACTGTCAATGCATGCCTTTTCCCCCCTTATTTTTAGTATAACGTTTTCATTCATATCCTTCATTGATGAAGAAGTACTAACTGAAAAGCAGTGTGAATAGTTTGCTGTGAATGTAGAACTATACTGGCAACAAAGGAAGTGATTCAAAAGTGACCATAATAATGTCCCTTAATATTAGAAAACTATCTGTGAACACTCTTTTTGCCCATTTCATTTGTCATTGTCTATTAATGTTGAATATTTATGAGATGTTTTATTTTAAACATTTATTGCTCTTTCCTAGTCTTTTTTTGTTTGTTTGTTTTGTTTTGTTTTTGTGGTGCTGGGGATCGAACCCAGGGCCTTCTGCTTGCAAGGCAAGCACTCTACCAACTGAGCTATCTCCACAGCCCTCCAATCTTTATAAAATTACAGTATCATATCCTGGCTTTTTCTACATAGCTTTTATACATCCAGGGTGATACATAATTTTTGTTTCATTGGAAAAATATCTATAACATGTTAAAACCAACTCATAAAATATTCTCTAGGATTTTTCTAAAATATACTTTATAAATTGTCACTTCTTTTTCTACATGAAAGGAAATAATAATTTTAGGTTCTTTTGAATTTTAAATGAGCAGTTTCAGCTTGAACTTTTAAATAGGAAATAGTTATTGGGAATACATGTTATAAAACAATGATGGCATTTTTCATTTTAAATTCTGAGGATAACCAACAAGTTAGTGGCATTTAAAATGTGCTTTATGTCACAATTGTGAAGTACAAAACTGTGTATAACAGAAAAATTGGTAGATTTTGCTAGTGTACAACCTGAAATGTTGCCATTTTCTTTGAACTAGTAGAGAGAAGGAGTGATTGTCATTAGTGGATTCTTTGTCATTATTTTGCCCACAGTATACTTATTTAGTGTTTACTTTTTTAAAATTTACTTTATTGTAAACAAATGGGATACATCTTTTTTCTCTGTACATGAAGTAGAGGTATACCATTTGTGTAATTTAACATAGGGTAATGGTGTTTGATTCATTCTGTTATTTTTTCTACCCCCACCACTCCCATCCCTCTTTTTCCTCTATACAATCCCTCCTTCCTCCATTCTTGCCTCCCTCCCACCTCCAATTATGTGTCATTATCCACTTAGCAGCGAGATCATTCATCTTTTTTTTTTGAGATTGACTTATCTCACTTAGCATGATATTCTCCAATTTCATCCATTTTCCTGCAAATGCCATAATTTTATTTTTTTTGGCTGAGTAACATTTCATTGTGTGTGTGTGTGTGTGTGTGTGTGTATATATGTGTATATATGTGTATATATATATATATATATATATATATATATATATCACATTTTCTTTATCCATTTATCAATTGAAGGGCATCTAGTTTCATTCCACAATCTGGCTATTATGAACTAAGCAGTTATAAACATTGATGTGGCTGCATCACTGTAGTATGCTGATTTTAAGTCCTTTGGGTATAGACCAAGGAGTGGTAGCTGTGTCAAATGGTGGTTCCATTCCAAGTTTTCTAAGGAATCTCCACTCTGCTTTCCAGAGTAGCTGCACTAATTTGCAGCCCCACCAGCAATGTATAAGTGTACCTTTTCCCCACATCCTCTCCAACACCTATTGTTGCTTGTATTCTTGATAATCACCATTCTAATTGGGGTGATGGAATCTTAGGGTAGTTTTGATTTGCATTTCTCTTTTTATTACACATGTTTTACATTTTTTCATATATTTTTTGATCGCTTTTAGATCTTCTTCTGTGAAGTGTCTGTTTATTTTCTTAACCCATTTGTTGATTGGGTTATGTGCATTCTTGGTGTAGAGTTTTTTGAGTTTACTTTTGATGTCTGCAAAATGTTAACCAGGAAAGAATTATTGCCAAGGGCCAGAAAAATGTATTCAGTGTAAATTTCTGTTCCTTCCCTATTTTCTCTTCCTGTTGACCAAATTGGAAAGTCAACAGACATGTACCAGAAAATCCAATAATGTTGTTTTGTGTTCTGCAGTAACTAGTTGTAGTGAATATTGTATTTGAGGAGGTAGATTTGTAAATCCATGGCATTTTGGGATGACGTGAAAATTATCTTACTTTCCAAAGTCTCTTTTTAAAAGATATTTTAAAATATACTCTAACTTAGTCTACTCAAGCAGCCATCACAAGATACCACAGTGGGTGACTTGAAAAACAGGTATTTTCTCAGTTCAGAAGTTTGATATGATGGTGCCATCTTAGAGTTCTGATGAGGGCCTAGTTCCTACTTTGTAGAAAGCCTCCTTTCTAATGTGTGGTCTCCTGGACTTTCCTCTGGTGCCTGTGTGTGGAGAGGAGATATGAGAGAGAGAGAGAGAGAGAAAGAGAGAGAGACTGCTTTTCTCTTATAATGGTACCAATCTTGTTATGAGTTCCTTTATGCAGGACCTTATTTAAACCTAATTACCTCCCAGAGGTTCACAGCCATAATTATCACCCTGGGAGATTAGAACCTCAACATAGAAATTGGGGGCTCACTTAAACATTCAATGCATAATATAAACTCCTTGAAAGAAATTAACATTAATGTCATCCTCTGCTAGGTACTATATCATTTTTAAATCATCACAAAAAGCCCATCCTATAGCTATTATACCTGTTTTCAGGTGAGAAAATAAAGACCTTAGGTTAAATAATTGCCTCCAGGGTCCTGCCACTATAGTGATACTGAGATCCCATTTTAGCATTCAGACAACTATGTTCACTGGGATGGAATTCTAAAAAATTAGTTCAATGTTAATGTTTGTTTTTATTAACAGTGGTAAGTTGGAAAATCCAATCAAAATTAGATTTAAACTTAAAAGTAGTTTTAGTACTTAAAAAATGGAGCCATATAAAATATATAATGTACATGTTTATTCAATGAATTCAAATCAGGTGCTAAAAGATATATAAACTATTTGCATATTTATTTAAAGCCATGAATTTTTCAGTTCTTTATGAATAAAATGAAATGAATGTGACTGTTGGAAAGCAATATATATTTGGCATTGTGATGCAAGTATTAATATTTTTACTTTGTTTTCTTTTATATTTTATTATTTTTAAATATTTTAGATGTTAATGGACCTTTATTGTATTCATTTATTTTTATGTGGTGCTGAGAATTGAACCCAGGGCCTCACACGTCCTATGCAAGTGCTCTACCACTGAGTCACAACCCAGCCCTGTATTTTATTAATGTATTTACTTATTGTTTTCATTGTACATGTGTTAAAGTTGACTTCAGTATTTGAGAATGTGTCACCAAAGAAAAGACAATCTAGATGCATATGCTATATACATTGCTACACTGGTGGGTGAAAATTTTTCCTTAAAGCAGATAAATATTATTTCCTGAAGATGGTTCATTAAAGTGAAAAAGAGTGAAAAGAAAACTTACTTCCTTTGTTGCCATAAATATTAATTTAATGCAAAAAATGTTTTGTCTATAGTTTTTGTCTATATTTTAATAACACATTCTTGTTTGTTTTCATGGGTAGTATAAATACTTTCAAGAATTTTCTAAATTTTGTTTCTATGTTTGTGAAATATAGGCAAAGGACCCAAAGATATTTGTTCTTTCACTCTATTCTAGGTTAGTTAACTTTGTCCTTCTCATCTGATAATTAAGCCAACTATATATTTAATTGCTGACTGTTTTAGTATGTGTCAATGTTCAATAATACAAAAGTTGATAAAAACTAATAAATTTTTGAGAAATGACAAATTAACAACAATGAAGCGTTTACTATTCCAAATGGAGATATCCTCCTTAATTTATATGTATTTCTAAAGAAAAAATATCAGAGAAGAATGGAAATGTGTAGTATACACAGTGGTGGATGCTGTAATTCAAAGATGAAGAGACTGATATGTTCATATTATGATGCTGTGATATTTTCTTGGAAATAAATTCTCATTTTGTGGCCCAATGTCATTTACAAGACTCTACCTCTTTTGGCTGACATCGTGCTTCAGAAGGACCATGTTTGTTTCTGTAGTCTCCCCATATTTTTTTTTAATTCTGGGATTAGGAGAAACAATATTGAACTAGTAAATTAGGGTCATAGCAGTCATGGCCTAGAAGTAGTCAAAAGTAAATATTTGGGGCTGGGGAGATAGCTCAGTCGGTAGAGTGCTTGCCTTGTAAGCACAAGGCCCTGGGTTCAAATCCCCAGCACCCCAAAAAAAGTAAATATTTATTTAGTTTTCATACCAGGTATTGAATTCAGGGGCACTTAACCTTCTCCACATTCCCATCCCTTTTCTATATTTTATTTAGAAAAAGAGTCTTGCTAAGTTGCTGAGGCTGGCTTTGAACTCACATTCCTCTTGCCTCAGCCTCCAGAGCCACTAGGATTGTATGTGTGCACCACTGTGCCTGACTGAAAAGTCAATATTGATATAGTAGAAAATAAAAATCAAACAAAGGTTTGAATATTGGAGCTATATAGTGTTAGTGATAGTTGGGTGAGAGTAATCTAGATGCAGTTTTTAGGCCAGTTTGGGCCTTAATTTGACATTACTGAGACTTGTTAATTACACATGATCTATACTAACTTGTTAGGTGAAAATAGGAAAGGTATATATATATACTTCAAGGATTATTATCTTTTAGAAAGATTGAAATATAGCATTCCAGTATTTATTACAAGTAAAAATGTTCATTTTTAATGGTCCATTTTTAAAGGTCAAGCATTGATCAGAATCAGTAGTAAAATTTGGTTTAATGGAGAAAATATTATCTCTAATAAAATTTTGGTGTTCTTCCCATACAGGACTTAAATGTACTTTCTGAATAAATTGCATAATTGCCCTCAAAGGATTGAACAGTACATTTAATTTCATTTGTACTACCCTGATAGTTTATGTATATAGTTGACTAGAAAATTTTTGTTTTTTAATAGACATACTGTAATTCATGCAAAACTATTTAATTGTTTACTTTTAAAACTGAGTTTTTAAAAATTAAGTTTGAAATTTTACCTTTGCTTTAGTGGATATATTAATAGACTTATTTTAGGAATCAGAGATTATGGTTTGGTAAGTATGTTTTAGTCAGCTTTTTCATTACCTTGACCAAAAGTCCTGACAAGAACATTAGAGGTGGAAAATTTACTCAGAGGATCAGAGTTTTAGATGCTTCAGTGCGTATATGGCTGGCTCCTTTGCTCTGGACTGCAGGTGAGGCAGAACATGTGGAAGAATGTGGCAGAGAAAAGCAGGTAAGAACATCATACCAGGAAGCAGAGCGAGAGCTCTGGTAACCAAGGGCAAAATATATAACCCAGAGTCCTGTCCCCAGTGATCCACCTCCTCTATCAACATCCTTAGTGCCTACAATCACTACCTAGTTAACCCCTATTGGCAAATTGATGTAGGTTAAGCCAGTCCCAACCCAGTCATTTTGCCTCTAAACTTTCATGCCTTGTCTTACACATGAGCTCTGGGGGGACATCTAATATATAAACCATAGCACATTTAAAATGTGACTTTTAAAAATTAATTTTCATGGTTTATGAGATTTAGTGCTTTTTCAATTCCCTCAACTGATTATTATATGGTCATAGTACATGAAAATATCTTATAATAGTTAAATTTATGAAATTATGATTTACTTATGTACATTTATCTTTTCAGAAAAAGCATAGAGTCAGCATTGTGTTTTGTAATACTTTTTGTGAGCATATGTTTTTGTTGACCCTTCCCTTTTCAACATATATTCTTATTATTTAAACTAACTTTTCCCTCTGATTTCCACCTTCACCACCCAGGAAGCTACAAATGATTTAAAAATTTATGTTGGGTATCATTTTTTGGTAAAAATCTACAACTCAAGTTTCTATTTATTTTATTTTTTTATTGTAAATAAATGGGTACATGATGTTTCTCTGTTTGTACATGGAGTAAGGGCATACCATTTGTGTAATCATAAATTTACATAGGGTAAAGTTGTTTGATTCATTCCGTTATTTTTTCCCTTCCCCCCTCAAGATTCTATTTAATAATGTCTAGAATTGTCATATATTTTAATTTTTTTATATCATAAAGACTACTTAGCAATAATGTGACCATGGGATTCTGAGCTAGTTACTGACACTTTTTAAAGGTCAAACTGTGTAAGAAGAGAGAACCTTTTGAAGTGTTCTGGGAATTTGAAATAATGCATGTAAAGCAATTTGCAAAGTTTATTGCACCCAGTGAACACTCACAGTTTGCAATTATTTTGTTATTCTTTATGTATTGAGGAAGAACTATTGGTAATGGTAGTAAATTTATTTAATCAATCCATTCCTTCAGTGTGGTGAATGTTTATATCAGCAATTCACAAGTGCTATTGATTCAAAATAATCTCTTTGGCTTTTTAAACTATTCATATCATCTGGATTTTATAATAGCCTTCTCCATTCTCACCCAATTTGAGAAATCATTCCTGTAGTGAACTGGTATTACTAGTGGATATATGATGCATCCTTCATGTGTATTGGGGAAAGAGTTGGGTGTGGAGACAAAATAATCTAAAATATTCCTTTTTCCTTCCTTCCTTCCATGGTTGGGATTGAACCCAGGGCCTTATGTATTCTAGACAAGTAATCTATCACTGAGCTGTACCCCTGACTCCCTCATTTTGTTTCTTAATGACCATCAGGAGAAGCTTTACTCTTTCAGTAAGTACATTGATAAGCTTTTTCTTAGGGCTAAGCAATTTTTTCTCTTCACCAATTGCCCATGTTCTCTTTCCCTTGTTTAGGCCTGTGCTTGACATCTAAATAGTAGAGAATATTAATTCTTTGTTAGTGACTCTTATGTGTAACTCTCAAAAATTTTTAAATTAAAGCAAAAAACTGGTCAGAAAACTTACCTATCTAAAGATACTGATACTGCATTTTATTCTTTGTCTAAAAATCTGCTTGGATGTTACTATTCATTACTTCTATTATCATTTATAAACTTTTTCTCTTCTAAGTCTGTGAGTGGCTTAATTGAACTTCAAAATTGCTATTAAAAACAACAGCAATAACAAAAGTTAAAAGGCTGTGTGTTTGTCTCTCTGTGTGTGTCTCTCTGTGTCATTTCAAGCTCTGTCACAGAACAACATTTGTCTCTTGGTTTGTATTTCTAATGTTTTGTTTAATTCTTAATGGGTTATTGGGTTTTAGAAAAAACTGTCCTTACGGTTCAGTACAAAGAAAGAATCCACTCATAGAAATGAAATTAAAGTGAAGGCAAAGTGAGTTGAACTTTCCTTCATTCCATATTACCATCTTAATTTTCCTCCCTTTATAATTCTACTTCAAACTTTCTAGTTTTATCAGGTATTTTTGTTGTTGTTGAGGGACTTTTAAAGTTTATGTATAAAAGTATTCTGTTCCATTTATTTTATGGAACATTTTATTTTATTTTCTTTACTTTTATCCTTTTTGTGGAAGGTTTTGCCATGGTATTTTTGTTTATTTCTTATCAGGCAGGACTATTTTCTGTGTGCCCTAGTATATTTTGAAACTTAATTTTAAAGTATATAACAATGTAGAAATTAGAGAATTTAAATTCCCTGATGAAGTCAGTACCATCAAATATTACCTTACCTTTATAACTTTTAAGATACCTTTTGTTTAAGTTACTTTTACTAATTTAATTTAAGAATTTTTTAAAGTATCAAATAATTCTTTAGTCTATAATTTTAGTGTTTTTTTGTCAGTCTATCAAAACTCTGTTTTATATCATTTGTTATATATTATTATTTATCATATTTCATTTTTTAGACTGTTCTATGACAATTTTAGCATGTGATGCCTCCCTCCCTGTCTCTCCACTTGAACATTTCCTTAGGGTAGATAACCAAAAATGTCATTTATAAATCAATGTCTATGAACTTTTTTCTGGGAATGCTGTTGTCCCAATATCACTAGTTATACACCACATCTATTTGTAGTGCTACAAGACTAAAAATACTTGGTTTTGGTACTTTGTTTATCAAAAGATATCATAACTTGTATTTGAAATTCTTTGGTTGTTTCCACCACCTCTATATTTTCCCTGCATATTGCTAAGAAGACTGTTACCATTCTTTGAATACTTCTACTTCTTTTAAAAAAAAAATATACAATGACATTTTGTTTTATATCAAAAGTTTTGTATTATTAAGAATCATAATTTTTGTTGATTCATATATTTACATACTCCTTTCATGTCTTTTCTTTATTATTGGTGCTTTAATATATATTGCTAACTGATATGGCAATACACTCAGTTTTTCCTCAGTAGTTTTAATATTTTTAAATATGTTTATTCTGATTTTATAAGTGGCATTCAAAAAATGTAGACTTAAAATGATAAAAAGGTTATTGGAGGAAAATTGCAGTTCACTTTCATCTCTGGTTGTCTCTTATTTTTTTCTTCAACACTACCTGTGTACTATAAAACTTGAAACTTTCATATGTCAGCATATCTATAAGAGTTGCATCAGTAGTTAGAATAGATTTGCTCTTAACCATTGTCCAAATTGTACCTGTTATAGCAGATTAGTAAGAGATTAGTTAGCTTATCAGAGATTTTGTCAGTTTGTATTACCATCAATGATGAATTTGTGGTTATTAAGAAAGGGGTAAATCATATTTTGCCTAAGGTGTTAGACCCATTTCTTAGAGGAGGTAATGCTAAAGCTTTATGAGTAGAAAAGCACTTCTTAGGATGAATAAGCCGTAAAAAGGGGATATGAATAAAGATTTTACATTCCTTTTAAAATATAGTTTATTATTCTCCATCTGCCCAATGAGAAGTTTCATGTGGCACATGCAATGAAATAAAAGTTGCTTGTGGAGGTAGTGGGAGGAGATGAGTTCAAAGAACGAGATATCTCAGATAAGGAGATTGGATTTGATTAATCTACAGAATTGGCGTACATATCACACAGTTATTGACCTACATATCACACAGTTGTTAGGCTGAATATCATTTCTTATAATGCACTATGTAGGAAAGTTTTGTACATGATTACAAATGAGCTGTTTCTGAGATTTGAATGGATGGCGATTTGTGATATGGTTACACTTCAGAAATAGCCTCAAAGGGTTGCTTCCCCATGTTGAAATTTAGGAAGAACTGTCACCTCCTTTTTTCTACTTTGGTTCAACTCAGGTGAAAAATGTTTTAATGGTTTTTAGGAGCACTTGCAAAAATGTTTTTAATTTTCAAAACCTTTAATATTTTTATCTCCCAATAAAAAGTATTTGTATATGTTAGCAATTGGTTACCCCATTTTGTTGGGGGAAATCAAGAATATAATTAGTTATTTACAAAGTGTAGAAATAATAAACCATTATATTTAATTAAAAATATTAGCACATTTTATAATCAAGAATGCAAATATTAATTATACCTTTAGAAATGATTTTGCAGTTTCTTAAATTTACATCCCTAATATAAGTGATCATAGAATGCTATCCATCTAGTTATTCAGTTAGGTATAGGTTCTGTGAATAGGCAAAGTTTAGCAACTGGGTGCATCTCAGTACATTAAATTCAACTGTTTGTCTTGAAATACCTCTGTTTTACTAAAATTTACAAAAAATTTTTTGGTATATAATAGTCCTTAAATCAGATCTACCTTGTCTCCTACTATTTATTCTTCAGAAATATTTTTTTCTTTTTTAATATTTGAAGTCTTCACATTCTTCCACATTGGTAGGCATTTTAAGTACTTTTAAAAAATTAACCATGCTGGACACAGTGGTACACACCTGTAGTCCCAGCAGCTTGGGAGACTCATGCAGGAGGATCATGAGTTAAAGGCTTGCCTCAGCAAAAGTGATGCACTGAGCAACTCAGTGAGACTGTGTCTGTAAATAAAATACAAAATATTAAACATAAGTTCTTAAAACAAAAGTATATTTTAAAATCAATAAAACTCAAGTATATAGAAAGAAATGGAAGTCATTTTCTCTTTTGCTCTCTACTTTTTTCTCCCCACACCTTTAATATATTTTGTTACTTTTTTATATGTAACATTATATGTAATGTGTAAACATTACTTTTAATATCCTATTTATCTTTTGTGTTTCTCTTTGCAAATATAAACAAATGAGGATTTTATTTTGGAGCTCTTGTCATAAGTAGACAAGATTTTTGTCTTTAAAGATCTGTATGGTATTTCATTGTGTGAATGTAGCATAATTTAGTAAAAACTTGATCCTAGGTCAACTGCAGAGGGTGCCGGCCGCGGAGTCACCCATTGAGTTGCAAGGCCAGACAGAGCATGATGATGCTTTACTCTCCCCAGCCACCACCATGAATGTCATAGTGCAGCATGTCACCCAGGCCAACCTGACAGTTGGAGAGGAGCAGATAAGTGTCGCTGGCTCTTTGCGGTACAAAATCCATGGATATTTGTCACCGCTTGCAGCAACAACTTGCACGGGTCTTATGGGTGGTGGAGTGGAAACTGAAGCACTTCTATCTTTCTCTTTAGTACACTGCTTTCTTGCTTGTTTGTTTATAGAGGATAGAGGAAATGAGGTTTACTTGCTTTGAGAGGAGAGAGAGACTTTGCTTATCAGAGAGAAAGAGACTTTGCTTAAGAGAGACCTTGAGAGATGGACAGGCTTTGCTTAGAGCTTAGAGGAAGAGAGACTTGCTACGCCTGCTAGCTGCTACCGCTTTTCCCTACTAGCTGCTGCATTTTTCCTTTAGCTGCTGCACGTGTTTTTCCTTTCTTCTGGCTGCTGTTGCTTGTGTCCCTACTAGCTACTGCCACACGTTTCCTAGCTGCTTTCATGTTTGAGTCTTCTTCTACTGCTTTTCTGCTAATGGCTGCTGTGTCTGTCTCGTTCTGCCTATGCTTATATCACCTCCAGGAGGCGGAGAGCAGGGCCACGCCTCTTACGCAAAGATTAGGCGAGATGCTCCTAGCAGGCAATTAGTGCTCGAGAACACATGCGCATACATTGTGTGCGTGGATGATAAAATCACCTGAGTGTGCTTATGTCAATTAACCTCCTCACTGCCAATGTGATCAACATGGCACAGCCCCCAACAGATAAGTGCCATTGAATGTGACATTTTTGTGTTCCTGGGTATTTCACTGGAATATATGCAGAAGAATCTGGAGCACATGGTTCAAAAGATTTTGAACCTGCATATGTTTCAGGATGAAAGTGGTAAGCACTGGTTAAAGAGTGTGATGGATAAACAGTACGAGGTGCTGTGTGTCAGCCAGTTTATCCTCCAGTGTGTCCTCAAGGGGAACAAGCCTGACTTCCACCTGGCGATGTCCACATAACAGGTAGAGGGCTTCTACAACAGCTTCCTGTAGTAGCTTCAAAAGACCTACAAGCCAGAGCTCATCAAAGATGGCAAGTTTGGTACCTGTATACAGGTACACATTCAGAATTATGGATGGGCCTGTGACCATACAACTGGAATCCCCTGCTCCTGGTGCTGCCACCTCAGACCCAAAGCAACTGTCAAAGCTTGAGAAACAGCAGCAGAAGAAAGAGACGATCAGAGACAAGGGCCCTTCTGAATCAAGCAAAGAGATAAATGCTTCCTGAAAAGATAACAGCTCCAGCAGCTGGGCAGAGGGTGATGTGTCCTCAGAGTGGGAGCCATAGCCCCTGAAGGAAGAGGACTTAGCTCATTTACAATTGAGCAGATCTGGATTCTGAAAAATTCAAAATGCTAAGCACTTACACTGCTTTAAGAAATTGAAACTGATAAATGAAGAGGAGATATACATAAGAAATTGGGAATCTAAATATCCCTGCAAAAAACACAGAACAAAAGCAAAGAACAGAAACAAACCCCAAGGACCATTATGTTTCCTGTAGTTGCTGTGATGTGAAGGCAGTGGGTACTGCATGGCAGAGGCACACACCCATGCCACCTGGCTGGGGTCTAGCCCTAGAAGGGGTCCATGGGTTCCACACTGGTAATGGGGCACTGGGAGACAGCATCGATGATGGATGGAGAATGAAATACACAGACTCTAGTTCTGGTGCAATCATTCACACTTTATTCTGGGGAAGTCTGGGTTTATATACATTTTTCTTTAGGCTTTGATGACAGGCTTGTGACTATTAAAATCAAAGAAGTTTCCAAAGCATAGGCAGAAATTGTTTTTACTGAAAGATTATGAGAAAACAGTAACCTTACAGATTATCCTTACCTAATCACCAGGGCTTGCCATTGATAAAATAAGCTGGTCCATATCTAGTAGCTACTGTGGGAGGTGCTTTGTGCTTAGAACTTGGGGAAACATTGTTATCTATAAGTTTCTGTGCCCCAACAGGATCTGGCTGTGCCAGCAAATGCAGTATTTGGTTTTTAACATAATGAAAACATTCTTCTGTAGTGAGGTTAACATCACAGGGTTTCAACATGTGTTTTGTCTCCATGATGTTTTTCTGGAAATTTGTAGAATTATTCCCATCACCTCTAGCAAGATCCTCAGACTGAAGTGAGTAATATATTATTAGGAAAACTCCACAGAATAACATCCAAGCTAGGGAGACATACATCTGGCATGCAATCCTTTTAGGATGAGTCTTTGCAATCATCCTTCAGTGGAACTCTGTGAAGCACTCTAAGGAGAGCCAGGCACCCCCACACCACCCCACAGAACAATTTTGCTGTTTTCCCCATGTCATGGCTTGCTTTTAGAATAGGCTGGCCCAATGTCATTGGTCGTCAAATCCACTGTGGTGAATTCTGCTTGTCCATGATGGTTCTCCAGCACATCTATGCTGTCTGTGTTCTTTCCAACACTAGTTCATAAGACAGGGCCCATGTTATGGTATAAGGAGAACAACCATCAATGATAATGTCTTGTGTGAAACCTTTGTATCTTGTAAATTTTTTCTTTTTTTCTAAAAATAAATATTAATTAAGTCTGAAAATAACTTGATCCTATGTAGACACTGTAGATGTTTCCTGTATTTTGTCTCTACAATGCCACATGAAAATGAAAAAAAATTATATTTCCTATTTGTACCAGTGAATGTATGGTTTCGATTTTGAGAACAAACATCAATAGATGTAAATTTTCTTGCTCTTTCAACTTGAGAGGACCTAGAAGTAGTGATTTAGTAGCAATAAGCATAACTCAGACCTAGATCTTGGTTTCTAATGTCATTTTTCTATAAAAGGAACCAGACTTCTTGGAGAAATGGCTGATTCTAGAACTGGGACAGAGGATAAAATATAAAAGACAAACCTGGAGCATAATGTAATGCCAAAAGTTTTGTAATACCAAAGAAGAACTGTGAGTGGGCTTTCTTGAGGGACACAGCCCACTGAAAGAACTCTCAATGAAGGATACTGGGACAAGTTGTGCAACAAAATAGAGTACTGGAAGGAAAGATAGTATAGTGAGACAGACATTATTGCCTTATGTGAATGCCTGATTACATGAATGATGTGAATCTACATTGTGTACAACTATAGAAATGAAAAGTCATACTCCATTTGTGTACAATGAATATAAATGCAGTCTGAAAAAATTAAAATTAAAACATAAAGTACTATTAAATTATAACACAAGTATAAAATACTATCCATGGGTTCATACTGACAAAAATAAGTGGCCAACTAAATAAGGAAGATTAGATAAATTTCTTGTGCAGAACAATTCCAAATGTTTTATGAAGCTATTCAGTTCTCAAGGTGTTCTCCTAACTCCCTAAGTGTAGGTTATACTGTGTAACTTCTTTCTCAATAGTACAGTATGGAAAATTGGAAAAAGAATAACTTGACATAGGAGAAACTTAACACCACTTCAATAATATGATCAAACTTAGTATTGATGTTTATAAATCATATTGATAGCATGATGTAATGAGAAAGGTTTTTCCCCTCTGTGGTCTTCCTCCCCCAAAACCATAACCCCAGGCTAATTATGGAAAACCAGAAGAAAAATCTCAACTGAGGGTCTTTCTACAAAATACTTGAGTGGTACTCCTCAAAACTGTTCATGTCATCAAAGACAAGAAAGTCAGACAGACTATTACAGCCAAGAGTAACCTAAGAAGATGTGATTATTAAAATACACTATGGTAAACTGGATAGGGCCCCAAATCAGTAATAGTGCATTCAGTAAAACTAAGGAAATCTAAAAAATGAATAAACTTCAGTAAATAATGATGCATTAGTATTTGTTCATTAATTATAAAAAGGTACTATACCATTGTAAAATCTTAATAGTAAAAACTGGGTGTGTGCAATAGGAGATACAATTTAAAATTTTTCTGTAAATCTAAAAAGTTCTAAAATAAAGAATTATTTAAGAAAAGATAAATGCCTCTGTCATTGTGGTAGATACTGCTAGATTGCCATTTTGTACTATTACCTGAAAGTATATGAAGTATTTTTCCTTAGGGTTGCCTGCTGAATGTATTGTCAGACTCAGGATTTTGTCATTGTGATAGATGAGAACTGAAGTAATTCAGGCTATTGAGTTTCTCTATTGAGTTTATCAGTGATACTGGGTATTTCTTCACATGTCCAAGGGGTATTAAATTATCCCCCCCTTGAACTCTTATGACCTTTTTTTTCTAATAGGTCATTGATCTTTTTTTTTTTTTTTAGGAGTTCATGATGTGGATTGCGATTTTTAAAGGTTGTCTATTTTTTTTAATTCAAAACTTTCTTTCCATGAAAAGTTTTTACTTTTATATGATTATTTAATTTTACTTTTATGTTGCTATATTTTGAAATACAGTTAGAAAAGGCCTCATCACAATAAGATATTGAGGGAACACATTCATATTTTCTTCCAGTACAAGTGGTTTCCTTTTCACTTTTAAATCTTAAAATTGAGGTGCTTTAATCCTCCCCATCTTTGAGGTATTTTAAATGCTTTACCATTTATTTCAAATTACTCTTACATAATAATGCCTGGGTCCTTGTGCTTTAAGTGATTTATAGTAAAAAATGATGTCTATACATTTCTCTCTCTCCTCACCCCCTGTCTCTTTCATACACGGATTTGAATTCAGGGGTAGTTGAACACTGAGCTAAATCCCCGGCCCCATTTTGTATTTTATTTAGAAACAGGGTCTCACTGAGTTGCTTAGGGCCTCAGTAAGTTGCTGAGGCTGACTTTGAACTCACAATCATCCTACCTCAGCCTCCCAAACCACTGGGATTACCCCCTATGCTTTTGATTAAGAGTTTTATTGTACTTAGGTTTACATCTTTGATCCCTTTTATTTTCTTTTCCTTTTTTGGTACAGGGGATTGAAATCAGCAGCACTTGACCACTGAGGCACATCCTCAGGCCCTATTTTGTATCTCATTTAGAGATAGGGTCTCCCCGAGTTTCTTAGCAGCCTGCTTTTGCTGAACCTGGCTTCGAACTCAGATCTTCCTGTTTCACACTCCTGAGGCCCTGTAATCCCAGAGTGTGCCTCTAGACCCCACTATATCTGTTAGTATTTTCTTAAGGAATTTTGCCTTTGTAATAATAAAATATATTCCCTGTAGTTTTTTTTTTTTCTTGTAATGTCTTTGCCAGACTTTGTTTTCACGGTAATGCTGGCCTTAAAAATGAGCTAGAAATTATTCCCCCCTCTTCAATTTTTGAAACAATTTGAGAAGGATTGGTATTAAGTCTTCTTTAAATGATTGATAGTCTACACTATTGAAATCATCTGGTCCTGGACTTTTCTTTGTCGTAATATTTTGTACTGATTAATTCTCCTCACTTGTCATAGTTCCATTTAGATTATTTTTTCCTTAATCATTTTTTGTAGTTCATGTTTCTATCAGTTTGTCCATTTTATTAGATCATCAATCTGTTAGCACAGTAGTTGTTGGCATTCTCTTCCATCCTCTGTTGATCTAGCAATTGGTTTGTCAAATTTGATTAGTTTCAAAGAACTATCTTCTAATTCTGTTGATTTTTAATTTTTTTGGCATTGATTTTGTATTCTTTGTTCAGATTATCTCCACTCATTTTCCCTTCTAGTGTTTGTGATTGAACCAAGGGCTTTGCACGTGGCTAGGCAAGCACCTCATCCCTGGACTACATCAATCTCCAGTCCCTAGTTAAGAATAAATAACAAATTACAAAAAAATATATATTTACTTTTTTTAAGGCAGGGTCTAGTTGAATTGCCAAAGCTGACCTCCTTCCTCAGCGTCCTTTGACTAAGACATTAGGCGCACACACCACCGTGTCTGCCTCCTGCTGCATCTATTTCCTGCCACTCCAACACCTGACATGGTCTGTTGGAGTAGAGGATCTGACACTTGACTTGGTCTGTTGGAATAAAGGACTCAGCATTTGACATGGTTCTGTTGATTGTCCTCCCTCTTGGGGGCCATAAGCGTGGCATGTCTCTATGTGTAGTTGCTTTTTAATATTAATAATCAATATATCATTTAGAAACTTATTGGAAAAACATTGGGAAAGTTTTACTGTTTTGGGACACAAAATAGTGCACAATAAAAATTTGTCAGTAGTACACATATAAAATACATGAAAATAAACAATTGTAGCTGTGCTCAAGGTAAAAGGAACCCATGACTGCTTTAGTATAATAATAGATGGATAAAGAGGCATTCCTCTGAGCTTGCATGCAGTGGTTAGCCTTTGTTGTTTTCTTAGTTTCAATAGTTGATTCGAGAGATACTTTGCATGATAAAAACATTTAGATTAGTCATAAATATAATTTGTGCTTTTCCTATGTTTAGTCTAATTCTTTAAGAATCAGAATAAGATTGTAGTTCACCGTTATATGAAATTAGAATAGACTAAATATTAATTATAAGGTGATTTCCTTGCCCTTTAATAATAGTAAAATTTTTCACTGTGAAACACTGGAGTTCATGGTGGGTGTGGTTTCTTAGAAAATCTAGTGATGTGTTTGTTCTGAAGGTTAAAGGCTGCCAGATCATGGTGCCCTCAGTATAGCTGGGAGACAGACAAGTTTTTTTTTTTTTTTTTTTTTGCAGTGCTGGGGATTGAATCCAGGGTCTTGTGCTTGCAAGGTAGGCACTCTACCAACTGAGCTATATCCCCAGCCAGCCCACAAGATTGTTTTAATCTGTCATACAGAGAGAATGTGTACTTTGAGAAGAAGCATAGATTGAACTTTTGAAGGTTTTTCTTGTTTTAAACTAAACAAAAATTATATAATCATTACTAAAGAAAAATATCTATAAAAAGACTGACAGAAAAAATAAAGACAGATTCAGCCTCAGAACACTTGGTGTCTCTGTGTGCTGTTTCTCCACCGTGCCAACACCTCCCATCCACCTAGGACACCCGGCCCCTGCTAGGGCTGGCCCCTGCACCTCTGCTCTGTTCTTTACTTCAGCTTTCATTGTGCTAACTTTGGGTTTAATTTTCTGTTCATTTTCTAGCTCTACCCGACATATAGTTGGGTTATGAATTTGAGATAGTCTTTCAATTCAAGCTTTATGTCTGTAAATTTTCTCTTAACAGTGCTTTACTTGAATTTCTTATGTAATGGTATTATTGTCTTAGTTCCTTTATTTGTTTTTTTTGTTTTTATTTGTCTTATAATATCCATTGTGATTTCTTCTTTGGCCCATTGGTTAAGTTTATGTCACTTAATTGTGACATAAACATATTTGTGAGTTTTCCAGTTTTCCTTCCACTATCTATTTCTATCTTCATTCTTTTCTGATTGGATTCCAAGATGCTATGTATAGCTTTCTTCTTAAGAAATTAATTATTAAAGTCTTTGTCATGGCCTTATTTACCTCTAGTCTTGTAGTATTTTCTGTATGCACTTGAAAAGAATGTATGTTAGGTGGAGTTTTCTATGTACATCTGCTAGCTCTGATACATTATGTATATAGTTTTGTTCAAGTCTTATGTTTCTTTATTTAACTTCTGTCTGTTTCTTCTATGTGGTATTGAAATGGGGTATTGAAGGGTTCCAGTATAATTGTTGAACATTCTAGTCTTTTTCAATTCTGTTAGTTTTTAATATAATTTCAGTTTCTATTCCTATATAGATATCATATCTTCATAATTGTTACATTTTAAATGTACTGAATCTCTTAACAAAATATAGTCTTTAATTCCTCTTAACTTTTTAAAACAATTAAAATATGTTTTATCTGGCAAAAATATAGCTGACCCAGCTTTTTTGGTTACTAGTCTTATTGAACAACTTTTTATATTTTTTAAAAATTTCCTTATGTATTTATATCTGAAATGCATCACTTGTATACAGTATTTACTCGATTCAGTTGTTGTTTTTAGTCCTATATGCAAATCTCCCTTTAGAGTTTGATTCACTCATATTTAGTGTTTGCCAATAAGAAAGGACTTATGTCTTCCAGTTCAGCTATTTTTTGATGTCTTATTGTTTCTATTTCTCAATTTCTTCATTGTTGTCCTTGTATGCATTTAGGTTTATTTACTTATTTATTTTTGGTAGATCACATTTCTGATTGCCTTGCCTTTTCTCCATTTCTATAACATTGTAATTAATTTTTACTGCTTACTCTGGAGATTACAATTACAATATTATCATCATAACAACTGTTTGAATAATACCACTCTAGTTCAATAGTATATAAACACTCTGCCTTGTATATTTCTCTTTTCTTTATATTGTTGTCATAGATTATCTTTTTATCACTTATGTGCCTGTTAACATTTATATTTGTTGGTTGCATTTGCGTTTTAAATCATATATTTAAAAAATAAGAAGAGTTAAGAACCAAAAGTATAATAATACTGTTTTTTATATCAACCAACGTACTTATATTTACTATTTAAATTTTTTTCTTATGTTCTTTCATTTCAGCCTGAAGGCCTTCATTTCATGTCAGGAAGGTCTGCGGGTAATAAATCTCCTCAGCCTTTTTCTTTTTTATTGTTTTTTTAATATTTTTAACAATGTTTATTGTATAATTTTAGTATTCTCAAACACAAATCTCATTCCACTGTTAAATATTTAAAGAGTTTTCTGGTAACACATTTTTATTTTACTACATACACACAACACACATGCGTATAAACACGTATATATATTACATACAGACATATATATGTATGTATATGAAAGCAAAATAAAATGTTAGTCTTCCAAAAATGAAACATGGCTGCTTCTGTATAGACATACAAAACTATCCAACGGATTGAAATTTATTATATGGTTTATATGCCTAGTTTTAATATTAAATTATAAAAAAAAATTAAACTGAGAAGAAAGACAACAGTAAGTTGGTCATGTGTATGTAAAATCACCTACATATTGCATTTTTAAGAAACCATGTTACTTAATATTATAAAGCATTTGTAATAGATTAAATTTTTTCTGGAGGCTTTGAAATTGCTTTTGCCTTAACAATAATTAGATAAGATGTCTAATATCTAGACTTTATTTTATTTATTTTAGAGTTTTTTTAATTGTCAACAAATGGGATACATGTTGTTTCTCTGTACATGGAGTAAAGGCATACCATTTGTGTAAACATAAATATATATAGGGTAATATTGTTTGATTAATTCTGTTATTTTTTCCTTCCCCCCACCCCTCCAACCAGTCTTTTCCCTCTATACAGTCCTTCCTTTCTGCTATATTGCCGCCCTTCTTAACCCTAACCCTAAAATTAACCCTAACCAAAATGCTAACCCCACCCACTCCCCATTATATGTCATCATTCACTTATCAGTGAGATAATTCATCCTTTGTGTTTTTGAGATTCGCTTATCTCACTTAGCATGATGTTCTCCGATTTCATCCATTTGCCTGAAAATGCCATAATTTTATCATTCTTTATGGCACAGTAATATTCCATTATATATATGCCACAGTTGCTTTATCCATTCATCAATTGAAGGACATCTAGGTTGGTTCCACAGTCTGGCTATGGTGAATTGAGTAGCAATGAACATTGATTGGCTGTGTCTCTGTATTATGCTGATTTTAAGTCCTTTGGGTATAGGCCAATAAGTGGGATAGCTAGGTCAAATGGTGGTTCCATTCCAAGATTTCTGAGGAATCTCCATACTGCTTTCCAGAGTGGCTGCACTAATTTGCAACCCCACCAGCAATATATGAGTGTACCTTTTTCCCCACATCCTCACCAACATCTGTTGTTGCTTGTGTTCTTGATAATCGCCCTTCTAATTGGGGTGAGATGGAATCTTAGGGTGGTTTTGATTTGCATTTCTCTTATTACAAGAGTTGTTGAGCATTTTTTCATATATCTATTCATTGCTTGTACATCTTCTGTGAAATGTCTTTTCATTTCCTTAGACCATTTGTTGATTGGATTATTTGTATTCTTGGTGTAGAGATTTTTGAGTTCTTTATATATTCTGGAAATCAGCACTGTATCTGCAGTATGAGTGGCAAAGATATTCTCCCACTCTGTAGGCCCTCTCTTCACATTACTGATAGTTTCCTTTGCTGAGAGAAATCTTTTTAGCTTGAAACTATCCCAGTTGTTGATTCTTGCTTTTATTTCTTGTGCTATGGGAGTCTTGTTAAGGAAGTCTGATCCTAAGCCAACAAGTTGAAGACTTGGGCCTACATTTTCTTCTATAATTTGCAGGATCTCTGGTCTGATTTCAAGGTCACTGATCCATTTTGAGTTGAGTTTTGTGCAGGGTGAGAGATAGGGGTTTAATTTCATTCTGTTGCGTATGGATTTCCACTTTTCCCAGCACCATTTGTTGAAGAGTCTATCTTTTCTCCATTGCATATGTTTGGCTTCTTTGTCTAGTATGAGAAAGTAGTAGAAGACAGTAAATAGTTAAAATTGAAACAAAAGAAACAATTGGAAAAATTAACAAAGTAAAAAGTTGGTTCTTTGAAAAAAATAAACAAAATTGATAAAACTTTAGCTACACTAATGAAGAGAAAGAAGGAGAAAACAAACTACTAAAATTTGAAATGAACAAGGAAATATCACAACAGACACGAGTGAAATACAAAACATAATTAGAAGCTATTTTGAAAATATATGTTCCAACAAAACAGAAAACCTCGAAGACATTAACAAGTTTCTAGAGACATATGAATTACCTAAACTGAATGAGGAGGATATACACAACTTAAATAAATCAATTTCAAGTAATGAAATAGAAGAGGTCATCAAAAGCCTACCAACAAAGAAAAGTCCAGGACCAGATGGGTTCTCAGCCTAATTCTACAAAACCTTTAAAGTCGGGATTCAAGATAGCGGACTAGAGGGTAGCTGCGTTTCGTGTTGCTCCAGAACTCAGGTCTCAAGAAGAGGAGATATAGAGAGACTTGGGACCAACTCAAAGCAGCCGGGTGAGTGTCTCCCATTGGGCAGGTGTCCCAGATGGGGCAGTAGTCCCCGAACGCAGGGAACTATGTGAGGTAGAGCTGCCAGCAAGACGCCCCTCCCCCCGCTGGAGCAGTGAATGCGGACAACTGGGAGCATTGGAGAGGTGGCTGCTCACCACAGCTCTTGGACTCGGCGCAACCCACCCGGGCTCTGGGAGGCTGCCCAAAGGAGAGTGTGCTCGGTGAGCTGTTTGGACTGAAAGCGACCACCCCTGAACACAGGGGGCTGCCCAGAGGAGGAGAAATACGGACTCGGCACGTTGCTTGGTCTTGTAGCAGCTGCACCAGGGCTCTGGGCGGCTATCTGGTGGAGCAGCGTGGTGAGTGGTTTGGACCCAGAGCATCCACTTCTGAACACAGGGGGGTTGTCTGGAGAAGGAGGAGGAGCGGCGGGGTGCTTGGGCTCGAAGTGACTGCACCAGGGCTACGGGTGGCAGATGGGACGAGAAGGTGCACAGTGAGTTCCTGAGACTCGTGACGAACACACCAGATCTCTGGGTGACTGCCTGGTGGAGAGGAGGTGCGTGGTGGGTCACTTGGACTTAGAGCAACCAACGGAACACCAGGTGGCTGCCGGAGGAAAAGGTGTGTGGCGGGTCACTGGGACTCGGAGTGATCATAAGGGGCTCCAGGTGGCTGCTCAGAGGAGGGGCAGCATAGCCAGGTGAAAAGTGCAGAGCAGGGTCCCAGGGCCTAGGCAGCTTCTTGGTGGAAGAGCCCCACAGACAAACTGAGGGGCGGAGCGAAGGCTCCAGGACTGCAGGCAGCTTCTCTGAGGAGAGGCAGCCTAAGGAGATTCGTCTGTGAAGGGCGAGGCTTCCAGGCCCAGGAGGTAGGTCCAGGCGGTAGTTGTGAATTGAATGGAACCTCTGGGAGGGAAACCAACCAGCGAGACCTCCCCACTGGGTGAGTCCTTCCTGTCGGGTGAGGTTCTCCCAAAAGGACTGTAAAATCAGAGACACAGGCCCAAACTGGCCTTGCATCAGCCCACACCCTATTTCCCCTTTGGATGACCATTCATCAGCAAGTGAAGGGACCTCTGCCCACTAGCAGGGATTATACCCCACCGGAAGGCCACCACCCCTAGGGAGTCAGCTCCCTTGTGGAGCACCACATTATCAACTTCCTCCAAGACTTCAGGCTACTGAAGGCTAAGAGGGGATATACCAGAAATCTTCAGGGATATTATAAGACAATAGAGCAAATCTGCAATATAACAGCAGTCAACTGATACCTGAACAATATGAGAAAACAAGGAAAGAAAATGCTGCAAACAAATCTAGATGTTACATCAATGAAACCCAACGACAGCATGGCAGAAGAAATGACAGAAAGGGAGTTGAGAATGTACATAATTAAAATGATCAGGGAAGCAAATGACGAGATGCAAGAGCAAATGCAGGCACTGAATGATCTCACCAATTGACAGTTAAAAGAGCAAATACAGGAAGCAAAAGACCATTTAAATAAAGAGTTAGAGATATTGAAAAAAAAACAAACAGAAATCCTTGAAATGAAGGAAACAATAAACCAAATTAAGAACTCCATAGAAAGCATAACAAATAGGATAGAACACCTGGAAGACAGAACATCAGACATTGAAGATAAAATATTTAACCTTGAAAACAAAGTTGAACAAACAGAGAAGATGGTAAGAAATCATGAACAGAATCTCCAAGAACTATGGGATATCATGAAAAGCCCAAATTTAAGAATTATTGGGATTGAGGAAGGCTTAGAGAAACAGACCAAAGGAATGAACAATCTATTCAATGAAATACTATCAGAAAATTTCCCAAATCTGAAGAATGAAATGCAAGATCAAGTACAAGAGGCTTATAGGACTCCAAATATACAAAATTACAACAGACCTACACCAAGGCACATTATAATGAAAATACCTAACATACAAAATAAAGACAGAATTTTAAAGGCCGGAAGAGAGAGGAATCAAATTACATCCAGGGGGAAACCAATATGGATATCAGCAGATTTTTCAATCCAGACCCTAAAAGCTAGAAGGGCCTGGAACAACATTTTTCAAGCCCTGAAAGAAAATGGATGCCAACC
Source organism: Sciurus vulgaris (assembly GCF_902686455.1). NCBI lineage: Eukaryota > Metazoa > Chordata > Mammalia > Rodentia > Sciuridae > Sciurus > Sciurus vulgaris. Next base: position 65,760,269 of record NC_136477.1, on the reverse strand, counting down.
AAGAATCTTATACCCAGCAAAACTTACCTTCAAATTTGATGAGGAAATAAAATCCTTCCATTATAAACAAAAGGTAAAAGAATTGACAAAAAGAAAGCCAGCATTACAGAACATTCTCAGCAAAATATTCCACGAGGAAGAGATGAAAAACAAAGAAACAAATCAGCAATGGGAGGAACTATCCTAAAGGAACTGTCAAATAAAGGAAGAACCAAGTTGTCTCAAAATAAATAAATAAATAAATAAAATGAACCAAATGACTGGAAATACTAATCATATATCAATAATAACCCTGAATATTAGTGGCCTGAACTCATCAATCAAAAGACATAGACTGCCAGATTGGATCAAAAAGAAAGATCCAACAATATGTTGCCTGCAAGAGACTCACCTCGTAGAACGATATACCCACAGACTAAAGGTGAAAAGATGGGGAAAAACATAGCATGCACATGGACTCAACAAAAAAGCTGGGGTATCCATCCTCATTTCAAATAATGTGGACTCCAAGTCAAAACTAGTCAGAAGGGATAAAGAAGGACATTACATACAGCTTAAGGGAACCATAAATCAGCAAGACATAACAATCATAAACATCTATGTCCCAAACAGTGACTCATCCATGTATGTCAAACAAATCCTTCTCAATTTCAGAAAACAAATAGACCATAACACAATAATACTAGGTGATTTTAACACGCCTCTCTCACCACTGGACAGATCTTCCAAACAAAAATTGAACAAAGAAACCATAGATCTCAATAACACAATCAATAATTTAGACTTAACGGACATTTATAGAATATACCATCCAACCAAGAGCGAATACACTTTCTTCTCAGCAGCACATGGATCCTTCTCTAAAATAGACCATATATTATGCCACAAAGCTAATATAAGCAAATACAAGAAGATAGAGACACTACCTTGTATTCTATGAGATCATAATGGATTGAAATTAGAAATAAATGAAAGAGTAAAAAACAGAAGCTACTCCAACACCTGGAGATTAAACAATATGCTACTACATGATCAATGGATAACAGAAGATATTAGGAAGGAAATTAAAAAATTCTTAGAGGTAAATGAGAACAAAGAAACATCATATCAAAATCTTTGGGACACCATGAAAGCAGTACTTAGAGGAAAATTTATTTCATGGAGCGCATTCAATAAAAGAAGTAAAAATCAACAAATAAACAACCTAACACTACAGCTCAAAGCCCTAGAAAAAGAAGAACAGACCAACACCAAAAGCAGTAGAAGACAGGAAATAGTTAAACTCAGAGCTGAAAACAATGAAATTGAAAAAAAGAAACAATACAAAAAATTGTCAAAATAAATAGTTGGTTCTTTGAAACAATAAACAAAATTGATAAACCCTTAGCCACTCTAACAAAGAGAAGATGAGAGAAAACCCAAATCACTAAAATTCAGAATGAACAAGGAAATATCACAACAGACAGGATTGAAATACAAAACATAATTAGAAGCTATTTTGAAAATCTATATTCCAACAAAATAGAAAATTTCGAAGACATCAACAGGTTTCTAGAGACATATGAATTGTCTAAATTGAACGAGGAGGACAGAAACAATTTAAATAGACCAATTTCAACTAATGAAGTAGAAGAGGTCATCAAAAGCCTACCAACAAAGAAAAGTCCAGGACCAGATGGGTTCTCAGCCGAGTTCTACAAACCTTTAAGAAGAGCTCATTCCAATACTTCTCAAAGTATTCCATGAAATAGAAGAAGAGGGTACCCTCCCAAACTCATTCTATGAAACCAATATTACCCTGATACCCAAGCCAGACAGAGACAAATTGAGGAAAGAAAATTTCAGACCGATATCATTAATGAATATTGACGCAAAAATTCTCAATAAAATTTTAGCAAATCGCATACAAAAACATATTAAAAAGATAGTGCACCACGATCAAGTGGGTTTTATCCCAGGGATGCAAGGTTGGTTCAACATCCGTAAATCAATAAATGTAAGTCACCATATCAATAGACTTAAAGTCAAGAATCACATGATTATTTCAATGGAAGCAGAAAAAGCATTTGATAAAATACAAAACCCCTTCATGCTCAAATACTAGAAAAAATAGGGATAGTAGGAACATTCCTTAACATTGTAAAGGCCATCTATGCTAAGCCCATGGCTACTATCATTCTAAATGGTGAAAAACTGAAAGCATTCCCCCTAAAAACTGGAACAAGGCAGGGATGCCCTCTTTCACCACTCCTATTCAATATTGTTCTTGAGACTCTAGCCAGTGCAATTAGACAGACCAAGGAAATTAAAGGAATACAAATAGGAAAAGAAGAACTCAAACGATCCCTATTTGCGGATGATATGATTATATACTTAGAAGAACCAGGAAATTCCACCAGAAAACTTTTAGAACTCATAAGTGAATTCAGTAAAGTAGCAGGTTACAAGATCAATGACGTACCTTACAGAAATAGAGCAAGCAATCATGAAATTCATCTGGAAGAATAAGAAACCCAGAATAGCTAAAGGAATCCTTCGCAGGAAAAATGAAGCAGGGGGTATCGCAATACCCGAGCTTCAACTTTATTACAAAGCAATAGTAACAAAGACGGCATGGTATTGCTACCAAAATAGACAGGTAGATCAATGGTACAGAATAGAGGACACGGACACAAACCCAAATAAATACAACTTTCTAATACTAGACAAAGTCGCCAAAAATATGCAATGGAGAAAAGATAGCCTCTTCAACAAATGTTGCTGGGAGAATTGGAAATCAATATGCAACAGAATGAAACTAAACCCATATCTCAACTCAAAATGGATTAAGGACCTTGGAATCAGACCAGAGACTCTGCAGATTATAGAAGAAAAAGTAGGTCCCGATCTTCAACATGTCGGCCTAGGACCAGACTTCCTCAACAGGACTCCCATAGCACAAGAAATAAAAGCAAGAATCAATAACTGGGATAGATTCAAACTAAAAAGCTTTCTCTCAGCAAAGGAAACTATCAGTAATGTGAAGAAAGAGCGTGGGAGTGGGAAAGAAAGAGAGTGTAAAGAAAGAGAGTGGGAGAATATCTTTGCCAATCATACTTCAGATAGAGCACTAATCTCCAGAATCTATAAAGAACTCAAAAAACTCTACACCAACAATACAAATAATCCAATCTACAAATGGGCTAAGGAAATGAACAGACACTTCACAGAAGAGGATGTACAAGCAATCAACAAACATATGAAAAAATGTTCAACATCTCTAGTAATAAGAGAAATGCAAATCAAAACCACCCTAAGATTCCATCTCACCCCAATTAGAATGGCGATTATCAAAAATACAAGCAACAGGTGTTGGCGAGGATGTGGGGAGAAAGGTACACTCATACATTGCTGGTGGGGCTGCAAATTAGTGCACCCACTCTGGAAAGCAGTGTGGAGATTCCTTAGAAAACTTGGAATGGAACCACCATTTGACCCAGCTATTCCACTTTTTGGTCTATACCCAAAGGACTTAAATTCAGCATACTACAGAGATACAGCCACATCAATGTTCATAGCTGCTCAATTCACAATAGCCAGAATGTGGAAACAACCTAGATGTCCTTCAATTGATGAGTGGATAAAGAAACTATGGTATATATATACAATGGAATATTACTCTGCCATAAAGAATGATAAAATTATGGCATTTGCAGGCAAATGGATGAAATTGGAGACCATCATGCTAAGTGAGATAAGCCAATCTCAAAAAATTAAAGGACGAATGATCTCGCTGATAAGTGGATGATGACACATAAGGGGGAGGGTGGGGGAGGTTAGTGTTAGAGTTAGAATTAGGGTTCGAGTTAGGGAGGGGGACAAGAATGGAGGAAGAAAGGACTGTTTAGAGAGAAAAGAACGGTGGGAGCGGTGGGGGGAAGGGAAAAAATAATAGAATGAATCAAACAACATTATCATATGTAAATTTATGATTATACAAATGGTATGTCTTTAACCCACGTACAAACAAACAACATGTATCCCATTTGTTTACAATAAATAAAAAAAGAAAAAAAATTAACATTTATATAGTAGAATACTATTGAATACTATACAGTAATGAAAACAAACTCAAATTTTATGTATCAATATGAATAAATATTGAGAAAAAAAAAACCTTTAAAGAAGAGCTCATTCCAATACTTCTCAAAGTATTCCATGAAATAGAAGAGGAGGAAATCCTCCCAAATTAATTCTATAAAGCCAATATCACCCTGATACCTAAACCAGACAGAGACACATCAAGGAAAGAAAATTTCAGACCAATATCCTTAATGAACATCGACGCAAAAATTCTCAACCAAATTTTAGGAAATCACATCCAAAAATACATTAAAAAGATAGTGCACCACGATCAAGTGGGTTTTATCCCAGGGATGCAAGTATGGTTCAACATCTGGAAATCAATAAATGTCATTCACCATATCAAGAGACTTAAAGTTAAGAATCACATAATTATTTCCGTAGATGCAGAAAAAGCATTCAATAAAATATAGCATCCCTTCATGCTCTAAACATTAGAAAAAATTGGGATAGTGGGAACATTCCTTAATATTGTAAAGGCCATCTACACTAAGCCCATGGCCAATATCATTCTAAATGGTGAAAAACTGAAAGCATTCCCCCCTAAAATCTTGAACAAGGCAGGGATGCCCTCTTTCACCACTTCTATTCAACATCATCCTTGAAACTCTAGCCACAGAAATTAGACAAACCAAAGAAATTAAAGGGATACGAATTTGAAAAGAAGAACTCAAACTATCCCTGTTCACTGATGACATGATTATGTATTTAAAGGAACCTGGAAATTCCACCAGAAACCTTTTAGAACTCATAAGCGAATTCAGTAAAGTAGCAGGTTACAAGATCAATGCTCATAAATACAATGCTTGTTCAATTTTTGTTTGGAAGATCTGTCCGGTGGTGAGAGAGGTGTGCTAAAATCACCTAGTATTACTATTTTGTGGTCTATTTGATTTCTCGATTTGAGAAGAATTTGTTTGACATACATGGATGAGGCATTGTTTGGGGCATAGATATTTATGTTTGTTATGTCTTGCTAATTTAGCCTTCTCCTAAGCAGATTGAATTGTCCTTCCTTATCCCTTCTGACTAACTTTGGCTTGAAGTCCACATAATCTGATATGAGGATGAATACTCTGGCTTTTTTGCTGAGTCCATGTTCATGATATATTTTTTCCCATCCTTTCACCTTTAGTCTGTGGGTATCTCTTTCTATGAGATGAGTCTCTTGTAGGCAGCATATTGTTGGATCTTTCTTTTTATTCCAATCTGCCAGTCTATGTCTTTTGAGTTCAGGCCATTAATATTCAGGGTTATTAATGAGATATGATAATATTCAGGGTTATTAATGAGATATGATATGGATTCCTGATCATTTGGCTCATTTTTGTTTTTCTTTTCTCCTTTATTTGGCTATTCCTCTAGGGATGTTTCTCCCTTTGCTGATTTACATTGTTGTTTTTCATCTCTTTCTCATGGAATACATTGTTGAGAATGTTCAGTAGTGCTGGCTTTCTTTTTGTAAATTCTTTTAGCTTTTGTTTATCATGGAAGGATTTTATTCTGTTTTCAATTCTGAAGGTAAGTTTTGCTGGGTATAAGATTCTTGGGAAGGGTTAGTGTTAGGATTAGAGTTAGGGTTAGGGAGGGGGGCAAGTATGGAGGAAGGAAGTACTGTATAGAGGGTAAAGAGGGGTGGGAGGGGTGGGGGGAAGGGAAAAAAATAACAGAATGAATCAAACACCATTACTCTATGTAAATTTATGATTACACAAATGGTATGCCTTTACACCATGTACAAACAGAGAAACAACATGTATCCCATTAGTTTACAATAAAAAAAAAAAAAAAGATTCTTGGTTGGCATATGTTTTCTTTCAGAGCTTGAAAAATATTGTTCCATGTCCTATCTTTAGGGTCTGGGTTGAAAAATCTGCTGATATCTGTATTGGTTTCCCCCTGATTGTAATTTGATTTTTTTTCGCACACAGCCTTTATAATTCTGTCTTTATTTTGTATGTTAGGTATTTTCATTATAATGTGCCTTGGTGTGGGTCTATTGTAATTTTGTATATTTGGAGTCCTATAAGCCTCTTGTATTTGAATTCCTTTTTATTTTTCAGATTTGGGAAATTTTCTGATATTGTTTTACTGAATCGACTGTTCATTCCTTTAGTTAGTTTCTCTGTGCCTTCCTCACCTCCAATAATTCTTAAATTTGGCCTTTTAATAATATCCCATAATATTTGTAGATTCAGTTCATGATTTCTTAACATCTTCTCTGTTTGGTCAACTTTGTTTTCAAGAATAAATATTTTGTCTTCAATGTCTGAAGTTCTGTCTTCCAGGTGTTCTATCCTATTGGCTATGCTTTCTATAGAGTTTTTAATTTGGTTTATTGTTTCTTCATTTCAAGGATTTCTCTTTTTTTTATGTCTAACTCTTTATTGAAATGAGTTTTGCTTCCTGCATTTGTTCTTTTAACTGTTGGGTGTTGTGATCTTTCAAAGCCTGCATTTGCTCTTTCATCTCATCATTTACTTCTCTGATCATTTTAATTATGTATATCCTGAACTCTCTTTCTGACATTTCTTCTGCTATGCTGTCATTGGATTTTATTGATGTAGCACCTAGGTTCGTTTGGGTATTTTCTTTCCTTGTTTTCTCATATTGTTCATGTATCTACCCCTCCAGTACTGCAGATTTCCTCTATTGACTACTATTGTCCCTATAGTTTTCCAGTAATTCAGCTCCTATCCTTCAGTATCCTGAAGTCTTAGCGGAACTTGATAAAGCAGTGCTCCACAAGGAAGCTGCCCCTCTAGGGGTGGTGGCCTTCAGGTGGGGTATATGCCCTCTCAGTGGGCAGACACACCTCCACTTGTTGGCCTATGATCAGCCAAAGGGGGTCTAGATGGTGCACTGGGGCACATCTGGTCTTGGCCTGTCTGTTTCTACTGCCGTGGTGGGAAAACCTCACCCAGTGGGGAGGACTCACCAGGTGGGGAAGTTTGGCTGGGCAGCTCCCCCACAAGAAGTTCCCTTCAGTTCATAACTACCACCTGGACTGGGCAGCCCTTCTCTATGATGTTCCCAGTGGTCTGGTCCTTCTGTCTGGGCTGGGGTGCCTGGTCCTTGTAGAGAATCTCTCACAGAGTGGCCCTCCTCTGCTACATTCCCTGGGGTTCAGAGCTACCACCTGGGCCAGGGAGCCTTGCCTTGTGCTAAAGCCTCTTGCTGCATGGCCCTCTTTTTCAATGTTCCTGGTTCACTGGGTTCACAGCTCCAGCAGCAGAGTCTTGCTGGCAACTCTTACTGCACTAAGTTCCCTGTGTTTCAGGACTACTGCCCCATCCAGGGAGACTCACCCAGTGGGAGAGACTAACCTGATGGCTCTGAGATGGTCCCAAGTCTCTCAATATCTCCTCTTCTTGAATCCAGAGTGCTGTCAAAAGGCATCCAGTCTCCTGTAGGTGTCTCAGGAAGGGAACCACCCCTTCCGATGATGATAGGCATGCCCTCAGGAATAATTCAAAATGCCTGCACCAGCCTATAAGAAGTTGGGAACCCCATTGAGGCTGCACTGAGTCAGCACAGAGGCAAGTGTAGTGTACCTCAGAAGTAGGGGGGGCAGACAGGCAGGCTCAGTGTTGGTGTCCGACCTTGTTGTGGTGTCAGTCAGGGTCACTCAGTGATGGCATCCTGCAGTGGTGTGGGGTCGGCAGGCTGGCTCACCCATATGCTCACTCCACAATGGGACCAGTTTCAGTGTGGGGGTCAGGCAGGCTGGCTTGCCCGCCGGCTAGCTCCACATTTGTGACAGACCAGGTGTGGGGGTCAGGCCGCTGGCTTGCCTGCCAGCTCACTCTAAGAATTATTTTTATCTTGCAAAACTTGAAGATCTATACCAGGTAATCAGTAATTCTCATTTCATTTCTTCCCCCAGCAGCTACCATTTCTATTTTATTTTCCTATGATATCAATTACAATTATTGAATTATTTTATATTCTTTTTTCCTACTGTCTTTAAAATTTAATGTATATTTCATATTTATGGTACAACTTACTTTGTACTTTTCAGATACTCATTAGCCACATTTGGCTATTGGTTTCAGTTGTGAATAACCAGACTTTATGTTATAATGTATACTGAATCCATACATAAATGATCTGTTAGTATGTAATATGAATTATTTCTATTATACTTTCTTAATTTTATTCTTATTTGTTATCATGAAAATAGGCAGGTTCCAGTTTTCAAAAATTTTGAAGTAGGCACGTCCCAATTTTTAAAAAAAAAAAGTTTGCTGTCTAAAAAGTTGGTGGTTGTGAGTCACCAGTTCTTAGAACTTTTGTGTAATATAGATTTCTTGAAGACTGTGTTGGGGTAGACACAATTACCATGCTTGATGACTCACTAGAGGGACTCTCTCTCTAGTGTCTCTAGGGTAATGTCTTATTTCAGACTCATCTGGAGAGATGAGAGTGACATAGCTTGGTTCATCTTAAATATTTAGTATGTTTAAATGAATGGCATTGATGACTGTGAAGGTAGCTCTATAAGTTTGACAGTCAGACATGAGATACCGTTTAGGACAGCTCTACACTAAACATATTTCTTTGTGAATTCAACTTTTGACTTCATTTACTTGCTTGGTAAAATACCTGTGTTATGTTATCTTTGAATCCACATCCAAACCTTCATTTTTTGCCTATGATAGAGTAAATTGTAGAAGACTAAAGCTTCTGCTGAAACTTCTAGAAGTGCTAGGGAACTAAAATCTTTTTGAAGACATTGTAGAGCTGATGAGTCAGTTTAGATTCAGGAGAGAAGGACACAGACACATTCTGTATTGGGTTTCCTCCTGTGTTTTTTAACTCTTCAGCTGTGTAGAGAAAAAGGATAAAAGCTGAGTAGGGTATAAAAGATAAACAAAAAGCAACTGAAGGAGTTGCATGCAGCTCTTGGTAGTTTGTTGTTCTGGTTCAGGTTACAGTGGAATCTGTTGAAGGACAGTGTCATAACAGTGAGGACAAACAAAAGTCAGTTCATTCTTTATAAAAGTGTTGAAACTCAGTCTCAAGCAATCTCTGCTCTTGATTGGATTGAGTTGATCTGTTCATCTACTTTGACTGCCTGCTAGGAAAAAATTAAATTTTCTTTGGAGGAAGGTGACAGCATCTAGAATCTGTACATTTTTTCCACAAGTATTTCATAAAATCATTCACATACAGTGGTTGGCAGTCAATAAAATTTGCTAGGTGTACATAAGTCCAAGAGAAAAGAAAATCAAGAACAGGAACAGTTACAAGCATCAAAATAGTCTTAATACAGATTACACAGTCTAGGGAGTTACAAAGGCATTAAAATGCAATAACTAATCTAGTTATGAAAATGCATGCTGAGATTGAAAATCTTCACTAGTGAAGTGGCATCTATAGAAAAGAATTAAAAGGAAATTTTGAAACAGAAAAAAATGTAAGTAACTAAAATTAAGAACCTAATATAGAGGTTTAGTTGCACGTTAGACACAGTTGAAAAGAGGAATAGTAATCTAAAAGATAAATTAATAGAAAATATTCAGCAGAATATACTTGTCAGTTTGGTGTTATAAACAAACCAAGATAAGGCATGAGATCTCTTCAATAATTCACCGAACTCCTTCTCCTAGTTTAAAGCTTAACAGTAAAAAAGTCTTTATTATAGTGTAATTGCAATTCTTGGTATTTAAATGTGTGTGTTTTTTATTTCTTTTGTAGTGTTTATTTTTAAATGTCTAGTAAATATAACATGGATGTTGTAAGGTACAAAATTATTGCTACTTGTAAATTTGTACATGATACTCACCATTCAGCCTATAAGCAAACAATAATTATTACATAACTAGTATCTTATGCAGAGTTCACCTGTTCAGCAAACTCAAATACTTAAAATAAAGCCTTAGAATGAGAAAACAAACAAAACAGACAGAAATAGGTAAACAGAGATGGTTAGTAAATCATGTATTTTAGAATAAATGTGTTTTTAAAATCATTCATTGTAGATGGATATAATTCCTTTATTTTATTTATTTACTTTCATTTGGTGCTGAGGATTGAACACAGTGTCTCATATGCCAGGCAAGCACTCCTTCACTAAGCTAAGTCCAAGCTTAAAGGAGTTTATGAAGACCTTACTCTTATGTACATAATTTTTATAGTATAATGGTGATCTGGTAAAACTGTTCATTGTAAGTCAGAGAGAAAATCACAAAGAAGTGATGGGTAAATTGTTGGAGAATTGGGTTTGGTAGCAAGTACCTTGTTTCATCATTTGTAAGATTATACTATGAATTGTATAATACATTTATGTATGTATAAGAAAGAAAAATGCTCTCAATTACATTTTGACATCCTACTAATTGTGAAGTGCATCCAGATTTCAGAGATGCTATAATGTGGAGGATAAAGCCAATGGAAAATCTGCTTTTAAGCCTAATTATTTGTTAATTGTCTGACTTGGACCAGGGAACTTCTTTGAGAAAATTTTCTGATACATAAAAATAGGATAGTAAAAGGTCAAAGATTACTTTTTTCCTTTCTTCTTTACCTCTCCTAACCCACAGTTTTATCTGAAGATATCTTATTACTGGTTCCAATGTGATTGTGATTTGTAGGGATAGAAAATTTTAGAAAGTACATTTTAAGAATATTTCCAGTCCTTCTAAATTTCATTATTTTGATTGAATTCTAATTATGCAGAATTTCTCCTTTTCTAATAATTCCCAATAAATATAGTATTAACTAGCAAATGCATCTTTCTAAACAAAAGGCTGAATTTTATTAAAAACTTCCTGATTATATTCATCATATTTCTATTTTGAAAATTCCCAGGAAACCCAGCATGACATTGTTTTCATGAGCAGTAAAATATTGATAACTTTACTTTTGTCTTCATTCTTTCAGGAATTTTCAAGCTATTTTCAATTGATATGATGAAAAAGTTTAAGAGAAGGCTATCCCTCACTCTTCAATCATGCCAAAATATTAATGAATCATTATCTGAATTAGCTGAACAAATGACTATTGAAGAAAATGGAATCAAGGATAATGGTAAATATTTGGAATGGAGGAGATGCTTCCCCCATTTAATTACTTCATAAACAATGTGAATTTGCTATCTGGATAAAAGTCATAATAATAACCTTTATTTCTCTCTCTCATTTCCTGGTATTTTAGGAAACACAACATTGTATAACTTTCTTGTGCTTACTTGAATATTGTACTTTCACTCCAACATTGTTACTATGCCTATCTTAAGCCATAATGAATTATTCCATCCCAAATTTCTGTTTTTACTCATTTATAAATAATAATGCATTGCATATTATCCTAATTGTTAAATAACTATTTTTAAATTTACATTTAAATATTTTTGCTGTTCTTATAACCTAAATTAATGCAGCTTAAAAATACATAGAACATTTGTGAAATTTGTTTGTGGTCTCAGTATAGTTTTTCAACATGCTATATGCATATTGACTCTCTACTAAGTTCTAAGGTTCATCATGAGTAAATTTTAATGGTTTTCAATTTTATGTTTGTCACAGACTCTATCTGTAGCATTGAGAGCACATAGAGCAGGTAGGAATATAATGTTTCATACATGTGACAGTCCTTTTTACAAGTCAAAGTAGTAATACACAGATAATAGTATAAAATAAAGAGCTTGTTAAAGTGAATGAATTAAAATGTAAACTCAGTCACATTTTTAGAACAAGGCTACATATTCAAAATTAAAATACCCCTAGGACTGTTATAATTACCAGAAAGGAGCTTACATGACTGGATGTCAGTGTGTCATGACACACAGATTACCTGGCAAGCCTCCCCTCATTGTGTCATAGATTCTGCTGTAGAGATTTGTGGCAGCAGGTTAAATATGGTCACCCTAACCCTTTGCATTGCATGTGGATGCTTGTGCTGTAAGAGAGGGAAAGGCGTAGTGGAAAGGGATCTGCATTTTAAGTAAGAAGTCATGGGTTGGGATTCGATATGCTGAAACACTTGGCTGGATTCAGATACCATATTTCCTTTTCTCTGAAGGGTCATTATTTACTCAAGGATACCCATCTTGTTGGCAGAATGAATATTTTACAACCTAGGATTTTTTTGCTTCAAAGGCTATTGCGTTGTATCTCTTGTCCCACACCTCCTGTCTTCTACTGAGACTTCACTGAGACCTGCTGTTTTGTGTTTAATGAGGGGCAGGACAGATGGATTAATAGGAAATTTTAAATGAAAACTCAGATATAGTTACATGGAGGAGGGGAAAATGTTGCCTTTGTATCAAATCCCAAATTTTATTTTATAATTTTTTGTTTTTCTTGAAAGATGATATCTGCTAGATACCTGGAACAAAATTCTAATTTTCTTTCAGAAACCCATTGAATTCTTGGTATTATTTAAGTCCAGTGTGTCCTGGGGTATTTTTTGTTTGTTAATATTTTTGATACCAAGGATTGATCTCAGTGTTGTTTTACCACTGAGTCACATCTCTAGCCCTTTTTAAAACTTTGAGATTGGGCTTGGTAATTTGCTTAGGGTCTTGCTAAATTGCTTAGGTCTTTGGTACATTGCTGAGGCTACCTTTGAACTTGTCATCCTCCTTTGTCAGCATGCCCAGCTTAGTGTGTTCCTTTTTATGTTAGAAGAGTCATACCATTATGTTTGCCAGTGATATTCAGAAATTAAATAAGCACAATATGCATCTTCAGGGGTGGTTTATGAGACATGTTTGTGTGTGGGGGGTTGGTACTGGCAATTGAACCAAGGGCTACTCTACTATTGAGCTGTGTACCTAGCTCTTTTCAGTTTTCATTTTGAAACAGTCTTGGTAAATTGCTGGCTTTTGACTTGGTGATCCTCCTACTTCAATTGCCCAGGTAGCATGAGTCACTGCACTTAATTAGGACATTTTTTCTTTCTCTTTTTTCTTTTTTTTTTTTCAGTACCAGAGATTGAAACCACGGGTGCTTAAACACTGAGAAACATCCCCAGCCCTTTTTATTTTTTTTATTTGAGAAAGGGTCTTACTAAGTTGTTCAGGGCCTCACAAAGTAGCTGAGGCAGGCTTTGAATTCACAATCCTTCTTCCACAGTCTCTGAAGCCTCTGGGATTGTAAGCATGTACCATAACATTTGGCTAGGACATATTTTTTTTAAATTAGTTATTGATTGACCTTTATTTTATACATTGATTTATATGTGATTCTGAGTATTAAATCCAGTGCCTCAAACATGAAAGGCAAGTACTCTACCACTGAGCTACAACCTCAACCCCAGGACATATTCTTAATGAGTATTTGAGTATAAGACATATCTCTCTAAAAAAAAACTGAATCAAAGAAAATTAACCTACTTTTTTGAAAGCTAGTTAATATTTTAGAGTAATTTCATATGTTCTGAAATAGTTCAATATTATTTATTAAAAAATGTTCTTTATAACCCAGTGAAATGTTTACAATATCTAATTGTTTTCAAGTAGTATATATTGTTTCCTTTAATAAAATTCCCTTTTACAATAGTAACTTTGACAGGTAGTAGAGAAGAAAAAATAGGAAGTGTTGAATTTCTTCCTCATCAGACTTACTTGAAATAATAATTGAGGGCTTCCTAATAGACATTGAAGGGATTACAGGTAGCACGGTCTACCACAATCTGATATTGCATATTCCCTTGCTTTCATTAATAACTTTGACAGAAATTCTGCATCTTCTTTATGTGCCTGATAATTGCTTCCATCACATTCTTTCCTTATGGAATATAGATTAGTTGTTGTTAGCATAAAAATTAGTTTACACTAAATAGAAGTGTAGAATGCTTTTTCTAAAGTACCTGTAAGAATAAAGAATTCTGAGAACATCAGATTTTTAAAATATTTAATTTTTTTATTGTCAAAAATAAACTCATACCATTACCTCTTAATTTTAAATATAAAATTATCATTTGAAGCAGCAATTCTGTTCCTAGGGTTATACTTAAAGAAGTTAAAATGGGATTTCAAAGTCTTGTTCACATTATTTGTCACTTATAACTAAATATTTTTTCTGGTACCAGGGATTGAACCAGGGGCACTTAAACACTGAGCCACATCCTCAGCCCTTTTATATGTTTTATTTAAAGACAGGGTCTTGTTGAGTTACTTAGAGCCTTGCTAGGTTGCTGTGGTTGGCTTCGAACTTGTGATCCTTATGCCTCAGCCTTGAACTGCTGGAATTATAGGCATGCACCAATGTACCTGGCCTAAATAACTTTAAAATATTATATTTTAGAAATGTTTCTCCTTGGTAATAGGCATGTGATTGTTTAAAGATCCTTTATATTAAAATATCAAATTTGGGGCAATAATTTCATAGTCTCTGGATAAATGATACTTAATTTCTTTTGTTTAATTCACTAATTGACACTTTTCTAGATGTCTCTCAATAAGAATATAAGTTCAATTAGGAAATAATTATATCTTTTATATTCTATAACATGCTTAATCATAAAGCACATACTAGGTAGTTAATCCATGAAGGAGTGGAATTGAACATTGTTGAGATAAAGTCAGCAAATGGATAAAATGGTAATATTAATTTTGTGATTATCAACTAATTTTTATTACATGAGAAAGGGATATATATTAACCTACTTAAAATATTTTAAATATTTTAAAAATATTTTTATATAAATTATTTTAACTTCAGCTTTGTATGAATAGTCATAGACATGTGAGTTTATATGTAGTGATCTCTGTTACAACTTTTGTTTTCTGCTTTGGCTTTGCTTTCTCAGTCCTTCTTATGTGATCCTGAATCTTGGGCTGGTAATGGAATGATTTTCAAATACTGTGAACCACAGAGTTTGTAGTGAAGACTGGCAGACCTCCACCATCTCACAGCATGCACTCCTCCTTCCACCAGTTCATAGGGTCTTTCAAGAAACCCGCATTGCAGAGACCCCACAGTATTATTGGAGGAAGCCTTGGCTCCATTATGGCAATGCCCAGAAATGGAAGCAGGTTTAGTAATTTGTTCATTTTTTCTATTTTATCTAACTTTCTGCTTGTAGAACATACATATTGTGAGGTTTTAGTCAGCTAGCATTTTTTATCTTATTTCTCTTTGCCAGTTTTCAAAAAAGTTAAGAGTAGGAAGAACATCAGAAAGATGGAAGGTTCTAGAGAAGGTATTGTTGACACTACAGAGAAGTAATATTTGAATACCTGTACATCAGAAAGGAAACAAATCCCATAAGAAGGACATGCAGAATTTCAAAATGATTGGCAACTTAGGATGGTGCTTAATTTAAGTTCATACCACACTAATGCTTGAAATAATCTCTATAGAATAGTATAATAATTAGATTATCACCTCAGTTGTTACTCTTTTATTAGTGTGCCCTTTTATGTGTCCAGGAAAATTATATATCTAAAAGTTTCTTTTTATTTTTTATCTGCTTCCCTGATCACTTTTGGGGGTATCTATTTTTAAAATTTTCAAAAAACTTTTTAGTTGCAGATGAGAACAATGCCTTTATTGTTTTATTTTTAATGTGGTACTAAGGAGTGAACCCAAGTGCCTCACATGTACTGGGAGCACACATTAACACTGAGCCACAACCACAACCCTAGTGGTTTTTTTTTTTTTAATTCATGTTTGATTTGACTTTTGCAACATGCTATGTTTTTAAACTTGACAATACAAAATTTTTTGAATTTTTTTGGGGGTACCAGGATTGAACTCAGGGGCACTCAACCACTGAGCCACATCCCCAGCCCTATTTTATATTTTATTTAGAGACAGGGTTGCCCTGAATTGCTTGGTGCCTTGCTTTTGCTGAGTCTGACTTTGAACCCATCATCCTCTTGCCTCAGGATTAAAGGTGTGTGCCACCACACCCAGCTAAATATAACAATTTTATTGTTTTATTAGATAATTATATTTACTAGTTTCTGTGCATTTTTTCTACTGCTTGCATTCTTCCTTGCCATGGAAGATTATTTCCTGATGTGTTTCATGAATTTTGGAAATATGAACTCATGCAGTTTTTATCTGTGGGTAATATGTGTAGCCTTTACCTGTTTAGATGTCACTCTAAGAATGGTGTGCTGCAGTCAGCTGAAAATGAAAGATGATTCTTAAATTTTCAGCAATTTTTCTGTTAAACATGGCTATTATTATTTTTAATTACATGAACCTAAAATTAAGATAAATTCAAAAACAAAAGTAATGAATATGCAAGTCATTATTTCTGATATAGAGTTTTTTAATATTGTTATCTCTGTGATAAGAGTTAATTCTGTGGTATAATTTTTGCAAAGTACCATGTAATGGTGCACTACTGCATATTCTTCTTATTGTTACACATTTAGTGTTGTGTTGGTAGCGTGAAGTCTGCTATGGAGGAAATCAGAAAACACTAGAGGTCAGAGCTTTGAGTTAATGTTTTGATCTCTTAACTGCACACATATATACTCAATTATAAAAGACCATAATGCTCTGATTTTTGTATGTTGCTTGTCTATATTTTACCTGCAATGATAATTAATTACATAGTAGGATAAAATAAATATTCATTAAGTTAAATATTGTCTCATTTTCTGATACAGATATTGTTCACAAATATCTAAAAATGGAATCAGATGTTGAGAGTGACCAAACTTCTAGGAAGTCATCTGATGAAGTCCAGTGTTTGTCTCAGAAATCATAACATAGATGGATCTCAATGGAGGTGACACTTTAAAAATATATAAACATAACTTTGTATGTGTGTTTTTGTATATAAATAACCACACACACACACACACACACACACATATCAAACAAATAAAGAAATTTGAAAATTTTCAGGAAGGTAAATGACACCTGTAAGAGAGCCGTTATAATTATATTAATGAGTTGAATTCTGAATATTTTTTCCTAATTACTATTCCAAGGAAAGTAAGCATTAATCATAGTATTCTGTGTTCTACAGAATATTAATTTTTGTTTCCCTGTTGAGGAAAATTGTTTTATTTTTTAATTCAAGAAATCTAGACTGACATCATTCTAGAGGCATTAGCAAAGTCTGCTTTTCAGAAAATATGATTTTCAGTTATATCTCTGAGATTCATTTGGATACTTCATATTCAGATGTTTTTTGCCTAATATATGTAAGCACTTCATGAAGTTATTGAATCATATTGTATACTTACATATTCAGCATTTCTAGAAAATATAAAAACAGTTTTCCAAAGTAAGTTGTACTCATTTATACTTCAAACATCAATGTATGATAGTTCTGATTGGTCCTCTTGCCCATTTTTGAGGATTTTTCTTTTTTAATTTTAA
The DNA here is from genome assembly GCF_902686455.1 of Sciurus vulgaris. Classification (NCBI taxonomy): domain Eukaryota; kingdom Metazoa; phylum Chordata; class Mammalia; order Rodentia; family Sciuridae; genus Sciurus; species Sciurus vulgaris. The sequence goes on along the minus strand of NC_136477.1, from coordinate 65,742,852 downwards.
CTTCTGGTAAAATAGTGGTCTCATTGTGGTTTTATTTTGCATTTCATTGTCTAAGTTGAACACTTTTAAATATGTTCATTGGTCATTTATGTATCCTCTTTTGTACATTAATTGCCAAAATATGTTGTCTATTTTCTACTTTTTTTTCTACCTTACTGATTTATAGGAATTCTTTATGTTCTACATAAAGGAACTTTGTCAGCTTTATGTCTTATAAAATCTTCTAGAATGTAGCAATTGTCCTAGCACTTGTTATTGAAAGGGAGCTTTTCCTGGTGCACTTTGATATTTGGCATAAGTTCAGGTGATTGCATATTGTCTTTTGGATGATGAGAGTCCTCTACTAGGGATGCATATAAAGTGTTTTAATGAATAAAATGGGGGGAAAGTACGTGGTCTGCAAATCACAAGTCTTCAGAGAAAGAAGCTCTTGAGATGGTCCTTGAAAGATGAGTAGAAATTTGTCTATTCGAAAATGAGTCTATCAATGAAGAGCATTTGAAATTTCATTTAATAAGAACAGAGATAGGAATGTGTATGTTATATTTAAGAAATTGTGATAGATAAGAAGGGTCAATATGTAATAATTTATTTTAAAAACAGAATTTGAAAGGATAGGTTAAACCAGATTATAAAAAGCATGAGATATCAAGTCAAGGAGTCTGAACATCCCATGTAAATAAAAGTGTTTATTTAATCAATGGCTGACATGATCACATTTTTCTTTCAAATAATAGCTTCAGGAAAAGTAGACAATGAACTAGAGGAAGAGACAGAAAAGAGGCATGTAGATGAATTAGGAATTTATTCCAAATTATGGACTGTGTGGCCATGATATGGAAATAGAAAGTAGAACACAGACTCCAGAGGACATGCTGAGAGAAAATACACAGGACCTTGTACCCAGCTGAACTTTGTGTCTGAGGGAGGAACAATTGATGATGACTTCTGAGGTTCTCACAGATGTTTCCTTTTCATATATTATACCATGGGATTTTTTTTTTTATTCACAAAAGCTTCTGTTTTGATTAGATATTCTAAAGTGCATAATTATTTTATTATGTATACATCCTGAGCACATTGACAAAGTGTAACCAACTTGATTTTTGTACATGTTGTGATTATCATAGTTTTGCACATCACTGCTTAAAATATTTTAAAATGTATTTTGTCACTATATTTTGTGGTTAAAAGATATTTTTGGCTATCAATTTTTATAAAAGATTTGTACTTAGATGAATTCTGAATTATGTTTGTTCTGATTGGGAAGGAAAGAATGATTTGATAGCATGTGATATTTTTTGGGGAGCTTATCAAACCCAGGGTCTCCAGCACACTAAATAAGTGCTCTACCAATGAGCCCTGTCTCCAACCATTACCATGCAGTTCTTAAAGATCTTATTTAAAAAGAGATTTCACTTTCTGTCTATGTGAAACCCTCTTATGAATGCTCAGTGATTGGGGTTTTTAATATTGTTGTCTTTTCCTATTCATTTCCCATGATTTTTGATTTTGAAATGGCTTATAAGTTTCAGATTAATCATACCAACTGTATTTTTGGTTTCTATTCATGCATTCCTTTTGTTGTCATTTACATTACTAAGCAGATTGTTTTAATATATATTCAAAAATTATTCTTCAAAATGAAAAATCTTTACCTTGTGTTTATATTTGAAGGTGGGAAGTAGGCAAAAGAATGGACTAGGGGAAAAAGGATGGGAAAAGAAAATTATTTTTCACAACATTTAGAATTCAAGTTCACATAGATGCACTATTCATTATGTATCTAAAATTAGATGTTTTTCCTCAGTGAGGTCTACTCTTCAATATAGAAATCTGAACCTTAGACTTTATGTATAAAGACCAATGGTGAGATTAGGAATGGATGGAAAGCAGTTGGATAAAAACAAATATTATTCACATGTTTTGAGTTCAAGTTTCCATGGATAACCTACCCTTCATCTTAGATGGGAATTAAGAAAATAAATCCTAGAATTCAGTTTTGCTGGAGGAAGTGACAGGGAATGCTGATGGGATCTATGGTAAATCCATGGGCATCTACCTCAAGTGGACCCTCAGTTTTGCATATAGCACTGTCTTACTCTAAGCAAGGAGCTGATCTTTTCAACATAATGAAAAAAACAAATGCTATAAACCTGACTCTCCCACATTTTCTGAATAACAATCATGAAAAACTATCTGCACTTACTCTCTTCTTTTCAATCATGTTGCCATTTTTTCCCATCTCATCTGCTCAGGGTTATTGAAATATCTGTTAAAGCTATATACTCTTTTGTATTCAGTATCCTTTTCTTAACTTCATCCTTCCCATTTACTTTCTATTTAAATTAACTGTTTTAATTTGAGATTAACAGAGAAATTACAAGGTAATACAGTGATTTTACCACATACCCAGTTATTCCTATTATTAGTAGAAGGTTACTATAATACATTTTTTACAATATGGAATAAATATTGGTATATTACTATTTAGTAAATTCCACATTTTATTCAGATTCACTAGCTTTTTACTACCAAGCATTTTTGTCCCATAATCCCATCCAGGATACAATGTTATATTTAGTAATCATGTCTCATATTAAAGATACTTGTTACTGGATTGGGAAGTGCTATGTAATACTTATATATGGCTTATAATAAATGAAGTATTCTCTTAACACAGTTAAATATTAAGCTAATGGGAAACCTTATATGCTGATAGTGAGAATTCATCTGAGTATTGTTGCATTTACAATAATGGCATACCCAGTACAAGTTTTATGAGACTTTTAAGTGTAACATCAATAGAAAGTCTATATATGAATATTTATGTCATTATATTAAAATTATACTTTAGCACATTAGAAGTGCTTATTTCTTCACACTGTGAGGATTTCTCAATCCTCTACTGATAATTTTTGTAAGAAAAAAATGGCCAGTAAAATTGAGTTTTCAGTCTTTTTTCTGTTCCCACATGTCAAGGACAAAAACCCATTGCTGTCAAACAGAGCAATTCAGTAATTCTCACAGGGAGGGAAATGGATGTTTGAAGTAACCTCCTGCTGTCCCACAGTGTTTTTCAATATGCACTCACCTTTAACATGGCATTGTAGAACCTCAGCATATTCACTTGTTCTAATGCTAAATTGGAAATGCATCTCCAGCTTATTAATCCAGTTTCATGACTGGATGCATGCATTATGTTGCTAGAAACAAAACCACCTTGAAGTCTCTTGTTGCACTTGTTACTGCTTACATAGTACACTGAATTATTGGAAGACCTATTACAAATTATAATTTATCTTATGTATGTATACTTTTAGTGTTCATGTGCTTTTGCTGTAAGAGCAGTGTGAATAGGAATTTGCATGGACTGTCAAAAAGTGAAGTATTTTCTTATAACAATGAACTTTTAATTGTGAATAGTGTTCTTTGATATATTAGAATTAGATTAAGTTCTATCTTCAAGGTTATATGGTAACTGAAACTATATCAATAAACTATTCATACTTTTAGTAAATAATAAGTTACATACAAGACAGTACCTGGGTAGGTAGTATATGATGGTTCTAAAACCTCATTTCTCTAATATTTTTCATGAAAAACATTGTATACATAAAGAAAAAGATAACAATAAAAGCAAACATAATCAGTTCTTCAGTCATGTAGTAATATATTACCTATGACTACAGTTTTAGTTTATCAGATTTGAAACAAGCACTTCTTAGTTGGACCTGCAGTTTTCTACATCATTTTAACTTGGTGTATCTCATTGTAACAAAAAGATAAAAAAAAAATTCCTTTGCAGGACCTCTTCTACATTTGGCCATTCAACTTTGGAAAGTTTATTGTTTTGTCTAAAGTAGTAAATGATGCCAAGTCTAATCATCAAGTATCAGTTTTGTTTTATTTGACAGCTCCAGAAAAATTGCAAATTTGATTTTCTAGGGTTGGAGTACAATGCAATATTAATAATTTAATATGATTTATATACCTATGAAAACTGAAGTTATGCATTATTTCCTTTCACTAGCTCTTTATTTAAGGACATTAGCATCTTCTATGCAAGAAGTGAATCCTCTTTTTAGATTATTATTGTGTCTTCTATTGCAAAGGGATTCTAGAAAACAATTTTAAGAAAATTCTTATTCTTGACTTCTGTTTACTATATTTTAAATTTGTTCTCTCAGTTCCTATTTTTCACCTATCTATATCATTTTTCCAAATCTTTGATGTTGTTTGCTTACTTTTTTAATTTTCCTTTTAAGTATATATCAGATATATTGGGTTTTGGTGACATATTTTGATATGTGCCATCTACCCCATTTTTTGACTCCATACAAATAAGCAGTGAGTTTAAGGTTTAAAAGAAAGGGTTTAGGAACTCAATTTTAAAGCTTTTAAGGAGGGAAATATGAGACTTACATTACCGGTTTTGTGTTTGCATGTTTCCTGATCTATAGTAGAATGTAAATTGGTTTTCTTTTTAATTGTATTTTGATGGGAGAATCTGAAACAAATAGCATCTTTCTGATTTCAAGTCTCCATAGAAATTTAAAGATTGGTCATAAAATAATCTAGTGAATTTTTTGGGGGGTACTGGGAATTGAACCCAGAGCCTTGTGCTTGCAAGGCAAGCACTCTACCAACTGAGATATATTCCCAGCTCTGCTATATTGTGATTTTGTTAACAGGAAAATCAAATAGTAATTTTATAAGATTCTTTAGTATCTTAAAATTAAAGTCTGTGGTAGTTTAAAATTTGGATTCTTAAAATAAAGCAAGGTATTCACAGCAGATCATTATCTAATCCATATGTAAGGTAAGTTGACCATTTCAATTATGAATACTGATGCTTCTGACCCTTTCAATATTCCAAAATCAAGTATATTTTGAAACATGAGAGATATTCAAAAATTTGACTGTAACCAATTATTTCTATTCTTAAACACTATAAAATTGGAGAGTTTTAGAAGTTGAGGAAGAGATGATATTTTAAGAATAAATACTAAATTTATCATATTTTTGCTTGCAGTCAGAAATTGGGCTTGGAAAATGGAAACCTACATCAAATTAGAAAAACCTGGAAAGGTGAGTGAATTCTTATTTTGAAAATGTAAGACTTTCTTGTTCATCATCTAAGTGTATGTTTTTGCCAACCTGGAAAATTGTGAACATGATTGTCAAAAGGATTATATCTTGCTCTTAAAAGGTAAAAAATTAGGAGGAATGAAGCTTTAAATTCTTGAAAGTATCCTATCAGTTTGAGAGGAAATGAGTATTTTTAGTAGGTTTAAAATATTTCATTGAAACACAAAATATTTTGCTTTCTTGGTAACACAATAGGTATCTGTTCCTTTAGCTTCCTAGCCATCTCCTGTCTGTGATGTCATGGAAAATTGCATGAGTTAAAATTTATTAAAAATAACTTTAGAAATAAAAACATTTCATTGAAGGTTAAGAAATTCTTAAAATATGTTTTTTCTCTTTAACTTCTCACTACCTGTAATGCTACTAATTTAGAAACATTCTATCTTCCACAGTGATAAAGTGCAAGAAAATAATAAATAAAAAGTAATAAATGGAAAGAAACAAAAAAGAAGTAATAAAAAATAAACAGCAGGAAGGAAAATAATAGACTTAGTTGACAGGGAAGCTTCTTTCTTTTTTAAATAACTAATGTGTGAATTTTGAAAAGTTTGAAAACCTGGGTAAAACTTTCTTAGATTTAACAGTATAATTATTCTTTCATTTAATGTGCTCAGTGTCCTTTAGTCTTCATATACCATTACAGGGAATGCATCTTTGATTTTAAAAATATTGACCCAAAACTTAATTTGAAATAAAGCACAAAAAGTAAATTAAATTCTTGTTTTATTCTTTTGAGACAATTTTTAGTCTTATAAAAACCTGAAAGCTGTGTGTATGTAACTGAAAATTATCTTTGCTGTAAGAAAGTCTAATATTGGACATTGTGGAGTTTTATTTGCAAGATGGAATTCAGCATGCTTAGAAATTAGAAATTCAGTTAGGGCTCTTTATTGTTCTTTATTGTTACCCTCTTATGATATACTTGACTTGTTCTTCAAAACTATGTTTTATAGGGTACATATACAACAGTTTATGAAGAAAGAAGTAAGCTGACAGAGAATTTGGTGGCATTAATAGAGATCTGTTTGGAACACGAAGAAGGCACATCCAGTACAGCTATAAGAGAATGTATATTTATTTAGACTATTTTTAAACCAAAGTTGTATAAGAGTAATTTTAATAAATAAAAACAGATAGAAATAATAGGAAAATATAATTAGATCTTCATAAATTATTTCTGAAACTAACATATTCATTAGAAAGAGATTAATTATCTTAATGTATAGTAAAATACTGTTAAATCATTAAAAGTACTGACATAAATATCTGATAGGGAAATATTATATATTGGTACATAGGAAACATGGTGACTGTCAATTAGCTGCATATGTTAAATATACGAAATAAATGAACTGTGTATAAACATGTCATGACACCATTTTATTTAACAAGTCAATTATTCAAATTTGGTGTGAGTCAAGCATGGTGGTAAATGCCCTTAATCCCGGTGGCTCGGGATACTGAGGCAGGATGGCAGGCTTGAAGCCAGCCTCAGCAACTTAGCAAGGACCTAAGCAACTTAGCTAGACCCTGCCTCAAAATAAAAATTAAAGAAAAAGCAGAGGGGTTGGGGGTGTAGCTCAGGTTCAATCCCTGGTACCAAAACAAGTAAATAGATAAATGTTTGAAGCAACTGATTAGCAACATGGCAGAATTAAGCTTACCTTGTACTGTATCTAAATTAATCTCAGAAGCCCAAAAATTTAACATTCAAGGAAAAAAGGTGGAAGATGGAGAGTCATAATATTAGAGACTAATTCAGGTACTACAATATCAAACTCAAAGTCATAAAAGGGAAAAAGTTGATACCTTTAATTTTTCTACTACTAATCCCCTTGGCAAATTACTGTTTTTAACTTAAGATAACATTATACACAGTTGGTTTATATGTTAAACTTACTTCATGATTTTTTACAATCTTACCTTCCACAGACTAAACAATTGGCTTTCATTTCTGTTTTACAGTTTCACTCTTAAAGGATTTAAAACATGCAAACATAGTAACCTTATAAGACATTGTTCACACAGATCTTTGACTCTGGTCCTTGAGTATCCAGTAAGGATTTAATAAAAACTAATTTTTTATTTTGTTTTATTTATTAATAAAATTCAGAATTTCTTAACAACCCCAGGGTCATTTTTGTTTATTTATTGGTGTTTAAATAGATTAGGTGGTATATTCTGTATCTTTTCCTGAAAAGCTATTTTCTTTAAAAAATTAAATACTATTAATGAATCAGCCATGCATTTTGAAAACTGTTATCATGTATTAAAATGTTGTGCTTTTTCAGGATAAAGACCTAAAACAGTACATGGATGACTGTGGGAACATCATGAGTATGCACAATGAAAATTAATGTTTATTATATAATATTAAAGTGTAACAAAATTAACAAAATGAGCTAGATGGCACAGTGAAATATACCAACCTCATAAACAGTCTTTGCAATTTTCTGTTTAACTTATTTACTCAACTTCTGTTTACTCTACTACAGCTTTCCTGGGATCATACTTTTTAAAAACTGCTTCATTTTAAAAGTCTTGTAAAATATTTTTGATATTTTATTTCACATTAAAACTGATTGTCCTACATGTGTAGAATAAATCTGCAGGTATATTTTACTTTCTGATAAAAAGTTCAAATGATGGATATATTCTGCAACAAAAGGCCACCCTTTTCTTTTTTTTTTTTTTTTTTTTGTGGTGCTGGGAATTGAATCCAGGGCCTTGTGCTCACAAGGCAAGCATGCTACCAACTGAGCTATATCCCCAGCCCAAAAGGCCACCTTTAAATGGAGAACTCCCCTAATATATTTAAATGGAATTGAATTATATAATAACAGTGAGTTTTGGGGTTATGCCCTATATAATGCCAGAAACATAGTATCGTGATTTCTTTGCTTGAAGTAACTATCCGTATTGTCAGAAGAATTAGTAAGTTAATTGTTTTTGTAGCACATCTAAGAATTCAAATAATGTCAAATAAGTTTGCTATAATAACCAGATCCAGAAGAAACCTAGAAGTTATTAGATAAATAAAAAAACACTCAACATACTGGTGTTCTTATATACTTCTTTGTTCTGAGTGTTATATTTTACATTTTCAAAGATTTTATTTGTTCAAAGTTCACCAAAAGCTTATAGAAACCTATTTTGAAAATAAACTGTTCCATCTGGTATGTTTGAGACCTTTTTAATTCTGTAGATAGTAAATCAGTAACTTCAAGCTTGCATTTTTTTAAAATAGTGAATTTGGTAAATATAAAGGAAAACCAGTTTTTAATACTAAAAGAGAGATCTGAACATATGGATAGCACATTGCTAAGAATTTTAGAATAAGACTTTAAAACTATTTCCATATACATTCCATGAAGATTATGTTCATCATAGTTTACATTTTACTCTGCAAAGTGTTGTGAAGGTTATTTGTAGATCTTCTCAGTTCTTAAAATTCTGTTTTTTCTGCTTTTATATTAGCACTAATTTGGAAAGGAAATAGTCTATAACTATCATAATTTGACAGAGGTTTGAGAAGTCTTTTAAGCAGGTCTAAATAGTTGGAAAGTATTTTATTGTTTGTTAAAATCACATTTAATGTTTTCCAAGTGTAAAATTTAACAGGAATATATTGAAAGGTAACTGCGTTCACCACTGTAACCTCATTTCGACCCACCATGAGTATATTAAAGTACTAACTTTAGCGTTTTCAAAACACATAAATAAACATGTGGATTTTGAAGACTTCACAGCTTAAATTTATTCAGACCAGGCATGGTGGTGCATGCCCACAACCCAGATACTTGGGAAACTGAGTTAGGAGGATCACAAATTTGAGGACAGCCTGAGCAATTTAATGAGATGATGTCTCAGAATTAAAATGCAAAATAGTTGGTGGCATAGCTTTGATGTAGAGTGCTCCTGAGTTCAATCCCTACTACACACCCTCCAAAAAACCACCAGAGGCATTCCTGCCATTAATCACCTGCTGCCTTGGCTTATTCTTGGTATTCAGATACCATTTTTTCATCTACAAGAGAACCAAAGTTACCTCTTGAATCTTCATTACTTAAAGTTCTTTTTGGTAACCCCAGAAATTTAGGATGTGTTCCACATCTCTCTTTACCACAATCCACAACAAAACCTACCATTAACCTTACAGGGATTGCTTTTTTCAGAGAACTAGAGTGCATTACCCCTTTTTGAATCACAGCTGATTTTGAAATTGAGTAGGAATTGCTCAAATTAAAGTGTCCAGGAAGTGGGTGTTAAAAGCTGATTGAGTTATTTTTATAACTGATAATTTGCCAGGGTATGAGAGAATTCCATTCTCTCAATTATCTGAGACTTTACATAAAGCCACCAAGTTCAATGCCATATTTCAAGGTACTGACCCAGATCAGAAGATTTATTTTTGTAAAAAAGGGAGTAAGTGCCTGTGTTTGATTGACATACTGGAATTTTATAATCAAACTATAAGCTTTAGTAGTATAGAGAAAATGTCTGTTTAGGCTGCTTTCTCTAATAAATGAACTATTACTATGAAAACAAAATTTTGTTATATTTATAATATTTATTTTCATAGACACTTGACAAAAATGATAGATGCTTCAAATTGAACAATGAACTAAAATTGAGAAAACAACTCAAAATGGAAAAGGCATTGTTCTTAAAGTGATATAATTTCTTGTTTTTTTTTCTTTTACAATTGTAGACCAGTTGCTTTTATACTTACCATAGCTTGTGCTAATACCAAAGTATATCTTGATATCTATAAGACTAATTTTTACTTATTTTGTTTTTGTAGATGTTTTCATGCCAAATTCTACATGGTTTAACTTATTGCCACAGAAGAATTGTGTTGCATTGAGACTTGAAACCACAGAACCTTCACATTAGTGAAAAAGGGAAATTAAATCTAGCAGATTTTGGTATGGAATGATTAAATACTTAAAAATACTTTAAGCTGGCTAGGTATAAAAGAACAACAATTGTCACAATGTGTTATCATTTTTATGTGAGTTTGAAATTTTTCTCTGAGCCCACTGAACAATATTTAACAGAATTTTGTGGGTAGTTTATGTTGGTTGTTAGCAAAAAATACTTAAAGGTGTGGGTTTCCAGGTGTGGCCCATGGATCCCAGGTTTCTGACACCCTTACAAGGGGTGTCCAGTGGTAAAAATATATTATCAGAAGTGCACTAAATGTTATTTACTTTTTACCATTGTTAATATTTGCACCATTGATTCAGAAGCAGTAAGAATAAAACTGCTGATTCCTGGTATATATTCAGGCAGTGCCACCAAGGTATATCATGGTATTCTTCACTGCTGAAAAAAAAAAAAAAAAAAGCATCAGTTACACTTAAATATTCTGCCAGGAAGTAAAATGCATTAATTTTATTAAATTTCCTTCCTTGAGTAAATGACGTATTTTTGTGTTGTGTATGTATGATGAAATGGGTATTATATAAAAACACATGGACTACACACAAAAAACTATAGTTATCTCAAGGAAAAGTTTTTGGGTGATTATTTGGCTAGTTCACATGATCTTCTCCAGAGCAGGAAAGTAAAGTATTGGGGGAACTACAACTGGCAACTTGCAAAGCTATAGGATAAGCAGATTTATAGTTCTGTCCTTTAACTTCTTATAACTCAGTCTAAGCCCCGTGAAAGATAAATCAGAAAGCTGCCCTCCATCTTAATTACTAAAAATTATAGAAAATAATTTGTTGTCCTTATTTCTCAAAGTTGGGAAATTAATAGTAAATTTGAAAATTCATAAATTGGCATCAGCATTGTTCCAGTTACACTGTTGGCCATGATTTAACTTTCTAGTATTGCTTATGCAATTTTTTAAACTTATTTTTATTGTAAACAAATGGGATACATGTTGCTTCTGTTTGTACATGAAGTAACAGTATACCATTTGCGTAATCATACATTTACATAGGGTAATGATGTTGGAATCATTCTGTTATTTTTCCTTCCCCCCACCTTTCCCACCCCTCTTTTCACTCTATACAGTCCCTTCTTCCTCCATTCTTGCCACCCTCCACCCCCCATTATGTGTCATCATCTGCTTATCAGTAAGACCAGTTGTACTTTCGATTTTTGAGATTGGCTTACCTCACTTAGCATGATGTTCTCCAATTACAACAATTTACCTGCAAATGCTATAATTTTATTATTCTTTATAGCTGAGTAGTATTCCAATATATATATATCACAGTTTCTTTATCCATTCATCAATAGAAGGACATCTAGGTTGGTTCCACAGTCTGGCTATTGTGAATTGAGCAGCTATGAATATTGATGTGGCTGCATATCTGAAGTATGCCAATTTTCAGTCCTTTGGGCATAGACCAAGGAGTGGGATAACTGGGTCAAATGGTGGTTCCATTCCAAGTTTTCTAAGGAAACTCCACACTGCTTTCCAGAGGTTGCCCTCACCAGAAATGTATGACTCTACCTTTTTCTCCACATCCTCTCCAACACTTATTGTTGCTTGTATTCTTGATAATTGCCATTTTAATTGGGGTGAGATGGAATCTTAGTGTAGTTTTGATTTGCATTTCTCTTATTACTAAAGATGCTGAACATTTTTTCATATGTTTGTTGATTGTTTGTAGATCTTCTTCTGTGAAGTGTCTGTTCATATCCTTAGCCCACTTGTTGATTGGGTTATTTGTATTCTTCATGTAGAGTTTTTTGAGTTCTTTATGTACTCTGGAAATTAGTGCTCTATCTGAAGTATGAGTGGCAAAGATATTCTCCCACTCTGTAGGCTCTCTTATCACATTGCTGATAGTTTCCTTTGCTGAGAGAAAGCTATTTTGTTTGAATCTGTCCCAGTTATTGATTCTTGCTTTTGTTTCTTGTGCTATGGGAGTCCAGTTAAGCAAGTTTGATCCTAAGCCAACAAGTTGAAGATTTCGAGCCTACTTTTTCTTCTATAATTTGCAGGGTCTCTGGTCTGATTTCAAGGTCCTTGATCCACTGTGATTAGATTTTTGTGCAGGGTGAGAGATACAGGTTTTGTTTCATTATGTTGCACGTGGATATCCAGCTTTCCCAGCACCATTTGTTGAAGAGGCTTTCTTTTCTCCATTGGATATTTTTGGCACCTTTGTCTAGTATGAGAAAATTGTATTTATTTGGGTTTGTGTCCATGTCCTCTATTCTGTAACGTTGATCTACTGTCTATTTTGGTGCCAATACCATGCCGTTTTTGTTACTATTGCTTGTAGTAGAGTTGAAGTTCTGGCATTGTGATACCCCCTTTTTCATCCTTCTGACTAAGAATTGCTTTAGCTATTCTGGGTTTTTTATTTTTCCAGATAAATTTCATGATTGCTTGCTCAATTTCTGTAGGTACATCATTGGAATTTTTATTTCAAATTGCATTGAATTTGTATAGCACTTTTGGTAGTATGGTCATTTTGACAATATTAATTCTGCCTATCCAAGAACATGGGAGATCTTTCCATTTTCTAAGGTTTTCCTCAATTTCTTTCTTCAATGTTTTGTAGTTTTCATTGTAGAGATCTTTGAACTCTTTGGTTAGAGAGATACCCAAGTTTTATTTTTTTTTTTTTCAGGCTACTGCAAATAGAGTTGTTTCCCTCATTTCCCTTTCAGCTGTTTTGTCACTTGCATATAAAAATGCTTAAGATTTATATGTGTTGATTTTTTAGTCTCATATTTTGCTGAATTCATTGATGAGGTCTAAAAGTTTTCTGGAGGAGGTTTTTGGATCCTCTAAATATAGAATCATGTCATCAGCAAATAGTGACAGCTTAAGTTACTCTTTTCCTAGTCTATCTCTTCAATTTCTTTAGTCTACCTAATTTTCTGGCTAGAGTTTCCAGGACAATGTTGAATAGAAGGAGTGAAAGAGGACATCCCTGTCTTGTTCCCATTTTTAAAGAGAATGTTTTCAGTACTTCTCCATTAATAATGATGTTGGTCATGGGATTAGCATAAATAGTCTTTACAATGTTCTGGTCTGTTCCTACTATCCCTATATTTTCTAGTGTTTTGACCATAAAGGGGTGTTGTATTTTTTCAAATGCTTTTTCTGCATCAATAGAAATAATAATATGATTCCTATCCTTAAGTCTATTGACATGAACGTTTATGTTTATTGATTTATACATGTTAAACCATCCTTGCATTCCAGGGATGAGCCCCACTTGATCGTGGTGCACAATTTTCTTAATATGTTTTTGGATACCGTTTGCCAATATTTTGTTAAGGATCTTTGCATCTATATTCATCAAGGATATTGGTGTAAAATTTTCTTCCTTCATATGTCTTTGCCTGGTTTGGTTATGAGGGTAATATTAGCTTCATAGAATGAGTTCGGTAGGGTATTCTCCTTTTCTATTTCCTGGAATACTTTCAGAAGTATTGAAATGAGTTTTTCTTTGAAGGTCTTGTAGAACTCGCCTGAGAGTCTGTCTGGTCCTGGGATTTTCTTGGGTGGTAGATTTTTAATGCCTTCTTCTATTTCATTGCTTGATATTGATCTGTTTAAATTGTGTATGTCCTCATGGTTCAGTTTGGGAGAGCATATGTCTCTAGAAATTTGTCAGTGTGGTAGTTCCTATTTCATTGGAGTACAGATTTTGAAAGTAGCTTTTCATTATGTTCTGCGTCTCAGTGGTGTCTCTTGTGATATTTCCTTTTTCATCACCAATTTTAGTAATTTGAGTTTTCTCCCTCCTTCTCTTTGTTAGAGTGGCTAAGGGTTTGCATATTTTGTTTACTTTCTCAAAGAATCAACTTTTTGTTTTGTCAAATTTTAAAATTGTTTCTTTTGTTTAAATTTCCTTGATATCAGTTCTGATTTTAATTATTTCCTGTCTTCTACTACTTTTTCTGTTATTCTGTTCTTCTTTTTCTAGGGCTTTTGAGCTGTAGTGTTAGGGCATTTAGTTGTTGACTTTTTATTATTTTCTGGAATGCGCTCCATGCCATGAAATTTCCTCTTAGTACCACTTTCATAGTGTCCCAGGGATTTTGATATGTTCTACCTTCATTCTCATTGACCTCTAATAAATTTTATCTCTTCCCTGATGTTTTCTGTTATCCATGTTTTATTCAATATCATTTTATTTAGTCTCCAGATGTTGGAGTAATTTCTGTTTGTTATGTTGTCATTGATTTCTATTCTCAGTCAATTATTATCTGATAGAATACAAGACAGTATCTCTATTTATTTGCATTTCCTAAGGGCTGCTTTGTCTCATAACATATGGTCTATTTTTGAGAATGTTCCATGTGCTGCTGAGAAGAAAGTGAGTCTGTTCATTGATGGTTGGAATATTCTATATATGTCTATTTAGTCTAGGTTATTGATTGTGTTATTGAGTACTATGGTTTCGTTTGTTGGTTTTTGTTTGGAAGATCTACCTAGTGTTGACAATGGAGCATTAATGTCACCCAGAATTATTGTTTTGTGGTACATGTGATTCTGGAAATTGAGAAGGATTTGTTTGATGTACAGGGATGCACTATTGTTTGGGGCATACATATTTACTATCATTATGTCTTCCTGAAGTATGTTTCCCTAAAGCAATATGAAATGTCCTTCTTTATCCCTTCTAAATAACTTTGGCTAGAAGTACACTTTATCTTTTATAAGCATGGAAACCCCTGCTTTTTTACTGAGTCCATGTGCATGGTAGGTTTTTTCCCATCATTTCACCTTCAGTCTGTGGATGTCTTTTTCTATGAGATGAGTCTCTTCCAGGCAGCATATTGTTGGGTCTTTCTTTTTAATCCATTCTGCCAATCTATGTCTTTTGATTGATGAGTTTAGGCCATTAATGTTCAGGGTTATTATTGAGATGTGATTTGTATTTCCAGTCATGTGGCATATTTTTGGTTGTTCAGTTGGCTCAGTTTTTCCTTTGAGTGGTTTTTCTCAAAGGTAGTTCCTCCCTTTGCTGACCTCCATTGTTGTTTTCTATTTCCTCCTCATGGAATATTTTGTTGAGAACATTCTGTAGCACAGGCTTTCTATTTGCAAAATCTTTTAACTTTTTTTTATCATGGAAGGATTTTATCTCATCTTCAAATCTGAAGGTAAGTTTCACTGGGTATAGGATTCTTGGTTGGCAACCATGTTGTTTCAGAGCTTGAAATATGTTGTTCATGGCCCTTCTAGCTTTTAGAGTCTGGGTTGAGGCGTCAGCTGCTATTTGTATTAGTCACCCCCTATATATAATGTAATGCTTTTCTCTCACGGCCTTCAAAATCCTATCTTTATTTTGAATGTTAGGCATTTTCATTATAATGTCTTGGTGTGGATCTGTTATGATTTTGTACATTTGGTGTTCTCTAAGCCTCTTGTATTTGATTTTCCATATCATTCTTCAGGTTTGGGAAATTTTCTGATATTATTTCATTGAATAGGTTGTTCATTCCTTTGGTTTGTATGTCTGTGCCTTCCTCAATCCCAGTAATTCTTAAATTTGGTCTTTTCATGTTGTCCCATAGTTCTTGGAGATTCTGTTCGTGATTTCTTACCATCTTCTCTGTTTGGGCAAATTTATTTTCAAGATTAAACATTTTGTCTTCATTGTCTGAGGTTGTGTCTTCCAAGTGGTCTAGTCTTTTGGTGATGCTTTCCATTGAGTTTTTTATTTTTATTTGGTTTATTGTTTCCTTCATTTCAAGGATTGTTTTTCTTTTGGAACCTCAATCTCTTTGTTGAATTGATCTTTTGCTTCCTTCAGTTGCTCTTTCAGCTTATTGGTATTATCATTCATTGCCTGCATTTGCTCTGTTATTTCATCCTTTGTGTCATGAATCATCTAAGTCATGTATAATCTGTCCTTTTCTGACATTTTTTTTTTCTAACATATACTCATTGGATTCTATTAATATAGAATCTAGATTTGTTTGGGTCATTTTCTTCCCTTGTTTTTTCATGTTGTTCATGTATCTTCCCCTCTGGCAGTGCAGATCTGGAGTATTGCAGACTTCCTCCTATAGGATTATAGTGGCCGTATAGGTTACCAAAACCTTTTTATAAGGGGAGAACAATATTAGAAGTGCCCAATTCAGACACTATGCAATCCTAGACCAAGTAATCCATATGAGGACAATAACAAAATTGTTATAATAAGCAGAATGGGTTCAAATATTATCATCAGTAAAACAAACAGATATGCAATAATGTGTGCAGTTTCCAATGGAGGACAAGGGATGCAGAGGGATGCAGAATGAGGCTGTTAATGTGATAAGAAAAGAATATACAGGACTTGGAGCGGCCACTGGGGCTCCGGCGGTTGCCCAGGGGAGGAGTGGCGAGGAGAGCTGTGTGGACTCAGAGCACCGGGGCCTGCCCTGAGGAGGAGGAGGAGGAACATGGCCGCTTGGATTCGGGGTGACTGCACCAGAGCTACGGGCGGTTGCCGGAGGGAGGGTTGCGTGGCGAACTGTTTGGACTCGGACCGCTTCTGAACACCGGGACCTTCCCGGAGGAGTAGGGGAAGGAGGAGGAGGAGCGCGGCGGGTCGTTTGGACTCGCAGTGACTGCATTGGTGCTCCAGGCGGCTGCTCGGAGGAGAAGGCAAGTGGTGAGTTGTTTGGACTTGAAGTGGTGGCTCCTGAGCACAGGGGGGGCTGCCTGGAGGGGAAGCGTGGTGCGTCGCTTGGTCTCAAGTGGCCACACCAGAGCTCCGGGCGGTTGCCTAGAGGACGCGTGCAGCGGGTCACGTGGATTCAGAGCCACTCAGAGCAATCGCTCCTGAACACCCAGGAGGTTATTTGGAGAAGGAGGAGGAACGGGGAGGGTCACTTCGACTCGGAGTGATTGATTGCCCAGGGCTACGGGTGGTTGGTGGGAGGTGGAGGCATCCAGTGAATTTCTTGTACTCCTAGTGACCGCACCGGAATACTGGGCGGCTGTCTGGAGGAAGAGGCATGTGGCGGGTCTCTGGGACTCAGAGCGATTGTACGGGGCCCCAGGTGGCTGCTCAGGAGGAGGGGCCGCATAGCCAGGCGATTAGGTGCAGAGCAGGGTCCCAGGATCTAGGAGGCTTCTTGGTGGAAGAGCCCCACAGAGACAGGCTTAGGGTGGAGCGAAGGTTCCAGGACTGCGGGCAGATTCTCTGAGGAGGGGCACCTAAGGAGATTCATCTGTGAAGGGTGAGGCTCCCAGGCCCAGGAGGTAGGGCCAGGCCCCTGGGAACTTTGCAGAGGAAGGCAGCCCAGCCCAGGTGGTAGCTGTAAATTGAGGGGAACCTCTAGGAGGGAACTGACCAGCGAGACCTTCCCACCGGGTGAGTCTTCTCTGCTGGGTGAGGTTTCCCCACAAGGACGGTAAAACCAGAGACTCAGGCCCAAACAGGCCTTGCCTCAGCCCGCAGCCTAGGACCCCTTTGGATGACCATTGGTCAACAAGTGGAGGCACCTCTGCCCACTAGCAGGGAATATACCCCACCTGAAGCCCACCACTCCTAGAGAGGTAGCTTCCTTGTGGAGCACCGCATTATCAACTTCCTCCAAGACTTCAGCCTACTGAAGGCTAAGGGGGAATATACATAGAAATCTTCAGGGACATTGTCAGTCAATAAAGGAAATCTGCAATATCTCAGCGGTCCACTGATACCTGAACAATATGAGAAAACAAGGAAAGAAAATGCTGCAAACAAATCTAGATGTTACATCAATAAAACCCAATGACAGCATGGCAGAAGAAATGACAGAAAACGAGTTCAGAATGTACATAATTAAAATGATCAGAGAAGCAAACGATGAGATGAAAGAGCAAATGCATGCACTGAATGATGAGATGAAAAAGCAAATGCAAGCATTGAATGATCGCACCAATCGACAGTTAAAAGAGCAAATACAGGAAGCAAAAGATCATTTCAATAAAGAGTTAGAGATATTGGAAAAAAACCAAACAGAAATCCTTGACATGAAGGAAACAATAAACCAAACTAAGAACTCCATAGAAAGCATATCCAATAGGATAGAACACCTGGAAGACAGAACCTCAGACATTGAAGACAAAATATTTAACCTTGAAAACAAAGTTGAACAAACAGAGAAGATAGTAAGAAATCATGAACAGAATCTACAAGAACTATGGGATATCATGAAAAGGCCAAATTTAAGAATTATTGGGATTGAGGAAGGCCTAGAGAAACAAGCCAAAGGAATGAACAATTTATTCAATGAAATAATATCAGAAAATTTCCCAAATCTGAAGAATGAAATGGAAAATCAAGTTCAAGAGGCTTATAGGACTCCAAATACACAAAATTCCAACACACCCACACCAAGGCATATTATAATGAAAATACCTAACATACAAAATAAAGACAGAATTGTAAAGGCTGTGAGAGAAAAGAACCAAATTACATTCACGGGGAAACCAATACAGATATCAGCAGATTTTTCAATCCAGACCCTAAAAGTTAGAAGGGCCTGGAACAACATTTACCAAGCCCTGAAAGAAAATGAATGCCAACCAAGAATCTTATACCCAGCAAAGCTTACTTTCAGATTTGACGATGAAATAAGATCCTTCAGTGATAAACAAAAGCTAAAGGAATTTACCAAAAGAAAACCAGCTTTGCAGAACATTCTCAGCAAAATATTCCATGAGGAAGAGATGAAAAACAAAGAAGCAAATCAGCAAAGGGAGGAATTATCCTAAAGGAATTGTCAAATAAAGGAGGAAACAAGTTGTGTCAAACAAATAAATAAATAAAATTTAAAAATGAACCAAATGACTGGGAAACCAAATCATATCTCTATAATAACCCTGAATGTTAATGGCCTGAATTCATCAATCAAATGACACAGACTGGCAGATTGGATTAAAAAGAAAGATCCAACAATATGTTGCCTGCAAGAGACTCACCTCATAGAAAATGATACCCATAGACTAAAGGTGAAAGGATGGGGAAAAACATACCATGCATATGGACTCAGCAAAAAAGCTGGAATATCCATCCTCATTTCCGATAATGTGGACTTCAAGCCAAAGTTAGTCAGAAGGGATAAAGAAGGTCATTTCATACTGCTTAAGGGAAGCATAAATCAGCAAGATATAACAATCATAAACATCTATGCCCCAAACAGTGGCTCATCCATGTATGTCAAACAAATCCTTCTCAATTTCAGAAACCAAATAGACAATAACACAATAATACTAGGTGAGTTTTGCACACCTCTCTCACCACTGAACAGATCTTCCAAACAAAAATTGAACAAAGAAACCATAGATCTCAATAACACAATCAATAATTTAGACTTAATGGACATTTATAGAACATACCATCCAACCAACAGCAAATAGACTTTCTTCTCCACAGCACATAGATCCTTCTCTAAAATAGACCATATATTATGCCACAAAGCTAATATTAGCAAATACAAGAAGATAGAGACACTACCTTGTATTCTATCAGATCATAATGGATTGAAGTTAGAAATAAATGAAAGAGTAAAACACAGAAACTATTCCAACATCTGGAGATTAAACAATATGCTATTATATGATGAATGGATAACAGAAGATATTAGGAAGGAAATTAAAAAATTCTTAGAGGAGAACAAAGAAACATCAAATCAAAATCTCTGGGACACTATGAAAGCAGTACTTAGAGGGAAATTTATTTCATGGAGCACATTTAATAAAAGAAGTAAAACTCAACAAATAAACGACCTAACACTACAGCTCAAAGCCCTAGAAAAAGAACAGACCAGCACCAAAAGTAGTAGAAGACAGGAAGTAGTTAAACTCAGAGCTGAAATCAATGAATTTGAAACAAAAGAAACAATGCAAAAAATTGACAAAATAAATAGTTGGTTCTTTGAAAAAATAAACAAAATTGATAAACATTTAGCCACACTAACAAAGAGAAGACGAGAGAAAACCCAAATCACTAAAATTCGGAATAAACAAGGAAATATCACAACAGACAAGATTGAAATACAAAACATAATTAGAACAGAACAGCACCAAAAGTAGTAGAAGACAGGAAATAGTTAAACTCAGAGCTGAAATCAATGAAATTGAAACAAAAGAAACAATACAAAAATTGATAAAATAAATAGTTTCTTCTTTTTAAAAACCAAAATTGATAAACCTTTAGCCACACTAACAAAGAGAAGATGAGAGAAAACCCAAATCACTAAAATTCGGGATGAACAAGGAAATATCACAACAGACACGCTTGAAATACAAAACATAATTAGAAGCTATTTTGAAAATCTATACTCCAACAAAATAGAAAATTTTGAAGACATAAACAGGTTTCTAAAGACATATGAATTACCTAAACTGAACAAGGAGGACATAAACAATATAAATAGACCAATTTCAAGTAATGAAATAGAAGAGGTCATCAAAAGCCTACCAACAAATAAAAGTCTGGGACCAGTCGGTTCTCAGCCGAGTTCTACAAAACCACTAAAGAAGAGCTCATTCCAATACTTCTCAAAGTGTTCCATAAAATAAAAGAGGAGGGAACACTCCCAAACTCATTCTATGAAGCCAATATCACCCTAATACCTAAACCAGACAGAGACACATTGAGGAAAGAAAATTTTGGACCAATATTCTTAATGAACATCACTGCAAAAATTCTCAACAAAATTTTAGCAAATCGCATACAAAAACATATTAAAAAAACAGTGCACCATGATCAAGTGGGTTTCATTCCAGGGATGCAAGGTTGGTTCAACATCAGGAAATCAATAAATGTAATTCACCGTATCAATAACTTAAAGTCAAGAATCACATGATTATTTCAATAGATGCAGAAAAAGCATTTGATAAAATACAGCACTTCTTTATGCTCAAAACACTAGAAAAAATAGGGATAGTGGGAACATTCCTTAACATTGTAAAGGCCATTTATGGTAAACCCATGACAAATATCATTCTAAATGGTGAAAAACTGAAAGCATTCCTCCTAAAAACTGGAACAAGGCAGGGATGCCCTCTTTCACTACTTCTATTCAATATCTTCCTGAAACTATAGCCAGAACAATTAGACAGACCAAAGAAATTAAAAGGATACGATTAGGAAAAGAAGAACTCAAACTATCCCTATTTGCTGATGACATGATTATGTACTTAGAGGAACCAGAAAATTTCACCAGAAAACTTTTAGAAGTCATAGGTGAATTCAGTAAAGTAGCAGGATATAAGATCAATGCACATAAATCGAATGCATTTTTATACATAAGTGATGAATCTTTGGAAAGAAAAATCAGGAAAACTACCACATTCGCAATAGCCTCAAAAAAAAAAATACTGGGAATCAATCTCACAAAAGAGGTGAAAGACCTCTACAATGAGAACTATAGTACACTAAAGAAAGAAATTAAAGAAAACCTTAGAAGAAGGAAAGATCTCCCATGTTCTTGAATAGGCAGAATTCATATTGTCAAAATGGCCATACTACCTAAAGTGCTATACAGATTCAATGCAATTCCAATTAAAATCTCAATGATGTACCTTATAGAAATAGAGCAAGCAATTATGAAATTCATCTGGAAGAATAAGAAACCCAGAATAGCTAAAGCAATCCTTAGCAGGAAGAGTGAAACAGGGGGTATTGCAATACCAGATCTTCAACTCTACTACAAAGCAATAGTAACAAAAACAGCATGGTATTGGTACCAAAATAGAAAGGTAGATCAATGGTACAGAATAGAGGACACAGACACAAACCCAAATAAATACAATTTTCTCATACTAGACAAAGGTGCCAAAAATATGCAATGGAGAAAAGATAGCCTCTTCAACAAGTGGTGCTGGGAGAATTGGAAATCCATATGCATCAGAATGAAACTAAACCCATATCTCTCACCATGCACGAAACTAAACTCAAAATGGATTAAGGACCTTGAAATCAGACCAGAGACCCTGCAAATTATAGAAGAAAAAGTAGGTCCAGATCTTCAACATGTCGGCTTAGGACCAGACTTCCTCTACAGAACTCCCATAGCACAAGAAATAAAAGCAAGAATCAATAACTGGGATAGATTCAAACTAAAAAGCTTTCTCTCAGCAAAGGAAACTATCAGCAATGCGAAGAAAGAGCCTACAGAGTGGGAGAAAATCTTTGCCAATCATACTTCAGATAGAGCACTAATCTCCAGAATCTATAAAGATCCCAAAAAACTCTACACCATGCATGCAAATAATCCAGTCGACAAATGGGCTAAGGAAATGAATAGACACTTCACAGAAGAAGATCTACAAGCAATCAACAATCATATGGAAAAATGTTCAACATCTCTAGTAATAAGAGAAATGCAAATCAAAACCACCCTAAGATTCCATCTCACCCCAATTAGAATGGTGATTATCAAGAATACAAACAACAACAAGTGTTGACTAGGATGTGGGGAGAAAGGTACACTCATACATTGCTGGTGGGTCTGCAAATTAGTGCAGCCACTCTGGAAAGCAGTGTGGAGATTCCTTAGAAAACTTGGAATGGAATCACCATTTGACCCAGCTATCCTACTCCTTGGCCTATAACCAAAGGACTTAAAATCAGCATACTACAGAGATACAGCCACACCAATGTTCATAGCTGCTCAATTCACAATAACCAGATTGTGGAACCAACGTAGATGCCCTTCAATTGATGAATGGATAAAGAAACTGTGGTATATGTATACAATGGAATATTACTCAGCCATAAAGAATGATAAAATTATGGCATTTGCAGGCAAATGGAAGAAATTGGAGAATATCATGCTAAGTGAGATAAGCCAATCTCAAAAAACCAAAGGTCAAATGATTTCGCTAATAAGTGGATGAGGACACATAATGGGGGGAGGGAGGGTTTAGTGTCATGGTAAGAGTTTGGGTTAGGGAGGGGGTCAAGAATGGAGGAAGGATGGACTGTATAGAAGGAAAAGAGGGGTGGGAGGGGTGGGAGGAAGGCAAAAATTAACAGAATGAATCAAACAACATTACCCTATGTAAATTTATGATTATAGAAATGGTATGCCTTTACACCATGTACAAACAGAGAAACAACATGTATCCCATTTGTTTACAATAAAAAAAAAATAATTGGGTCATTCTAGGGTTCCAAGTAGAAGTCTGGTTGGGGAAGTGCTGGTTGTAAAGTCATCTGGTGATGGGTGCTTCTGTGATAGAAGAACAAAAATACATGAGTACCGAAATGCGATTAGTACCAAGTAAATGTTGCAGTATCTGAAACATGCCACTGAGTATCATGAAAATGACAGAAGTCAATCTCTCACCAGGAGGTGGAAGAACTGAGGAATTGTTCCCATAACTAGGCCTAGCAAAGGCTGGAGAGGACAAGGCCATTATTTGGGGACTTCAACATTGTCCAGGTTATCAGGAATGTAAACACATCATTTAATTCTTAATGTCATAGATATCCCCAGAAAATATAGTTAAGCTACTTAATGTCATCTGATTTTTGTAAAATATCCCTTTATTGGTATAACCCTGTGTTTAGTAGAGATCTCTACACCTCTGGGAGAGGGTAATAATTGTGGTGTGTTTTCCAGTGTCAACCCTGGGGGTAGAGCCCTACAGTCCCAGATAATGTTAAGAAAGAGAGTGCATGTAGGGGAGAGATGCCAGTGCATATTTAAGAATAAAAGGAAATTTTGTAATTCTGATTTAGTTAAAATATTTTATGTATAAACCAGACTAAACAAATCTGTTTGAGAAGAGGTACCTGTAACAGTTTATTTTCAAATGTTTTTTTCTTCACAAAGTGAGTGATTTCCTACTCTACCTATAAGAATATATTATAAAATGTATTGCTAACAGTTTTCTGTGACCCTTTCTGGCACAGAAGAGGTACTGAACATGTCAGTCTGAGTCTCCATTATTCTATTATTTTCTCTTGACTCTCCTCCCCTACATGCACACCAGTCTTCTTGTATCAGAAACAGGAGACATTTTTTAACTCACCCATGAAAGCCAGAGCTAGGTCAGCCTGGAAGTGAAATTGGGTAGACTAGTAACCTCTATCACCACACCTGGCAGTTCACATTCTCCTGTATCAAAAATGTAGCCTAAAGGAAGAACAATGGTTCGGGTTCTTTTCTTGTCCATCACTTCTCCCTTCTCAGTACAGAGAAATTGATAGAATTTAAGATTCAAAGATCAAGGGACCATTTATCAAGCTCATTCCACTCTCCTGAATTCAACTTCAATACTTCTTTATATAGCTGTATTTAAAGTGTATTTTGATGTGCCATACGTTAAGGTAGGTAACAAGATATATTTCCAAACTTTCTTCCATATGGAAATAGTGAAGTTTGGGTCATTCCAAGTAAATGGAAGAAAACCAACATACTACCTCTAAACAGCTTTCATCACAAAGTACTTATTCCACAAAAATAATATCACAGTAAAAATGATACATATATGAAAGTGAATGGGTATTTGCAATCACAGAAAAGACATGCACAGAAACCAATGTTCAGGTTGTATAGTTCTAAAAAACTTCAGCCTTAGCATTTTAACACTATGCACTATCAAGCAAACATTAAAAGAAGTTGAGTGGTTGCTGCCCTTTGGAACCTATTTTGACCAAAGTACTATTTAAGAACCCACAGCATGAGGCAGTGTTCTGAGCATTATTCTCCATTTCTACATTTGAACCTGCATAGAACATTATGATCAATCGAAAATTTTATTTTTGCATTTCTAGTAAGTGGGACAAGTGTGTAAAGTATTTTGAGGAGAAAAAATACCAAGAATAAGATTTCTGGTCATTTGAATATTTCTAATCTTTCTAATCAGCATTTATTTTAAAAGTACATTAAAATTTTTTAGTTGATATACTTACCCATTGACTTATTTTAATTTCCCTATAAGAATCTTGCATTTTGTGTGTGTTCTTTCATCCTACAAATTTTTTAATTTAGTTTTTAATGGACCTCTAGCTTATTTATTTATATGTGGTGCTGAACCCTGTGCCTCACACATACTAGGCAAGTGCTCTACCACTGAGCTATATAACACCATCACTTATCCTACAATTTTTAGTTTTGGACAGGTAGTATGTCTTGGGGAAATGAAATTGGAATGCCCATCACTGTTCTACATTCAATGAGTTCAGTGGCCCCAGGCAACTCTCATCTTTTTCTGCAAACCTGTCCTGATTTAGAAACAGGTGGAGGGAAGCATTCTCAAAGTCCCCTTTCAGCTCTTCTAGCTTAAACATTTTATTTTCAGTAATTGTCACTGTCCTGAATCAGCTCCTTTTATTTTAGTAAAGAGTTAACTTATGTGGGAGTACCAGTAGTGTCTGTGGATTTTGGAGCCAGTCTCATTACTTTGCAATTATAGCTACTGGAGTGGTTTGAATTTTTTCCCTAAAGCCTGTCTCCATGAAACAGAAGAAAAGCTTGATTCTGATTGAAAATCTTAATTTCTAACTAAACTTAATTTTAGTTTTTGAAAATTCTTGAAATATGTTTAAATAAAGTTCACTTTTTAGCCTTTATATAATCCCTGCCATTTAATGCCTGGTTTGGATCAGCTACTTTGTCACATTTTGAGTTGGTTTCTATTACTTTGTAGTTAAGGATTACAGTTAAACTAATCTTTTCTTTGTTTTGGTTGCTGGGATCGAATCCAGGGCCTTGTGCTTACAAGGCAAGCACTCTACCGACTGAGCGATCTCCCAGCCCCGTAATGGGCATTTTCTACTCATTGATCTACTTTGGAAATTTCCTGCTTCATGTATAGGTTTGGTGCCACTGAAATGGTGCCTACTGTTTTTTTTTTTTTTTTTTTTTTTTTACTGAACAGTACATGTTTCTATTATCACTTTTCTGACTATACTATAAAAAAAGAATTTCTTTGTTGTATCTGCAGGTACTTTCACAGTGATGTGATCCCTGAAGATTTTTTTGCCAGATTTTCTTGCATTGTCACCATCAATTTAGTGAAATATAAAGCAGTTTATCATGTCTCAGTTTCCACAAGCAATGCCTTCATTACCTAGTTCAATGCTTGTATTACAGTACATTTTTTGACCCATGGAAAATTGTGAATATCTCACAAAGGTGCTACAAAAATTCTTCTTTGTTGTTTGAGTTAATCACCAGTGAGCTTTCAAAATAATAGATTTTTAAATATTAATTATGTTTCCAGGTATTTAGAGAAATCCAACTCCTATGGATATAGTAAATATATCAGGTGAATGTGATTTTTCCCTAGGAACAATCAGTGCTGATCTTTTGAAATGAGAATACGTTCACCGAGAAAATATAGCAGTCTGGATGCTATGGACTAGTGACTTTCAATTTCAGATTTTTGTTAGGGAGGAGAAAAGATATAAAGATCTAAGTGGCTTCAAAGTATAAAAAATGATCTTTAGAACATTTTCTTTTATGAATGTTTTTTTGTCTAAGTATGGCTTAGTTTACTCTTATAAAAATGTTACTTGGACATTACATTTACTTAATTTCAATTGAAAAGAGATGCTAAGGCAATTCTTATACAATTGAAAGCTAAAAGGAAAAAGTTATATGAATAT
This sequence comes from Sciurus vulgaris, assembly GCF_902686455.1. Lineage (NCBI taxonomy): Eukaryota > Metazoa > Chordata > Mammalia > Rodentia > Sciuridae > Sciurus > Sciurus vulgaris. The sequence goes on along the minus strand of NC_136477.1, from coordinate 65,716,168 downwards.
GGTTTCATATTTTGCCCTACTTGTGAAAAATAATGAATACTTGAGTTCTTGATACTAATTTTTGTTTTCAAACATTTTCTCTTAACACTAAAAAATGTGTAAATAAGTTACATAAAACTGAATGCAAAGGAAGGCACAGCTGGTTATAGTGTGTATAAAAGCACAGTTCAGCATATGCAGGATTAAAGAGAAAAAAGATTCACATCTCTATTAATTATAATGAAAACATTTAGAAAACTTATTACCTATAAGTGTTCAATGCTTAAGAGCTAAGAGTATGTAAAAACAAAAACATTAAAATTCACTTAATGCATCACAAATTTTCATATATACTGAATATATAAAAAAGTTTTAAAAAATGTTAACATAAATGTAGACTATCCATGTTATGAAAAGTGTAAACCAAATGGACAGAGGGTTTCACAATATCCTTCTTTTGACACAGGTAAACTAGCCCAGGGGGACAAACTGATCAGCTAATGAGTCCTTAATTGCAGCCAGACACCTTCAGGATTCCTGATAGCTTGAAGAAAGCAATACTGGAGAAGCAGCTCTGTCCAGAATGGGGATTCGCACTGGCATGTGGCTGTTAGCAGTGTGGGGAACTGCAGAGTACAAAGTAAACAATTATTACAAATCCCCTTGAAAAAGTTGGGTTCCTTAAATTCCCAATCAGACCACAACAGTTTGGTTCTCTCATCACCCCTGTGATGAATCAATTGCCAATCCATTTATAGAATAATTTACAAATGACAATTGCAAGATTACCCAAAGCAAAGAAGAATAAGCCGGTAAAATGTCCTTAATTGTTCTATATGACATGTTACTAGAAAAGTATGTAATTTAGATATTGCTAAAGCATATTCAAATACTGTTTTAAAAGGTTCTAGGTTATCTAGGAATGCTAGTCTGCTTTAAATATTGAGGAAGAAATCAGACTCTATAAATCTGTAATTTCTAATACTGTATTTTGGAATTTGTCACAGTTTTCCAGGGCACTTCAAAGATGTTTCTAAGTAAACTAAAAAGAGGATAGTTTATCTTGAAATATTTAGAAGAAGTATTTCTTGTAGTGTTGAAAAACTATTTTTAAAATATTTTTACTTTTTTCTATTTAGTTGTACATGACAGCAGAATGCATTTAGATTCATTGTACACAAGTAGCTTATTTTTAAATTTTAGTTGTCGTGGACCTTTATTTGTTTATATGTTGTGCTGAGATTCAAACCTAGTGCCCCACACATGCTAGATAAGCCCTCTACAAATGAACTCAATTAAGTGTAGCCTCTCATTTTTCTTATTTTACAAATTTTAGTATCACATCATTCATATTTATACATGAGGGAATAATGACTGTTTCTGTTATGGGTGCAACTTACAAACAGACTGAATCACCACTGAGAATTCAAAATTTGAGGGTCTTTATTAAGCTGGCCAGCTGACTGTCTCACACAATGCCCCAAAAATGGCTATGGGAGAACAGCCCTGACCACAGGGTTGTAGGCGTTCTTAAAACAAAAATTACATTAATCATAAGTGTCTGTTGTCTATGATTTGAAATTACACATTAACATCATGAGATCATCGACAGAGGGGGAAGTGGGTCAAAATGGACCCTTACATAGGTACAAACTAAAGAATGGTTACTAACATTCACACAATCACTGTTCACATGGTACATTGTTTAGGAGAAATAGGAATCAAAAGAGAGCAATTCTTTACTACATAGGAGTTGCCATTGTATATTATTAAACATGTCACACCAAGTAACTGATGATGGGCACAGAGGCAGGGTATACCTAAGGGAGGAAGTTATTTCCTACATATAATGGATCTCAGAAGCAAAATGGAGTCTATTTAGTTGTTTTTCTTAGAGTCCTGGCCTATAACATTCTCATGGAGTCAGATCTGTCAACCCACCACATTCCCCCACTGGTTGTATGTACATAATCAAATCATTGATCCATTAGTAGTGTATAGGTGATTTGCAGTGAGTGTGCGACCCATTAGCTTAACAGAATTGGATTCTATCTCTAACATATTTAGTTGAACATTTTATCAGGCATGGCCTGATTAAAAGTCCCAACATAACTAGGATGAGAGGTTTCACCATTGGGATTATTAGAGTAGTTAACCAGGGCGACCAAGAGAACAGATGTTGGTACCAATATTTTTTTCCTTCCCTCCCCATCATAATAGTACACCTGGGGAATGATGTGAACAGTAATACAAAATTCATCCCATTTGGTAATCCAAAAAGTTTAGGGGCTAAGCAAGGAGTTATTTGTGACAGTTCAAGCAAGAGAAAAAACATGTTTAACATTTTTCAGTCTTATCTTTAGATGGTGGTTGGGTTCTCTGATGGCTGTCCATTATTCTGTTGGTCTTGAATCAGATGTGATGAGTCCATGTTATGAGTAAGGTCTCTTGCATTTCAGCTGGGTGTCAGTCCTTTCTGGAACAATTTGATGTAGATATAGTTTTTTGACTGAAATGGGCGTTGGAAATAGTGGTCTCTTGGGGCTGGTTCTCTCATAAGTTGGAAACCTGTTGGAAAGACTTAACAACAGGTTAGAACAGGAGCAGTTCTTGGTAAGGATGGAGGAAGGGCTCCTGGAAGCATTAACACTTTTCCAAATTTCTGGACCCAAACTGGCCCTTATTTTTGTGATTTAACCAATTTACCTACCTATACTGACTGTCTTTTAAAAATTTTTATTATTACCCCTCTAATTTAGGGACTTGTTACTGCTGTAGGGAAAAAATGACAATGACCAATCTTGCTGCTTTGAGCTGAGAGGGGGTGATGTGGGGTGGGGCAAGCAGTAAAAAAGTTCCCTTTTAGAAATTGGATCTTTCTAGGGGTAAAGTCTTCTTTATGAAAGGAACGAAAAACCATGAGTCTGAAGCTGACATTATCTTTTTAAATATCCCTTTATAAAGTTTACATATATTTTATATGTCTATTTGAATGTTAGTTAACACAGTATGATATTACCTCTAAAACATGAACCACAAAAAGCTGAGAGAGCTTGTAACTTTGCTTTTGTGTAGTAAAGTGGCAAAATGCATTCCTGGTTTCTGATATTAACTTAAACATATCAGGCTCCCATTATCTTTAGAAATACATTTACATTTTTATCCCAGTGCAGAAGGTAACATAAGGTTCAGGTCCAGTTACAGAACACTAAATGATATAAATAAATTCCCAATAAAATTTCTTATTCTGATAAGTTTAAATTTACCATTACAACTTTAGGTTGGAGAACACCAGCTTGATAAATTGTTCTTTAAACCATAAAGACTTGTATACCTGGAAGATATGAACACATTTAATATATAAATAAGAGTAATAGAATCATAATTACATTGATTTTTTATATTAACCATGTTTAACTTTTAAAGAAAATTTAGACTTGTGATGTAGTACAATACTCTAAAATAACAATTGCTCTTTATCCAGAATTGTACAAACCCCCAATTTTTAAGACTAGTTGTTTTAGAGAATAAAACTTAACAGATACAATGTTAAGAGTTAATTAATGCTTTAAGAATTATTGCTCATTTTATCGTATAGACTGAACTTTGGTCTATATCAATACATTAATATTTGACCTTAGAAAAAACCCTTGAATAGTTTTAATGGTTGTGTTACTTACATATACTTGTAACCTTTTAAAATTATTCATAATTAATATTTTAATCCCTTAATAAGACACTCTTTTGGTTACTTAGATGTATTACAGCCTTATTTTATCACATAGACTTTTTTACTTAGAAGCATTTTTAGATCTAAACCTTGTAATGTTTTATATTTTTTAATCAGTTGATTCCCTTTTTTAAAACTTACATTTTGAAACAACCCTTATAAATTTGTATAATGCTTTTTGTTGTTGTATGGTCATTTTTGACAGTATTAATTCTTGCCTATCCAGAAACATGGGGGGGCTTTCCATCTTCTAAGGCCTTTTTTCCGCTTTCTTTCTTTAGTGTTCTGTAGTTTTCATTGTTAGAGGCTTTTCACCTCTTGTTAGATTGATGCCAAGTATTTTTTTTTTTTTTTTTTTTTTAGGTAATTGAGAATGTGGTAAGTGTTCTTTATTTCTCTTTCAATGGATTCATTATTGATGTATAGCAATGTGTTTGATTTATGGGCTTCATTTATATCGTGCTGCTTTGCTAAATTAATTTATTCTACAAGTTTTTTCATAAAATTTTTTGGATCGTTCAAATATAGAATCATGTCATTGGCAAACAGTGATTGTTTTGTCTTTACCTATTTGCATTTCTTTAATTTCTTTCTTCTAATTGTTCTGGCTAGAATTTAAAGGACAATGTTGAATAAAAGTGGTGAAAGAGGGCTTCCTTAACTTGTTCCAGGTTTCAGAGGGAATGCTTTCAATTTTTTTTTTTTTCTGTTTAGAAATTTGTTATCCTTGGGTTTAGCATGCATGGCCTTTATGGTGCTTGAGGTAAGTTCTCACTATCCCTAGTTTTTCTACTGTTTTTTAACCTGAAAAGGTGTTGTAGTGTCAAATACTCTTTCTATATCTAATGAGATGTTTGTATGATTCTCGTTCTTAATTCTATTGATATGGTGATTGTGATACTTAACAAAAGTGTATTTAAACCTCAGTGGTTTTATGGCAATTTTCAACATAAATGACTACCAGTTACTCCAAATAAAAATTGACTTCAAAATCCCATAGAACTACTTAATTAATTAAGAGTCATATAGCATCATTCAAAATTCATTCCATCTGAGGCCGGGGTCTTTAGACTGAGCTTGGAGAACTGGACCTATTGGGTCACACCAGAACACAAATGACCCTTGTGCTCTTCTGCCACATGCAGTTATCCAGGTACTCCACAATCTTGTTTGCACTTGAGAGAAAGGTGAGGGAAGTCCCAACTTTCCTCAGCCAGGAAACTGGAAAGATATACAAATGTAGTCAAGTTCACATAATTCAAATCAGGTTCCTGCTTCTGGTCACTGTATCCTTAGTTTCCAACCACATACCCCTTTTAGATATGATCTAATTCAGGGGTCATGTTCTTTCCAGCAACTTCTTTCCTGACCATTGAGTCATGACATAACTCCAAGTTTAACTTTTCTGTGATTTTTGCTTGTTAGGTGCTCTAGGAAGAAGAAACCAGGTTGCACAGTGTCCCCAGGAAGTCAAGCAGTACTAGGTTGAGTAGCCACATCTTTTCCCATTGTCCTTCTGTCCATGTGCTTCCCAAATGTCTACCAGAGACCAATCTCCAAGGAAGAACAGAGGAGCCACCAAAGGGAAAAAGGACCTTTGAGAGCATGCAGGAAAATGCCCTTGGTGTACAAAGAAACAAGACAGCCAGTCCTGATGGCCTTTTTCTCCCCATCTTGCACAACCAGCTTGGGCACAGCTATATTGAATCAATGTCCCCTGACTCCTGGCACATGTTTATCATTTATTCAACTGAAGATATTTCCACGACAAATTACATTGGGGTCTTAGCTCAAAGGACAGATTATTAACCATTCACTCTAGAATAATCTAGTTTCTGTAATATGACATTGCAGTCACAATGATATTCTCTCACCTGGGAGGTTAACTACATGATATGCTAGACTCTAATGATCTTATAGAAATAGAAATCACAGACTTGGGTCACCTGAAAATTTCTAAAAATCCCCACCCACCCCACCCTCCTCCTGAAGATACTAAGACTTTCATTCCTCTGAATGGGAAAGGCTTTATGTGACAGCTTAAAGCAGATGTTGCACATGGACTAAAATTTATCTTTCTTAGAACTATGGAGTCATTGTGTCTTTCAGGAGTCAACCTATGGCCTGTTCCCTTTTCTCTCACAGTCAGCCACTCTACTCCATGTTACTCAGTGCTACTTTACAACAGAGCTTCAGTCTTGCTACCTCTGGGTCCTCTTCCGTATTCGTGGGGAATAACCAAGAGGGAAGGCTGCTTCCCACCATCCAAAATTCAGCACAACTGCACCAGGAAGAGAGATGAGTAGGGACAAGTGACACAAACAGTCTAAGGGGGCAAAGGTCTGGATCATTCAAGGGCTGAGCTTGTGCCAAGGAAGACTGGTCTTGTTGGAAAGGGATGGGAGACAACAGAATTCCTTCCCCAAACAAAATCCTTTACACTCACTCAGGTTTTACTATTTTGGGAAGATCTTTAAATTTTACAGATTATTTTCACACTAGATAAAAACTAGAGGTACCTAAATATTCAAGAGGAGCAATATGGCTGAATCAATTGGTAGATTGTTCCACAACTCTTATGCAGACATAAGAAATACTTTAAAATATAGTGGTTTAAGTAACTCAGAAAATACTCAAATGTAAAAAAAAATAGAAAATTGCATGTATGATGAGATTACTACTGTGCCATCTGATGATGTACTTGTTGAGCAAAATGTCTCAAACATATTCATCTACAGTGCTGCTATGCTGCTAGTGAACTTGTGGGGGTGGTGTGCAAAATATAGAGATATGTGACCTGATTAGTTTCACTGTCCCCACTTACAGCCTCAGAGCTGCCTGGGGCACCCAACTCTCTCCTGCAAACCCTACACAGCTGCCACTGGGAACTAATGTTAGGAAGCTCATCTAGGTGTGCCCAACCTGTCCTACCCCATGGAATGTGCCAAGACAAGAATAATGGCACTGGATATTGCAGAATCCAACTCATCTTGAGGGTTTTCCCCTAAATATTCAGAATTGAAATGAAAATTCCAATGTGACTGACTGGGTCAATGTTGTCTGGGCATTGAGTCCTGACCCTGACCTCAGGGATTTTACATCCAGGGTGAATATTCACAAGGGAACGTTTTGCTTCTGACTGGTCCTCTAGCATTGTAAGGGAATTCAAAGGTGCCAAACTATGCTGCCAGCCACTACTTCAGTTCACTGAATCTTTTTTTCTCTCTCTCTGCTGCCTGAACCCCTGCAGCAGGACACCACAAAGAATTTCCTTCATCAGCACTGTTGAAGGATATGCTGATATGCTACTTGTTACCACTAGGATGAAACTAGAGCCCTCATACCCTTACTGTCATTACTTCTTGTTAATGCTGATGCGTGCACTGGCTAGAAAATCCTAGGAGACTGTGGGCCATATCAGACATGCCCAAGTATCTGTGCCAGCCTTCAACTCAACACCTAGCCCAATGTGCCCAGAAGGAATGGATGCAAAATTAAACCTCAATTAGCCAAGAGTGTACTGATCTCAACTTGTGACACCCAGAGGGACATTGCATGCAATGACTGGGAGGACTTTGGGTATATTTGTTACTAGTCTAAGTTTGGCTTAGCAAGAGAAATGGTCTTTCAGGAAATGTTCTTAGTTAGGGAAGTGGCCCATTCCTCAGATCAAGACTTGAGGACCAGGCCTGACAAAAATTAGCTCACACTTCATGGGGGATTATGGGACTCCTGGTCCCAACATGTTGCATTTTCTGTTGTACCTCTTGGCTCTATTCCCTCTTCTTACCACATCCATTTTTCTCATCACCATGGGCAAGAAAGCAACTTGGCCTCTGACACTGACAATATTCCTACTGTTACCTCTGATTCTCACATATTATATCTGTGACCTCTGGCACATTTTTACCTCAGTATGACTGGACACACATAATACCCTCTGTGTGACAAAAGCACTGAAATAATACCCTAAGTGTAACCATTGTCACCCTAATGTGACCTCTGATCCCCCAAAAATGTATGCACTGAGATTTCTCACACTCATATAATACCCTCAGTGTAAACTCAGATACTAATATAAAACCTGAGTATGCTCTCTGACACATAATACCAAAAATTTGTCTCTGGCACTCAGAATATTCTCATTGGGGCTTCTAACACTCAACTAATAGCTTCACTGTGCCTATTGTCCATCACGTAATACCTTCATTCTGCCCTCTGACAATTACAAAATATTCTCAATTTGCAGTTTTACAATTTTTTATCAGACCTCTGACATTATATAATTTACTCACTGTGACTCAAATACTCTCATAATACCTTCATGTGGCCTCTGGCATTTGCATAATATTCTCACTTGTCCTCTGACACTGACATAATATCCTTAATGTTCTTGTGTCACTCACATAATACCCTTACTGTGGACTCTGATCACAAGAAAAAAAAAAGTTTACACTATTACCTCAGGTACTCACATATTATTGTCAGATGACCTCTGTCACCCATAAAATATCCTCACTGTGGACTCTGACATGAACAGAATAGTCAGTATGATCTCAGACATATAGTAGTCTCCTGTGACCACTGAGATTCACATAATATCCTCATTTTATCCTATGCCATTCACATAATATCTTCACTTGGCTGCTGACACTCACCTAATACCCTTCTGTGTTCTCTGACATTCACATAACACCCTAATTCTAACCTCTGACACTGAAATAATACCATCACAGTGACTTGTCTAACTCATATTATTTCTTTAGTGTGACCTGAGACACAAACCTGACACGCTCAATGTGTCCTCTAATTGACATCAAATCCTCACTGTGGCTTCTGATGCTCATACAATTATCTCAGAGTGACCTCAGACACGGACATAATACACTCACAGCACCCCCTGATACATAAAATCCTACCTGGAGCAACTGACACTGCAAAAAACCCTCACTGTGGCTTCTGGTACTCACATAAATCCCTCACTCTAGTCTCAGACACTCACATAATAGCATAACAGTGTCCCTGACACTATTATAGTAACTCACTGGGCTCAGACACTACATAGTTTTAGCATACCTTTTAAACTAACATAAATACTCACTGTGATACTTAACACTCATTTACTATCCTCACTGTGTGCTATGACACTGGCATAATATCCCATTTTGTCCTCCTAAATTCATTTAATAATATGAATATGACCTCATGCACTCAAATAATATCCTCACTTTGGCCTCTCCTCTGATACTTACATAATACCCTCACTGTTCCTGTGACACACATTATATCCTTACTTGATCTCTGATGTTTATATAACAACTTCCAAGTGGCCTCTGAAATTCACACAATGGCCACACTTGACCTGTGACTCTAACAAAATACCCTCATCATAACCTGTTATAGTCATAAAATATCCACACTATGGCCTCTGATGTTGAAAATATTTTCTCATTATATCCTCTGACACATAATATCTTCACTTTTCCTGTGTCACTCACATAAAACTTTGTGTGGCCAACTAAGACTCAAATATTACCCCCACTGTGAACTCTCACACTCAAATGATACCCATACTGTGACCTTTGACACTGACTTATTACCTTCAGTGTGCTCTCAGATTATATCCTAAGTGTGTCCACTGACACTCACATGATACACTCACTGTAGCCTGTGATGCTTACATAATACTCTCATCATGACTTATGACTCTCACATTATAACCTCACTGTGACCTCTTATGCTGATATAATATCCTCACTGTGGTCTTTGACTCTTACATAATAAGCTCTCTGGTACCTCTGACATTTATAATACTCTCAGTGTGATCTCTGGCACTCATATAATAACCTCATTGTGACCTCTGATTTAGATAATATCCTTTCTGTGACTTCTTACTCTCACATGATTATGTAAAAACAATGTCACAATAAAAAGCTCAAGATAATGCAATATCTGTCCTTAGTTATTAATAGTAATACCAATACTAAAATGATATACGAATTGTCCTGTGGATTGTAGTTCATATTATAGAATTCACACTATTTATAGAATTCTCATGACTAGGGCTGCTCTTCATAAGCTTCACTGGCAGCTGGCAGAGAGGTAAGACAGAGGTAAGACTAAATGGAACCAGCTGCAAGTTCTCAATGGGTTCCATTAGAAACAAACCATGTCCTGAAACTGGGAAAGTTCAGAGGGCAGCTGATTGAGTCATATAGAAACATTGTCTTTGCCCAGCTTAACTGGGAGGAACAAGTCACCAATAATGCAACTGAAATGAAACATTCCTCAGTCATACACAGGTTTCCATGCCATCTGGGACCTGACCCTTCAGATCTGAGTTGCAGTCTTGCACCTGAGAAAAAACAGGTGGCCCCTAAATTCCATGGTCTCTTTGTCAGGATCACCGTACCCTGAGTACACAGCTGCAGAAGTGAGGACATTGAGGAGGGATATATGTAGCTTTGCACTGCCTTATTGCCCTTTACTAACACAAGACCAGAGGGCAAAGTCTGTGGGCTGTGTTCCAGAGTGTCTCAATATACACTGACATTGATTGTTCTGGGCTTCACAATGTGCCTTTAATCATTTTATTTGCCTGATTTGGATTTCAGTAGGGGAAGCTGTGGTCATAATATATCATTTTAAAATTTATAGTTTGTCTATGTCGGTCTAGCTGTCAGAAAAATCATAATTTAAAAGAATGCATGTTCTTGTGATTTGTTCTATTGAGAGTTTGGCACACTACACCTTTGTCTTGGATGCCCTTCTTAGAAAAGCAATGTACAGCCCTCAGAGCTTGGTGACTTAGTGTTTGGATATTGTGATGCTGTGCTTCAGAGTGTGAAACTCAGGACTGAGACAACTGGGTACAGAACCATGTTGAGAATATTGGTAGAAAGACGTATTAGGAGCAAGGTACTAACACTCAGGTGGCTTTATTGATATACTTGTTGTGGGATTTCTTTGTTAAGACAGTGAATCTGTTTTCAGTGAATCAAATCCCTCTGTAAACCAGGATCCATTACCCCATTTCTGTGATTATATTTTTCTCCTGTTTTAGAGAATTAAGCTATGATCCCAGCAACTCAATTTAAGCATTTTTGAAGAGCTGTCAATGAAGAGAAATTATCACTAACTGACTTGTAGTTTAAAGTCTTTTTAGATTGACGTGGAAACTTAAGAACTTCTGCTCATTTTGTGTCCTATCAGGCCTGTCAAATCTCATACAGGTCTCCTTCTTCTTCTGAAGAAACTTAGTGAACAGCAAATGTTATCACATAATGCCATATGTCATAAATTGAATACCTACAGGGCAGGAGGGAAAAGGCGAGAATTTTCCATCGCTTTGATTTTACAGCTTAAAAAACAAGGACTATTTCTTTTTTCAAATTCACGGGTGCCTCAGGGCTTACCAAACACAGCACCATTCGAGTTTCAGGTCTTCCTTGTGGTGATTCTCCACATTTGTTGTTCCCCAGTAAATTTGAAAGAACACAGAAGCATTCAGCAATGCCCTATCCTGGGAGCACTCCCACAGGGCTGATTGTGCATATGAGTATTGATATTCAAGTTTCCAGCCAGTGGTCTTTCATCAGACTCTCACCTTTGGGGAAAGTAATGAGAAGCCAATTAGTTCTGTGTGCACAAGAGAGATGGTTCTAACTCTTTGAAATGGCTTAATAATTTTTGATGTTTTTCAATAGAAGAGAAGGAGATCAGCTTCTTACACTCATTAAAAAGTGAGCACAGGGCACTCAGTGAACCTGCATTAGATTAATGACAATCCTCTGAACAGAATCCTTTTCCATTTTTCAAAACTGAATTGTCAGTCCTTCTCTCTGCTATAGTAACCTTAGCTGTTGAATAAATATTGCCTTCTGAGTTGGTTTTGTTCTTCTGGGGCCTTCTTTCCAAATATTAGTTAGAATAATAGAAAGAAACTGTCTTCAACAACACACACAAAAATAAATGACCTGCTGTGACCTTGAAAATAACAATGCAGACCTTCCCTGAACAAACAGAGAAAGACAATTCCACTCCCATGGTTTTGAACATGGTATTGAACAAAGTTTTGGCAATTTCACACCATCATTTCTTCTTGATAAAAACGCATTCATGAATTTTATATCCAGAATATTTCATCTATGTGAGGCATTTAGGAATGGAAACAGAAATGCCAGTTTATTGTTATTTAATGGGGTCCCTGGAAGTTTTACTGCTGCCAAACAATTTACCAAAAAAATCTCTGTAATTATAGCAGCACCACTGCTATGGGACAATGGAGACAAAGAAATGAGACTTCTGATGACTACATTTGGAGTGAAATACATGGGTCTTGCTGATTTATTTTTCTTTGAAACCAGATACTGATGTGGATTTACTTAGATGGGAAGCTTCAGGATTGGACAATAGAATTTCCTAGTGACAGTGATCCCTTGTAGTGTACCCACATCATACAATGAGAAGAAATATTGAAATAATTCTAAATTTCACAGGAAGCATTGGAAATTCTGTGGCACAGAGAGTCTATCTCTGAAAGTCAGTCATGAAAAACTTTCAGTTGGGCAGACTGGAAACAAGGACAAGGTAGAAATTGATTTCCCCTGTTTCACTGTTCGACTCACATCATGGTAGAGTTGTATGTCATCACCTGTCCCTCTCCTTTCTGTGTTGCATTTTCTGTATGTTGGTGCATTACAGACACATAAGTCAAACATTAGGGTTCCTGATGACAACTTCAAAAGCATACACTAGAATAAACCTGGGGAAAAATAGCAAAAGTGTTCAGGACTTGTAAGGCTTAATGACTTCTTCAGGACCAACCACATGGCCAGAAGGAGGAAACAGGTCTGATCCAAACTGTCTCTCCAAACCAGGTGAGTTGGCTACACCTGGTACAGTATGGGGACAAATCCAGGGTGTGGTTGGTGCAACCATGTCCACTTGTGTATATGTCAAGGGAAGAGGGAAGAATCCTGCATCTCAGTGGGCCATTAGAAGCATCTGTGTGAGAAAGAGATTTGGGTATGGAGTCACCAAGGAAGTGACATCACTTTCTGGCAGAAGAACCCAGAACTTGGAACCCTAGTAGCTAGGCATCCACATTCCAGATAACTCCCATTGTGCTCGCTTGTGTTGAGACAGCAAGTCCAGAGCCATGAGTTCTGTTGTTCTACTTATCTTTGGATGCTTATTTCTCAGAGAAGCCTAGTAGGGGCCTTTCCCAAGATTGGAAGCACTGTATCAATGTTGGGACCAACAACTCTGGTGATATTTCTGAAGGAAACCAGAGGTGAAACAGGACAGGCCATTGGAAGTGAGTAGAGTTTAGCCTTCCACTCAGATTCCCATTTAGATAGCACTAGAACTCAAAGCTTTTGCCTGTGTGTGTTATATTTGTGTCTCATATTTGTGACTCATTGAATTTGATGTTGATCAAGCTGTGATATTATCCTTTAAAAGAGCGCCATCTTACATCATTTCCTCCACACATCAGAGAGATATAACTCATTTGAGTGAGCACACATGAGTACTTCACATTCCCTAGTAACTATACTTCTTAGCAGGTCTTCTCTAAACATCTTAAAGAGCCTTTCTACTCAACTAAGAGAGTTGCATACACACCTCAGAGAAAACTTTTGAATCACCACAGAGACCTTTCCTATACTACAAATAGCCCTTTTATTCACGTAAGTGAACATTTACACTCTCATCAACAAACCTTTCTATGAACCTCATGAAATACTTCTACACCCTTCAGAGGGCCCTCACTACATGTCAGAGAGCCCACCCTATGTAAAAATGAGAACCCACTTAACAGAAGGTCATTTCATACTGCTTAAGGGAAGCATAAATCAGCAAGATATAACAATCATAAATCTATGCCCCAAACAGTGGCTCATCCATGTATGTCAAACAAATCCTTCTCAATTTCAGAAACCAAATAGACAATAACACAATAATACTAGGTGAGTTTTGCACACCTCTCTCACCACTGAACAGATCTTCCAAACAAAAATTGAACAAAGAAACCATAGATCTCAATAACACAATCAATAATTTAGACTTAATGGACATTTATAGAACATACCATCCAACCAACAGCAAATAGACTTTCTTCTCCACAGCACATAGATCCTTCTCTAAAATAGACCATTATTATGCCACAAAGCTAATATTAGCAAATACAAGAAGATAGAGACCTACCTTGTATTCTATCAGATCATAATGGATTGAAGTTAGAAATAAATGAAAGAGTAAAACAGAAACTATTCCAACATCTGGAGATTAAACAATATGCTATTATATGATGAATGGATAACAGAAGATATTAGGAAGGAAATTAAAAATTCTTAGAGGAGAACAAAGAAACATCATATCAAAATCTCTGGGACACTATGAAAGCAGTACTTAGAGGGAAATTTATTTCATGGAGCGCATTTAATAAAAGAAGTAAAACTCAACAAATAAACGACCTAACACTACAGCTCAAAGCCCTAGAAAAAGCAGACCAGCACCAAAAGTAGTAGAAGACAGGAATAGTTAAACTCAGAGCTGAAATCAATGAATTGAAACAAAAAAACAATGCAAAAAATTGACAAAATAAATAGTTGGTTCTTTGAAAAAATAACAAAATTGATAAACATTTAGCCACACTAACAAAGAGAAGACGAGAGAAAACCCAAATCACTAAATTCGGAATGAAACAAGGAAATATCACAACAGACAGGATTGAAATACAAAACATAATTAGAACAGAACAGCACCAAAAGTAGTAGAAGACAGGAAATAGTAAACTCAGAGCTGAAATCAATGAAATTGAAACAAAAGAAACAATACAAAAATTGATAAAATAAATAGTTTCTTCTTTTTAAAAACCAAAATTGATAAACCTTTAGCCACACTAACAAAGAGAAGATGAGAGAAAACCCAAATCACTAAAATTCGGGATGAACAAGGAAATATCACAACAGACACGCTTGAAATACAAAACATAATTAGAAGCTATTTTGAAAATCTATACTCCAACAAAATAGAAAATTTTGAAGACATAAACAGGTTTCTAAAGACATATGAATTACCTAAACTGAACAAGGAGGACATAAACAATATAAATAGACCAATTTCAAGTAATGAAATAGAAGAGGTCATCAAAGCCTACCAACAAATAAAAGTCTGGGACCAGTCGGTTCTCAGCCGAGTTCTACAAAACCACTAAAGAAGCTCATTCCAATACTTCTCAAAGTGTTCCATAAAATAAAAGAGGAGGGAACACTCCCAAACTCATTCTATGAAGCCAATATCACCCTAATACCTAAACCAGACAGAGACACATTGAGGAAAGAAAATTTTGGACCAATATCTTAAATGAACATCACTGCAAAAATTCTCAACAAAATTTTAGCAAATCGCATACAAAAACATATTAAAAAAACAGTGCACCATGATGCAAGTGGGTTTCATTCCAGGGATGCAAGGTTGGTTCAACATCAGGAAATCAATAAATGTAATTCACCGTATCAATAACTTAAAGTCAAGAATCACATGATTATTTCAATAGATGCAGAAAAAGCATTTGATAAAATACAGCACTTCTTTATGCTCAAACCACTAGAAAAAATAGGGATAGTGGGAACATTCTTAACATTGTAAAGGCCATTTATGGTAACCCATGACAAATATCATTCTAAATGGTGAAAAAACTGAAAGCATTCCTCCTAAAAACTGGAACAAGGCAGGGATGCCCTCTTTCACTACTTCTATTCAATATCTTCCTGAAACCTATAGCCAGAACCAATAGACAGACCAAAGAAATTAAAAGGATACGATCTGAAAAGAAGAACTCAAACTATCCCTATTTGCTGATGACATGATTATGTACTTAGAGGAACCAGAAAATTTCACCAGAAAACTTTAGAAGTCATAGGTGAATTCAGTAAAGTAGCAGATATAAGATTCAAATGCACATAAATCGAATGCATTTTTTACATAAGTGATGAATCTTTGGAAAGAAAAATCAGGAAAACTACCACATTCGCAATAGCCTCAAAAAAAAAACATACTGGGAATCAATCTCACAAAAGAGGTGAAAGACCTCTACAATGAGAACTATAGTACACTAAAGAAAGAAATTAAAGAAAACCTTAGAAGAAGGAAAGATCTCCCAGGTCTTGGAATAGGCAGAATTCATATTGTCAAAATGGCACTACTACTAAAGTGCTATACAGATTCAATGCAATTCCAATTAAAATCTCAATGATGTACCTTATAGAAATAGAGCAAGCCAATTATGAAATTCATCTGGAAGAATAAGAAACCCAGAATAGCTAAGCAATCCTTAGCAGGAAGAGTGAAACAGGGGGTATTGCATACCAGATCTTCAACTCTACTACAAAGCAATAGTAACAAAACAGCATGGTATTGGTACCAAAATAGAAAAGGTAGATCAATGGTACAGAATAGAGGACACAGACACAAACCCAAATAAATACAATTTTTCTCATACTAGACAAAGGTGCCAAAAATATGCATGGAGAAAAGATGCCTCTTTCAACAAGTGGTGCTGGGAGAATTGGAAATCCATATGCATCAGAATGAAACTAAACCCATATCTCTCACCATGCACGAAACTAAACTCAAAATGGATTAAGGACCTTGAAATCAGACCAGAGACCCTGCAAATTATAGAAGAAAAAGTAGGTCCAGATCTTCAACATGTCGGCTTAGGACCAGACTTCCTCTACAGAACTCCCATAGCACAAGAAATAAAAGCAAGAATCAATAACTGGGATAGATTCAAACTAAAAAGCTTTCTCTCAGCAAAGGAAACTATCAGCAATGCGAAGAAAGAGCCTACAGAGTGGGAGAAAATCTTTGCCAATCATACTTCAGATAGAGCAACTAATCTCCAGAATCATAAAAGATCCCAAAAAACTCTACACCATGCATGCAAATAATCCAGTCGACAAATGGGCTAAGGAAATGAATAGACCTTCACAGAAGAAGATCTACAAGCAATCAACAATCATATGGAAAAATGTTCAACATCTCTAGTAATAAGAGAAATGCAAATCAAAACCACCCTAAGATTCCATCTCACCCCAATTAGAATGTGATTATCAAGAATACAAACAACAACAAGTGTTTGACTAGGATGTGGGGAGAAAGGTACACTCATACATTGCTGGTGGGTCTGCAAATTAGTGCAGCCACTGCTGGAAAGCAGTGTGGAGATTCCTTAGAAAACTTGGAATGGAATCACCATTTGACCCAGCTATCCTACTCCTTGGCCTATAACCAAAGGACTTAAAATCAGCATACTACAGAGATACAGCCACACCAATGTTCATAGCTGCTCAATTCACAATAACCAGATTGTGGAACCAACGTAGATGCCCTTCAATTGATGAATGGATAAGAAACTGTGGTATATGTATACAATGGAATATTACTCAGCCATAAAGAATGATAAAATTATGGCATTTGCAGGCAAATGGAAGAAATTGGAGAATATCATGCTAAGTGAGATAAGCCAATCTCAAAAAACCAAGGTCAAATGATTTCGCTAATAAGTGGATGAGGACACATAATGGGGGGAGGGAGGGTTTAGTGTCATGGTAAGAGTTTGGGTTAGGGAGGGGGTCAAGAATGGAGGAAGGATGGACTGTATAGAAGGAAAAGAGGGGTGGGAGGGGGGGAAGGAAGGCAAAAATAACAGAATGAATCAAACAACATTACCCTATGTAAATTTATGATTATAGAAATGGTATGCCTTTACACCATGTACAAACAGAGAAACAACATGTATCCCATTTGTTTACAATAAAAAAAAAAAATAATTGGGTCATTCTAGGGTTCCAAGTAGAAGTCTGGTTGGGAAGTGCTGGTTGTAAAGTCATCTGGTGATGGGTGCTTCTGTGATAGAAGAACAAAAATACATGAGTACCGAAATGCGATTAGTACCAAGTAAATGTTGCAGTATCTGAAACATGCCACTGAGTATCATGAAAATGACAGAAGTCAATCTCTCACCAGGAGGTGGAAGAACTGAGGAATTGTTCCCATAACTAGGCCTAGCAAAGGCTGGAGAGGACAAGGCCATTATTTGGGGACTTCAACATTGTCCAGGTTATCAGGAATGTAAACACATCATTTAATTCTTAATGTCATAGATATCCCCAGAAAATATAGTTAAGCTACTTAATGTCATCTGATTTTTGTAAAATATCCCTTTATTGGTATAACCTGTGTTTAGTAGAGATCTCTACACCTCTGGGAGAGGGTAATAATTGTGGTGTGTTTTCCAGTGTCAACCCTGGGGGTAGAGCCCTACAGTCCCAGATAATGTTAAGAAAGAGAGTGCATGTAGGGGAGAGATGCCAGTGCATATTTAAGAATAAAAGGAAATTTTGTAATTCTGATTTAGTTAAAATATTTTATGTATAAACCAGACTAAACAAATCTGTTTGAGAAGAGGTACCTGTAACAGTTTATTTTCAAATGTTTTTTTTCTTCACAAAGTGAGTGATTTCCTACTCTACCTATAAGAATATATTATAAAATGTATTGCTAACAGTTTTCTGTGACCCCTTTCTGGCACAGAAGAGGTACTGAACATGTCAGTCTGAGTCTCCATTATTCTATTATTTTCTCTTGACTCTCCTCCCCTACATGCACACCAGTCTTCTTGTATCAGAAACAGGAGACATTTTTTAACTCACCCATGAAAGCCAGAGCTAGGTCAGCCTGGAAGTGAAATTGGGTAGACTAGTAACCTCTATCACCACACCTGGCAGTTCACATTCTCCTGTATCAAAAATGTAGCCTAAAGGAAGAACAATGGTTCGGGTTCTTTTCTTGTCCATCACTTCTCCCTTCTCAGTACAGAGAAATTGATAGAATTTAAGATTCAAAAGATCAAGGGACCATTTATCAAGCTCATTCCACTCTCCTGAATTCAACTTCAATACTTCTTTATATAGCTGTATTTAAAGTGTATTTTGATGTGCCATACTTAAGGTAGGTAACAAGATATATTTCCAAACTTTCTTCCATATGGAAAAAGTGAAGTTTGGGTCATTCCAAGTAAATGGAAGAAAACCAACATACTACCTCTAAACAGCTTTCATCACAAAGTACTTATTCCACAAAAATAATATCACAGTAAAAATGATACATATATGAAAGTGAATGGGTATTTGCAATCACAGAAAAGACATGCACAGAAACCAATGTTCAGGTTGTATAGTTCTAAAAAACTTCAGCCTTAGCATTTTAACACTATG
Organism: Sciurus vulgaris; assembly: GCF_902686455.1. Classification (NCBI taxonomy): domain Eukaryota; kingdom Metazoa; phylum Chordata; class Mammalia; order Rodentia; family Sciuridae; genus Sciurus; species Sciurus vulgaris. The sequence goes on along the minus strand of NC_136477.1, from coordinate 65,697,172 downwards.
CACTATCAAGCAAACATTAAAAGAAGTTGAGTGGTTGCTGCCCTTTGGAACCTATTTTGACCAAAGTACTTATTTTAAGAACCCACAGCATGAGGCAGTGTTCTGAGCATTATTCTCCATTTCTACATTTGAACCTGCATAGAACATTATGATCAATCGAAAATTTTATTTTTGCATTTCTAGTAAGTGGGACAAGTGTGTAAAGTATTTTGAGGAGAAAAAATACCAAGAATAAGATTTCTGGTCATTTGAATATTTCTAATCTTTCTAATCAGCATTTAATTTTAAAAGTACATTAAAATTTTTTAGTTGATATACTTACCCATTGACTTATTTTAATTTCCCTATAAGAATCTTGCATTTTGTGTGTGTTCTTTCATCCTACAAATTTTTTAATTTAGTTTTTAATGGACCTCTAGCTTATTTATTTATATGTGGTGCTGAACCCTGTGCCTCACACATACTAGGCAAGTGCTCTACCACTGAGCTATATAACACCATCACTTATCCTACAATTTTTAGTTTTGGACAGGTAGTATGTCTTGGGGAAATGAAATTGGAATGCCCATCACTGTTCTACATTCAATGAGTTCAGTGGCCCCAGGCAACTCTCATCTTTTTCTGCAAACCTGTCCTGATTTAGAAACAGGTGGAGGGAAGCATTCTCAAAGTCCCCTTTCAGCTCTTCTAGCTTAAACATTTTATTTTCAGTAATTGTCACTGTCCTGAATCAGCTCCTTTTATTTTAGTAAAGAGTTAACTTATGTGGGAGTACCAGTAGTGTCTGTGGATTTTGGAGCCAGTCTCATTACTTTGCAATTATAGCTTACTGGAGTGGTTGAATTTTTTCCCTAAAGCCTGTCTCCATGAAACAGAGAAAAGCTTGATTCTGATTGAAAATCTTAATTTCTAACTAAACTTAATTTTAGTTTTTGAAAATTCTTGAAATATGTTTAAATAAAGTTCACTTTTTAGCCTTTATATAATCCCTGCCATTTAATGCCTGGTTTGGATCAGCTACTTTGTCACATTTTGAGTTGGTTTCTATTACTTTGTAGTTAAGGATTACAGTTAAACTAATCTTTTCTTTGTTTTGGTTGCTGGGATCGAATCCAGGGCCTTGTGCTTACAAGGCAAGCACTCTACCGACTGAGCGATCTCCCAGCCCCGTAAATGGGCATTTTCTACTCATTGATCTACTTTGGAAATTTCCTGCTTCATGTATAGGTTTGGTGCCACTGAAATGGTGCCTACTGATTTTTTTTTTTTTTTTTTTTTTACTGAACAGTACATGTTTCTATTATCACTTTTCTGACTATACTATAAAAAAAGAATTTCTTTGTTGTATCTGCAGGTACTTTCACAGTGATGTGATCCCTGAAGATTTTTTTGCCAGATTTTCTTGCATTGTCACCATCAATTTAGTGAAATATAAAGCAGTTTATCATGTCTCAGTTTCCACAAGCAATGCCTTCATTACCTAGTTCAATGCTTGTATTACAGTACATTTTTTGACCCATGGAAAATTGTGAATATCTCACAAAGGTGCTACAAAAATTCTTCTTTGTTGTTTGAGTTAATCACCAGTGAGCTTTCAAAATAATAGATTTTTAAATATTAATTATGTTTCCAGGTATTTAGAGAAATCCAACTCCTATGGATATAGTAAATATATCAGGTGAATGTGATTTTTCCCTAGGAACAATCAGTGCTGATCTTTTGAAATGAGAATACGTTCACCGAGAAAGTATAGCAGTCTGGATGCTATGGACTAGTGACTTTCAATTTCAGATTTTTGTTAGGGAGGAGAAAAGATATAAAGATCTAAGTGGCTTCAAAGTATAAAAAATGATCTTTAGAACATTTTCTTTTATGAATGTTTTTTGTCTAAGTATGGCTTAGTTTACTCTTATAAAAATGTTACTTGGACATTACATTTACTTAATTTCAATTGAAAAGAGATGCTAAGGCAATTCTTATACAATTGAAAGCTAAAAGGAAAAAGTTATATGAATATGGTTTCATATTTTGCCTACTTGTGAAAAATAATGAATACTTGAGTTCTTGATACTAATTTTTGTTTTTCAAACATTTTCTCTTAACACTAAAAATGTGTAAATAAGTTACATAAAACTGAATGCAAAGGAAGGCACAGCTGGTTATAGTGTGTATAAAAGCACAGTTCAGCATATGCAGGATTAAAGAGAAAAAAGATTCACATCTCTATTAATTATAATGAAAACATTTAGAAAACTTATTACCTATAAGTGTTCAATGCTTAAGAGCTAAGAGTATGTAAAAACAAAAACATTAAAATTCACTTAATGCATCACAAATTTTCATATATACTTGAATATATAAAAAAGTTTTAAAAATGTTAACATAAATGTAGACTATCCATGTTATGAAAAGTGTAAACCAAATGGACAGAGGGTTTCACAATATCCTTCTTTTGACACAGGTAAACTAGCCCAGGGGGACAAACTTGATCAGCTAATGAGTCCTTAATTGCAGCCAGACACCTTCAGGATTCCTGATAGCTTGAAGAAAGCAATACTGGAGAAGCAGCTCTGTCCAGAATGGGGATTCGCACTGGCATGTGGCTGTTAGCAGTGTGGGGAACTGCAGAGTACAAAGTAAAACAATTATTACAAATCCCCTTGAAAAAGTTGGGTTCCTTACATTCCCAATCAGACCACAACAGTTTGGTTCTCTCATCACCCCTGTGATGAATCAATTGCCAATCCATTTTATAGAATAATTTACAAATGACAATTGCAAGATTACCCAAAGCAAAGAAGAATAAAGCCGGTAAAATGTCCTTAATTGTTCTATATGACATGTTACTAGAAAAAAGTATGTAATTTAGATATTGCTAAAGCATATTCAAATACTGTTTTTAAAAGGTTCTAGGTTATCTAGGAATGCTAGTCTGCTTTAAATATTGAGGAAGAAATCAGACTCTATAAATCTGTAATTTCTAATACTGTATTTTGGAATTTGTCACAGTTTTCCAGGGCACTTCAAAGATGTTTCTAAGTAAACTAAAAATGAGGATAGTTTATCTTGAAATATTTAGAAGAAGTATTTCTTGTAGTGTTGAAAAAACTATTTTTAAAATATTTTTACTTTTTTCTATTTAGTTGTACATGACAGCAGAATGCATTTAGATTCATTGTACACAAGTAGCTTATTTTTTAAATTTTAGTTGTCAGTGGACCTTTATTTGTTTATATGTTGTGCTGAGATTCAAACCTAGTGCCCCACACATGCTAGATAAGCCCTCTACAACTGAACTCAATTAAGTGTAGCCTCTCATTTTTCTTATTTTACAAATTTTAGTATCACATCATTCATATTTATACATGAGGGAATAATGACTGTTTCTGTTATGGGTGCAACTTACAAACAGACTGATCACCACTGAGAATTCAAAATTTGAGGGTCTTTATTAAGCTGGCCAGCTGACTGTCTCACACAATGCCCCAAAAAATGGCTATTGGGAGAACAGCCCTGACCACAGGGTTGTAGGCGTTCTTAAAACAAAAATTACATTAATCATAAGTGTCTGTTGCTATGATTTGAAATTACACATTAACATCATGAGATCATCGACAGAGGGGGAAGTGGGTCAAAATGACCCTTACATAGGTACAAACTAAAGAATGGTTACTAACATTCACACAATCACTGTTCACATGGTACATTGTTTAGGAGAAATAGGAATCAAAAGAGAGCAATTCTTTACTACATAGGAGTTGCCATTGTATATTATTAAACATGTCACACCAAGTAACTGATGATGGGCACAGAGGCAGGGTATACCTAAGGGAGAAGTTATTTCCTACATATCATGGATCTCAGAGCAAAATGGAGTCTATTTAGTTGTTTTTCTTAGAGTCTGGCCTATAACATTCTCATGGAGTCAGATCTGTCAACCCACCACATTCCCCACTGGTTTTATGTACATAATCAAATCATTGATCCATTAGTAGTGTATAGGTGATTTGCAGTGAGTGTGCGACCCCATTAGCTTAACAGATTGGATTCTATCTCTAACATATTTAGTTGAACATTTTATCAGGCATGGCCTGATTAAAAGTCCCAACATAACTAGGATGAGAGGTTTCACCATTGGGATTATTAGAGTAGTTAACCAGGGCGACCAAGAGAACAGATTTTGGTACCAATATTTTTTCCTTCCCTCCCCATCATAATAGTACACCTGGGGAATGATGTGAACAGTAATACAAAATTCATCCCATTTGGTAATCCCAAAAAGTTTAGGGGCTAAGCAAGGAGTTATTTGTGACAGTTCAAGCAAGAGAAAAAAACATGTTTAACATTTTTTCAGTCTTATCTTTAGATGGTGGTTGGGTTCTCTGATGGCTGTCCATTATTCTGTTGTCTTGAATCAGATGTGATGAGTCCATGTTATGAGTAAGGTCTCTTGCATTTCAGCTGGGTGTCAGTCCTTTCTGGAACAATTTGATGTAGATATAGTTTTTTGACTGAAATGGGCGTTGGAAATCAGTGGTCTCTTGGGGCTGGTTCTCTCATAAGTTGAACCTGTTGGAAAGACTTAACAACAGGTTAGAACAGGAGCAGTTCTTGGTAAGGATGGAGGAAGGGCTCTGGAAGCATTAACACTTTTTCCAAATTTCTGGACCCAAACTGGCCCTTATTTTTGTGATTTAACCCAATTTACCTACCTATACTGACTGTCTTTTTAAAAATTTTTATTATTACCCCTCTAATTTTAGGGACTTTTTACTGCTGTAGGGAAAAATGACAATGACCAATCTTGCTGCTTTGAGCTGAGAGGGGGTGATGTGGGGTGGGGCAAGCAGTAAAAAGTTCCCTTTTAGAAATTGGATCTTTCTAGGGGTAAAAGTCTTCTTTTATGAAAGGAACGAAAAACCATGAGTCTGAAGCTGACATTTATCTTTTTAAATATCCCTTTATAAAGTTTACATATATTTTATATGTCTATTTGAATGTTAGTTAACACAGTATGATATTACATCTAAAACATGAACCAAAAAAGCTGAGAGAGCTTTTAACTTTGCTTTTGTGTAGTAAAGTGGCAAAATGCATTCCTGGTTTCTGATATTAACTTAAACATATCAGGCTCCCATTATCTTTTAGAAATACATTTACATTTTTATCCCAGTGCAGAAGGTAACATAAGGTTCAGGTCCAGTTACAGAACACTAAATGATATAAATAAATTCCCAATAAAATTTCTTATTCTGATAAGTTTAAATTTACCATTACAACTTTAGGTTGGAGAACACCAGCTTGATAAATTGTTCTTTTAAACCATTAAAGACTTGTATACCTGGAAGATATGAACACATTTAATATATAAATAAGAGTAATAGAATCATAATTACATTGATTTTTTATATTAACCATGTTTAACTTTTAAAGAAAATTTAGACTTTGTGATGTAGTACAATACTCTAAAATAACAATTGCTCTTTATCCAGAATTGTACAAACCCCCAATTTTTAAGACTAGTTGTTTTAGAGAATAAAACTTAACAGATACAATGTTAAGAGTTAATTAATGCTTTAAGAATTATTGCTCATTTTATCGTATAGACTGAACTTTGGTCTATATCAATACATTAATATTTGACCTTAAGAAAAAACCTTGAATAGTTTTAATGGTTGTGTTACTTACATATACTTGTAAACCTTTTAAAATTTATTCATAATTAATATTTTAATCCCTTAATAAGACACTCTTTTTGTTTACTTAGATGTATTACAGCCTTATTTTATCACATAGACTTTTTTACTTAGAAGCATTTTTTAGATCTAAAACCTTGTAATGTTTTAATTTTTTAATCAGTTGATTCCCTTTTTTAAAACTTACATTTTGAAACAACCCTTATAAATTTGTATAATGCTTTTGGTTGTATGGTCATTTTGACAGTATTAATTCTGCCTATCCAGAAACATGGGGGGGCTTTCCATCTTCTAAGGCCTTTTTCGCTTTCTTTCTTTAGTGTTCTGTAGTTTTCATTGTTAGAGGCTTTTCACCTCTTGTTAGATTGATTGCCAAGTATTTTTTTTTTTTTTTTTTTTTAGGTAATTGAGAATGTGGTAGTGTTCTTTATTTCTCTTTCAATGGATTCATTATTGATGTATAGCAATGTGTTTGATTTATGGGCTTCATTTTATATCGTGCTGCTTTGCTAAATTAATTTATTCTACAAGTTTTTTCATAAAATTTTTTGGATCGTTCAAATATAGAATCATGTCATTGGCAAACAGTGATTGTTTTGTCTTTACCTATTTGCATTTCTTTAATTTCTTTCTTCTAATTGTTCTGGCTAGAATTTAAAGGACAATGTTGAATAAAAGTGGTGAAAGAGGGCTTCCTTAACTTGTTCCAGGTTTCAGAGGGAATGCTTTCAATTTTTTTTTTTTCTGTTTAGAAATTTGTTATCCTTGGGTTTAGCATGCATGGCCTTTATGGTGCTGAGGTAAGTTCTCACTATCCCTAGTTTTTCTACTGTTTTTAACCTGAAAAGGTGTTGTAGTGTCAAATACTCTTTCTATATCTAATGAGATGTTTGTATGATTCTCGTTCTTAATTCTATTGATATGGTGATTGTGATACTTAACAAAAGTGTATTTAAAACCTCAGTGGTTTATGGCAATTTTCAACATAAATGACTACCAGTTACTCCAAATAAAAATTGACTTCAAAATCCCATAGAACTACTTAATTAATTAAGAGTCATATATGCATCATTCAAAATCATTCATCTGAGGCAGGGTCTTTAGACTGAGCTTGGAGAACTGGACCTATTGGGTCACACCAGAACACAAATGACCCTTGTGCTCTTCTGCCACATGCAGTTATCCAGGTACTCCTACAATCTTGTTTGCACTCTGAGAGAAAGGTGAGGGAAGTCCCAACTTTCCTCAGCCAGGAAACTGGAAAGATATACAAATGTAGTCAAGTTCACATAATTCAAATCAGGTTCCTGCTTCTGGTCACTGTATCCTTAGTTTCCAACCACATACCCTTTTAGATATGATCTAATTCAGGGGTCATGGTTCTTTCCAGCAACTTCTTTCCTGACCATTGAGTCATGACATAACTCCAAGTTTAACTTTTCTGTGATTTTTGCTTGTTAGGTGCTCTAGGAAGAAGAAACCAGGTTGCACAGTGTCCCCAGGAAGTCAAGCAGTACTAGGTTGAGTAGCCACATCTTTTCCCATTGTCCTTCTGTCCATGTGCTTCCCAAATGTCTACCAGAGACCAATCTCCAAGGAAGAACAGAGGAGCCACCAAAGGGAAAAAGGACCTTTGAGAGCATGCAGGAAAATGCCCTTGGTGTACAAAGAAACAAGCCAGTCCTGATGGCCTTTTTCTCCCCATCTTGCACAACCAGCTTGGGCACAGCTATATTGAATCAATGTCCCCTGACTCCTGGCACATGTTTATCATTTATTCAACTGAAGATATTTCCACGACAAATTACATTGGGGTCTTAGCTCAAAGGACAGATTATTAACCATTCACTCTAGAATAATCTAGTTTCTGTAATATGACATTGCAGTCACAATGATATTCTCTCACCTGGGAGGTTAACTACATGATATGCTAGACTCTAATGATCTTATAGAAATAGAAATCACAGACTTGGGTCACCTGAAAATTTCTAAAAATCCCCACCCACCCCACCCTCCTCCTGAAGATACTAAGACTTTCATTCCTCTGAATGGGAAAGGCTTTATGTGACAGCTTAAAGCAGATGTTGCACATGGACTAAAATTTATCTTTCTTAGAACTATGGAGTCATTGTGTCTTTCAGGAGTCAACCTATGGCCTGTTCCCTTTTCTCTCACAGTCAGCCACTCTACTCCATGTTACTCAGTGCTACTTTACAACAGAGCTTCAGTCTTGCTACCTCTGGGTCCTCTTCCGTGTTCGTGGGGGATAACCAAGAGGGAAGGCTGCTTCCCACCATCCAAAATTCAGCACAACTGCACCAGGAAGAGAGATGAGTAGGGACAAGTGACACAAACAGTCTAAGGGGGCAAAGGTCTGGATCATTCAAGGGCTGAGCTTGTGCCAAGGAAGACTGGTCTTGTTGGAAAGGGATGGGAGACAACAGAATTCCTTCCCCAAACAAAATCCTTTACACTCACTCAGGTTTTACTATTTTGGGAAGATCTTTAAATTTTACAGATTATTTTCACACTAGATAAAAACTAGAGGTACCTAAATATTCAAGAGGAGCAATATGGCTGAATCAATTGGTAGATTGTTCCACAACTCTTATGCAGACATAAGAATAATACTTTAAAATATAGTGGTTTAAGTAACTCAGAAAATACTCAAATGTAAAAAAAAAATAGAAAATTGCATGTATGATGAGATTACTACTGTGCCATCTGATGATGTACTTGTTGAGCAAAATGTCTCAAACATATTCATCTACAGTGCTGCTATGCTGCTAGTGAACTTGTGGGGGTGGTGTGCATAAATATAGAGATATGTGACCTGATTAGTTTCACTGTCCCCACTTACAGCCTCAGAGCTGCCTGGGGCACCCAACTCTCTCCTGCAAACCCTACACAGCTGCCACTGGGAACTAATGTTAGGAAGCTCATCTAGGTGTGCCCAACCTGTCCTACCCCATGGAATGTGCCAAGACAAGAATAATGGCACTGGATATTGCAGAATCCAACTCATCTTGAGGGTTTTCCCCTAAATATTCAGAATTGAAATGAAAATTCCAATGTGACTGACTGGGTCAATGTTGTCTGGGCATTGAGTCCTGACCCTGACCTCAGGGATTTTATCATCCAGGGTGAATATTCACAAGGGAACGTTTTGCTTCTGACTGGTCCTCTAGCATTGTAAGGGAATTCAAAGGTGCCAAACTATGCTGCCAGCCACTACTTCAGTTCACTGAATCTTTTTTTCTCTCTCTCTGCTGCCTGAACCCCTGCAGCAGGACACCACAAAGAATTTCCTTCATCAGCACTGTTGAAGGATATGCTGATATGCTACTTGTTACCACTAGGATGAAACTAGAGCCCTCATACCCTTACTGTCATTACTTCTTGTTAATGATGATGCGTGCACTGGCTAGAAAATCCTAGGAGACTGTGGGCCATATCAGACATGCCCAAGTATCTGTGCCAGCCTTCAACTCAACACCTAGCCCAATGTGCCCAGAAGGAATGGATGCAAAATTAAACCTCAATTAGCCAAGAGTGTACTGATCTCAACTTGTGACACCCAGAGGGACATTGCATGCAATGACTGGGAGGACTTTGGGTATATTTGTTACTAGTCTAAGTTTGGCTTAGCAAGAGAAATGGTCTTTCAGGAAATGTTCTTAGTTAGGGAAGTGGCCCATTCCTCAGATCAAGACTTGAGGACCAGGCCTGACAACAATTAGCTCACACTTCATGGGGGATTATGGGACTCCTGGTCCCAACATGTTGCATTTTCTGTTGTACCTCTTGGCTCTATTCCCTCTTCTTACCTACATCCATTTTTCTCATCACCATGGGCAAGAAAGCAACTTGGCCTCTGACACTGACAATATTCCTACTGTTACCTCTGATTCTCACATATTATATCTGTGACCTCTGGCACATTTTTACCTCAGTATGACTGGACACACATAATACCCTCTGTGTGACAAAAGCACTGAAATAATACCCTAAGTGTAACCATTGTCACCCTAATGTGACCTCTGATCCCCCAAAAATGTATGCACTGAGATTTCTCACACTCATATAATACCCTCAGTGTAAACTCAGATACTAATATAAAACCTGAGTATGCTCTCTGACACATAATACCAAAAATTTGTCCTCTGGCACTCAGAATATTCTCATTGGGGCTTCTAACACTCAACTAATAGCTTCACTGTGCCTATTGTCCATCACGTAATACCTTCATTCTGCCCTCTGACAATTACAAAATATTCTCAATTTGCAGTTTTACAATTTTTTATCAGACCTCTGACATTATATAATTTACTCACTGTGACTCAAATACTCTCATAATACCTTCATGTGGCCTCTGGCATTTGCATAATATTCTCACTTGTCCTCTGACACTGACATAATATCCTTAATGTTCTTGTGTCACTCACATAATACCCTTACTGTGGACTCTGATCACAAGAAAAAAAAAAGTTTACACTATTACCTCAGGTACTCACATATTATTGTCAGATGACCTCTGTCACCCATAAAATATCCTCACTGTGGACTCTGACATGAACAGAATAGTCAGTATGATCTCAGACATATAGTAGTCTCCTGTGACCACTGAGATTCACATAATATCCTCATTTTATCCTATGCCATTCACATAATATCTTCACTTGGCTGCTGACACTCACCTAATACCCTTCTGTGTTCTCTGACATTCACATAACACCCTAATTCTAACCTCTGACACTGAAATAATACCATCACAGTGACTTGTCTAACTCATATTATTTCTTTAGTGTGACCTGAGACACAAACCTGACATGCTCAATGTGTCCTCTAATTGACATCAAATCCTCACTGTGGCTTCTGATGCTCATACAATTATCTCAGAGTGACCTCAGACACGGACATAATACACTCACAGCACCCCCTGATACATAAAATCCTACCTGGAGCAACTGACACTGCAAAAAACCCTCACTGTGGCTTCTGGTACTCACATAAATCCCTCACTCTAGTCTCAGACACTCACATAATAGCATAACAGTGTCCCTGACACTATTATAGTAACTCACTGGGCTCAGACACTACATATTGTTTTAGCATAGCCTTTTAAACTAACATAATATACTCACTGTGATACTTAACACTCATTTACTATCCTCACTGTGTGCTATGACACTGGCATAATATCCCATTTTGTCCTCCTAAATTCATTTAATAATATGAATATGACCTCATGCACTCAAATAATATCCTCACTTTGGCCTCTCCTCTGATACTTACATAATACCCTCACTGTTTCCTGTGACACACATTATATCCTTACTTGATCTCTGATGTTTATATAACAACTTCCAAGTGGCCTCTGAAATTCACACAATGGCCACACTTGACCTGTGACTCTAACAAAATACCCTCATCATAACCTGTTATAGTCATAAAATATCCACACTATGGCCTCTGATGTTGAAAATATTTTCTCATTATATCCTCTGACACATAATATCTTCACTTTTCCTGTGTCACTCACATAAAACTCTGTGTGGCCAACTAAGACTCAAATATTACCCCCACTGTGAACTCTCACACTCAAATGATACCCATACTGTGACCTTTGACACTGACTTATTACCTTCAGTGTGCTCTCAGATTATATCCTAAGTGTGTCCACTGACACTCACATGATACACTCACTGTAGCCTGTGATGCTTACATAATACTCTCATCATGACTTATGACTCTCACATTATAACCTCACTGTGACCTCTTATGCTGATATAATATCCTCACTGTGGTCTTTGACTCTTACATAATAAGCTCTCTGGTACCTCTGACATTTATAATACTCTCAGTGTGATCTCTGGCACTCATATAATAACCTCATTGTGACCTCTGATTTAGATATAATATCCTTTCTGTGACTTCTTACTCTCACATGATTATGTAAAAACAATGTCACAATAAAAAGCTCAAGATAATGCAATATCTGTCCTTAGTTATTAATAGTAATACCAATACTAAAAGTGATATAAGAATTGTCCTGTGGATTGTAGTCATATTATAGAATTCACACTATTATAGAATTCTCATGACTAGGGCTGCTCTTCATAAGCTTCACTGGCAGCTGGCAGAGAGGTAAGACAGAGGTAAGACTAAATGGAACCAGGCTGCAAGTTCTCAATGGGTTCCATTAGAAACAAACCATGTCCTGAAACTGGGAAAGTTCAGAGGGCAGCTGATTGAGTCATATAGAAACATTGTCTTTGCCCAGCTTAACTGGGAGGAACAAGTCACCAATAATGCAACTGAAATGAAACATTCCTCAGTCATACACAGGTTTCCATGCCATCTGGGACCTGACCCTTCAGATCTGAGTTGCAGTCTTGCACCTGAGAAAAAACAGGTGGCCCCTAAATTCCATGGTCTCTTTGTCAGGATCACCGTACCCTGAGTACACAGCTGCAGAAGTGAGGACATGAGGAGGGATATATGTAGCTTGCACTGCCTTATTGCCCTTTACTAACACAAGACCAGAGGGCAAAGTCTGTGGGCTGTGTTTCCAGAGTGTCTCAATATTACACTGACATTGATTGTTCTGGGCTTCACAATGTGCCTTTAATCATTTTATTTGCCTGATTTGGATTTCAGTAGGGAAGCTGTGGTCATAATATATCATTTTAAAATTTATATTTTGTCTATGTCGGTCTAGCTGTCAGAAAAATCATAATTTTAAAAGAATGCATGTTCTTGTGATTTTTCTATTGAGAGTTTGGCACACTACACCTTTGTCTTGGATGCCCTTCTTAGAAAAGCAATAGTACAGCCCTCAGAGCTTGGTGACTTAGTGTTTGGATCTTGTGATGCTGTGCTTCAGAGTGTGAAACTCAGGACTGAGACAACTGGGTACAGAACCATGTTGAGAATATTGGTAGAAAGACGTATTAGGAGCAAGGTACTAACACTCAGGTTGGCTTTATTGATATACTTGTTTGTGGGATTTCTTTGTTAAGACAGTGAATCTGTTTTCAGTGGAATCAAATCCCTCTGTAAACCAGGATCCATTACCCCATTTCTGTGATTATATTTTTCTCCTGTTTTAGAGAATTAAGCTATGATCCCAGCAACTCAATATTTAAGCATTTTTGAAGAGCTGTCAATGAAGAGAAATTATCACTAACTGACTTTGTTAGTTTAAAGTCTTTTTAGATTGACGTGGAAACTTAATGAACTTCTGCTCATTTTGTGGTCCTATCAGGCCTGTCAAATCTCATACAGGTCTCCTTCTTCTTCCTGAAGAAACTTAGTGAACAGCAAATGTTATCACATAATGCCATAATGTCATAAATTGAATACCTACAGGAGCAGGAGGTAAAAGGCGAGAATTTTCCATCGCTTTGATTTTTACCAGCTTAAAAAACAAGGACTATTTTCTTTTTTCAAATTCACTGGTGCCTCAGGGCTTACCAAACACAGCACCATTCAGAGTTTCAGGTCTTCCTTGTGGTGATTCTCCACATTTGTTGTTCCCCAGTAAATTTGAAAGAACACAGAAGCATTCAGCAATGCCCTATCCTGGGAGCACTCCCACAGGGCTGATTGTGCATATGAGTATTGATATTCAAGTCTTTCCAGCCAGTGGTCTTTCATCAGACTCTCACCTTTGTGGGAAAGTAATGAGAAGCCAATTAGTTCTGTGTGCACAAGAGAGATGGTTCTAACTCTTTGAAATGGCTTAATAATTTTTGATGTTTTTCAATAGAAGAGAAGGAGATCAGCTTCTTACACTCATTAAAAAGTGAGCACAGGGCACTCAGTGAACCTGCATTAGATTAATGACAATCCTCTGAACAGAATCCTTTTCCATTTTTCAAAACTGAATTGTCAGTCCTTCTCTCTGCTATAGTAACCTTAGCTGTTGAATAAATATTGCCTTCTGAGTTGGTTCTTTGTTCTTCTACTGGGGCCTTCTTTCCAAATATTAGTTAGAATAATAGAAAGAAACTGTCTTCAACAACACACACAAAAATAAATGACCTGCTGTGACCTTGAAATAAACAATGCAGACCTTCCCTGAACAAACAGAGAAAGACAATTCCACTCCCATGGTTTTGAACATGGTATTGAACAAAGTTTTGGCAATTTCACACCATCATTTCTTCTTGATAAAAACTGCATTCATGAATTTTATATCCAGAATATTTCATCTATGTGAGGCATTTAGGAATGGAAACAGAAATGCCAGTTTATTGTTATTTAATGGGGTCCCTGGAAGTTTTACTGCTGCCAAACAAATTTACCAAAAAAATCTCTGTAATTATAGCAGCACCACTGCTATGGGACAATGGAGACAAAGAAATGAGACTTCTGATGACTACATCTTGGAAGTGAAATACCATGGGTCTTGCTGATTTATTTTTCTTTGAAACCAGATACTGATGTGGATTTACTTAGATGGGGAAGCTTCAGGATTTGGACAATAGAATTTCCTAGTGACAGTGATCCCTTGTAGTGTACCCACATCATACAATGAGAAGAAATATTGAAATAATTCTAAATTTCACAGGAAGCATTGGAAATTCTGTGGCACAGAGAGTCTATCTCTGAAAGTCAGTCATGAAAAACTTTCAGTTGGGCAGACTGGAAACAAGGACAAGGTAGAAATTGATTTCCCCTGTTTCACTGTTCGACTCACATCATGGTAGAGTTGTATGTCATCACCTGTCCCTCTCCTTTCTGTGTTGCATTTTCTGTATGTTGGTGCATTACAGACACATAAGTCAAACATTAGGGTTCCTGATGACAACTTCAAAAGCATACACTAGAATAAACCTGGGGGAAAAATAGCAAAAGTGTTCAGGACTTGTAAGGCTTAATGACTTCTTCAGGACCAACCACATGGCCAGAAGGAGGAAACAGGTCTGATCCAAACTGTCTCTCCAAACCAGGTGAGTTGGCTACACCTGGTACAGTATGGGGACCAAATCCAGGGTGTGTTGGTGCAACCATGTCCACTTGTGTATATGTCAAGGGAAGATGGGAAGAATCCTGCATCTCAGTGGGCCATTAGAAGCATCTGTGTGAGAAAGAGATTTGGGTATGGAGTCACCAAGGAAGTGACATCACTTTCTGGCAGAAGAACCCACAGAACTTGGAACCCTAGTAGCTAGGCATCCACATTCCAGATAAACTCCCATTGTGCTCGCTTGTGTTGAGACAGCAAGTCCAGAGCCATGAGTTCTTGTTGTCTACTTATCTTTGGATGCTTATTTCTCAGAGAAGTCCCTAGTAGGGGCCTTTCCCAAGATTGGAAGCACTGTATCAATGTTGGGACCAACAACTCTGGTGATATTTCTGAAGGAAACCAGAGGTGAAACAGGACAGGCCATTGGAAGTGAGTAGAGTTTAGCCTTCCACTCAGATTCCCATTTAGATAGCACTAGAACTCAAAGCTTTTGCCTGTGTGTGTTTATATTTGTGTCTCATATTTGTGACTCATTGAATTTGATGTTGATCAAGCTGTGATATTATCCTTTAAAAGAGCGCCATCTTACATCATTTCCTCCACACATCAGAGAGATATAACTACATATTTGAGTGAGCACACATGAGTACTTCACATTCCCTAGTAACTATACTTCTTAGCAGGTCTTCTCTAAACATCTTAAAGAGCCTTTCTACTCAACTAAGAGAGTCTGCATACACACCTCAGAGAAAACTTTTGAATCACCACAGAGACCTTTCCTATATACTACAAATAGCCCTTTTATTCACGTAAGTGAACATTTACACTCTCATCAACAAACCTTTCTATGAACCTCATGAAATACTTCTACACCCTTCAGAGGGCCCTCACTACATGTCAGAGAGCCCACCCTATGTAAAAATGAGAACCCACTTAACACCTCAAATAATCTTTCCTTCACACCTCAAACTCACTTCCCTACACGTCTAAATAATGACTCCATACTAACACCAAGAGCTTTTTCTACACACATCAAATTCCTATTCATACACCTCTTAGGGACTCTGCCTCCACATTTTATTGAACAACACTTAAACAACTCAGAAAGCCTTTCCTATACACCCAGAGAATACTTTCTATAAATTCCAGTGAGATTTATTTGAAACCTCAGAATTCCCATGCTACAAACAATGCACCCTACTACACAACTTGCATACAACTTACTACTCACCAAAATGCCCTCTCTACTCACCTCTGAAGGTTGGCCTGACACACCTCAGAGAAGACTCTGGATACACTGTTGAGTGGCCATCCTAAACTATGTAGGGATTCCCCCTATTAAATTCAAAAAATACTCCCATTACATCTCACTGTTTTCTATCTAGTCATATCAGATAGATTTTATTATTAATTTCTTAGGACCCTAACTATCCAATAGAGAGCATTCCTATGCAGACAAAAGCCCTTCTACAACCCTCACAGATTCCTCCTGCACACTCAATAAAGGCCTCCCTAAACACCTCAAACCATCTTCACTACAAATCTCACAGAACCTTCCCTTCACACTTCAGTGAACACTTCCTACATACATAGCAGTCACCTCTCCACACAGCTCAGAGCCCTACCTATTCATATCAAGTGCCCGTTCTACAAAATTCAGAGGGCCATCCAGACACACCTTAGCCACATTTCCTACACACGGTATTTATCAGTCACTGTATCAATGTTGGGACCAGAGAACTGTTGCTACATCTGACACACTGTGCCTCTATACTCCTCAGAATGCCACAATTTCACTTTTCAGAAGGCACTGTTACACACTTTATAGAGTCCTCCTTTAAAATTTCAGTTTGTCCTCATGTATCTCAGAGATCTCTCCTTACTCACCATAGATGTCCACAAATACACATCTCAGTTAACTCTTAATTTTTACCAATGAGCACCCAACTTATGCACCTCATTCAACAGTTCTCCCTACAAATCTCAGACAGGCTCCTGTACAAACCTCAGAATGACCTTTCAACAAAGCTTTAAAAACCCTACCCACATACCTCTTGTAGCCCTCAAAACTAGCCAAAAATCCCTCAATATTTACCTCCAAGTGTCAAAACTGCAAACCTAAAAGAACCCCCAATGTACTCTTCTGAGTGTCCTACCAAAACACCTCAGAGTTTTTCTCTTCTATCCTCAAATATTGCTCTCAGCACACCTGAGTTTATTCTTGCTACTCATGTCAGAGATCTCACTATTCACTGTAGAAGTACCTCCCTACATAACTGAGATAGCATTCCCACTACATCAAATAGGCCTCCTACACTCCTCATAGATCCCTTTGTCCACCTAATACAGACCTCCCTAGGCAACTCTGAGAGCACGCCACACACATATCAGAGTGCTATCCCTCTGAATTTCAATTAGCCCTCACTACAAACCTCACTTAACCTACATGGCAAAGCTCAGAGTCCAGTCTACTCATCTGCATGATTTCTAACTTCAGGCCATATAGATCCCCTGTCCAAACTTCATGGGGCCTTCCTTTCTACAACAATTTGTCCTCCTTACTCATCTAACAAAACTCTCACTACTCACATAAAATAACCACACAAACACAACGAACTGAACCCTTTCTACTCATCTCAGTGCACCCTATCTATACACCTGAGTGAGCACTCCCAACTCCACTGAAAGGACCCTCACACACACTTCTCATAGCTCTCTAACACACATCATAGAACCATCCTGCACACCTCATAAAGTCCACAAAACAGAGTTTGTAGGCCACATGCTACCAACTTCACAGAGACTTCTGTGCACACCTCAGTTTAACCTTCATGCACAACAAAGTATACACTCCATACTCAAATATAGAGCTGTTCCTACACACAGCAGAGAAGTCCCTACATAACTCAGTAAAATCATACGTCTTGGCAAGAAGAAACAATGTTTCTTTGCAAGCCCTCTATAAATACCTCAAAGAGCTTATATACTCACCTCATAGAGGTCTCAATATACACACCTCAGAGAAAAATTTTAACTCTCCACCATGGCCTTCCCTATATACCATAAATACTGAATCTTACTCTGAAACTAACCCTAACCCTTAGCATAAACCTAAGTTCCCCCTACATGCCACAGAGTCCTCCCTAACTCTGAAAATGACCATGACTTAACCCTGACCCTAAACCCTAACCCTAGGCCTAACCTAACCATAACATCATAGTGCTCTCCCTTCTATACCAGTTTTTTTTCCTAGTTATCTCACAAACTCTTACTGCTTACCTCAAATTGCTCTCCAATCACAGTTCACAGAGTTCTTTCTACATTTTCCAGTGTACACAACCTGTGCAACTCTGTGAGTCATTCCAATTCACTTCAGCCCTATCACACACAAAAAAGAGCTCTATGACAAGCATTATATATCTCTCTTTCACAATTTATACACACCTCCTTACACAGCTCAGCAGGTGCATACTACCAATCTTAGAGACCTCTGTTTACACATATCATTGTATGCTCCATAAACATCAAAGAAAACCATCCTTATATCAAAAGTAGAACCTACTTGTGTAGTCAACCTCAGGTAGACATCCATATATACCTTGCTGAGTACAAATTATATTCCTCTGCAAGACCCTTGTATTAATTATACTTCTATGCAGTGCTCTTTAAACACTTAGAATTTCTACTCACCTCAGACAGCCCTCACTACACATCTCAGAGAGCTTTTCTTATTCACCTCAGAGGTATTCCCTATACACTAAAAGAGCCCTATTATTCAGTTATATGAGCCTTCCTTCTCATAGTAAGAAGTCCACTGACAAACCTTGTAAATCCCCCTTCACATTTCAGAAGTTCCTCCCTACATGCATCAGAGAGAACTCCCTACATAAAGAGAACCTGTTTTAACACCTCAGAGAACTTTTAGTACACACCACAAACTCATTCCCCTACACATCTAAGTAATTCTACCCTACTCACATCAAGAGCCCTTCCTACACACCTCAAAGTGCCATCCATACACAGCTTAGGAATGCTTCATCCACACTTTATTGAGCAACACCCAAACAACTCATATGTATATAACAGTATACATCCCAGAAAATGCTCCCTATAAACACCAGAGAGATGTTAATTCAAACCTCAGAATGCCCATGCTACACACCTCAACCAGTGCTATAAACACAACACATATAGATCTCACTTCTATGCGAAACTCTTCCTACTCATCTCTGTATGCTGCATATACACACACCTAAGAGAGCCACCATCATTATCCATTGAAAGCCCTCACAAATACTACAGAGATTTATTATACTATCCTCAAAATACCCTCCCATCAAAACACAGTGTTTTCTCCCTACACATATCAGAGTGATCTCACTATTCACTCAGCGGGTCTTCCCTCCACAACTGTGTTAACATCTCTACTCATTCATAAGGCCCACATACACCCCTATAGATCCCTTTGCATATCTAATAGAAAACTCACTACACACCTGTGAGAACCTTCATACACACATCAGAATGTCATCCTTCTGCATTTAAATGAGCCCTCACTATATACCTCAGAGAAGCTACACTACAAAGCTCAGAGTGTCTTCCCTACACATCTCAGCAAGTGTGACCTACATGCGACATAGGTCCCCCTTCTCACTTCATAAGGTCCTTCTTTCTACATCAGCTTTTCCTCCCTAATTATCTTACAGAACTCTCACTACTCAGCTAAAAAGGCAATCCAGAAACAACTCACTGAGATCTCCCTATTCATCTCAGTACACATTCTTTATAGAGCTGAGTGAACCCTCCAAACCCATCTCAGAAGGACCACCCACAAACATCATAGAGACCTCTGATACACATCAAAGATCTCTTCTACAGACCTTATCAAAGTTCCTCTAAACAGATCAGAGAATGCAAGCTATCAACCTCAGAGAGTCTTCTCTACACACCTCAAAGTAACTTTCACTCACATCAAAGAAAGCCCTTCCTACTTACCTCAACAGCAGTCTCCACACACCTCAGAGAGACTTTCCTACATACCCCAACAAATACAAATTAGACTCCTTTGAAAGCCCTCTCTATTAACCACACTTCATTTCAAGTACTCTCTAAAACCCTCAGAAAGCCCTCAATACATGCCTAAGGGAGTCCTTTCAATTCACAACAGAGGCCTTCCCTATGCTTTGAAAATACTGACCCTAACCCGAAAACCAGCTAAATATATTGAAAGTAATAATGTCTTTAAATTTACTTAACTATTCATTTCTCTAAGTGATCAAGCAATCAATATAGTGTTGATTTTTCTAAAATGGTTATAATGTAATATCTGTTTCTTATAGAATGTGTCTTTAGAAAAAATAATGACTTAAAATGTTAGGTAGGTTGATCTAAATCTTGGATGTCAGGGATATCAAAAGTTAAAATTAGATGAATTAGATTTAAAAAAAATAGAATAAGCATTTATAAAAGTACATGTTAAGGAGAAAAGTCAATGCCAACGAATCTACCATGATGAATCAATATCATGAATTTACCCTATCAAGTTAATGTTAACAAATCTAAATTGACAATTTATATTGACTAATCAATATCAATGCATCTACACTGATGTGTTGATTTTGATGAATCTACAATGAAGTGCTGATGTCAATGGATGTACCCAGAATAGTTAAAATTGATGAATCTATACAATGGGTTGATATGGGTGAATCGACTGCAATGAGTCAATATTGATGAATCTACATCAACAGGTAGATACTGACAAATATAGCTGAAGAGTAGATATCAACAAATATAGCCCAATGGATTGATATCATTGAATTTATATTGATGAATCCATATCAATAAATCAATATTGATGAATCTACCCCTACAAGTTGATATCTACAAATCTCCACCAGCAAGTCAATCTTAACAAATCAACCAAGTCAAGTCTTTATCATCAAATCTAAATAGGTTGATATTGAAGAATCTACCCCAATGACTTGATATCGATGACTCTACACCAAAGTACTAATATAAATAAATCTACATCAAAGCATTAATATTGATGGATCTATTCTGATGGGTTGATATTGACAAATCTGTCCTGACAAGTTTATATAAATGAATCTACACTGATGAGAAGGGTAGATATTAATGAATATACCCAGAAGAGTAGATATAAAAAAATATACCCCAATGGGTCAATATCAATGAAACTACATTGACAAATCCATACTGACAAATCAATATTGATGAATCTACCTCTCTAAGTTGATA
This sequence comes from Sciurus vulgaris, assembly GCF_902686455.1. Lineage (NCBI taxonomy): Eukaryota > Metazoa > Chordata > Mammalia > Rodentia > Sciuridae > Sciurus > Sciurus vulgaris. The sequence continues at coordinate 65,676,241 of NC_136477.1, read as the reverse complement.
TCTACAAACCTCCACCAAAGAGTCAATATCAACAAATCTACCCAATCAATATCAACCAGTGTACATGGGTTAGTCAATATTAATGAATCTACATCATCAAATTGATTTCAACAAATCAATATTGATGGATCTACCCAGTTTAGTTGATATCAGAGAATCTACCATGACAGGTTGATATGATGAATCTACCCCAATGGATTGATATCAACAAAACTACAAAGAATTGTGAATATCAAAAATCTATCATGGTGAGTCAATATTGATGAATGTACCTTGATGAGTCAATGTTTACAGATCTACAATGATAAATCAATATCAACCCATCAATATGAACAAATCTTTCCACTGAGTTGATATCAACAAATATACCCTAGACTCAATATCAGTGAATCTACCTCAATATGTCAATATCAACAAATAAACCCCATAGAATCAATATTGATGAATCTACCTCAATGTGTTGATATCAACAGATCTATACCAGTGAGTAGATATAAATTAATCTAACCTGGTGAGTCATAATGCATGAATCTACACTGATGGTCCAAATTTGACAAATTTACACAGGTTAGTAGATATTGACAAACCTTCCCCAATAAGTAAATATTGTCATATCTATTTTGAAGAGTTGACATCAGCAAATCAATATTGAACAATATACCCTCAACAAGTAGATATCAAAAAATCTACACCAATGAGTCGATATTGATGAATGTATGCCTATGGGTCAATATCAACAAATCTATGCTGAAGGGTCCACATAGATATTTCTCCACCAATGTGTCAATGTTGATGAATCTAAGCCTTTGAGTCAATATTTATGAATCTGTATTGATGGTAGATATTGATGAATCTGCAGCTTTAAGGTGACATTGATGAATTTACACCTTCGAGTCAATATCAATGAATCTAGACCAATGGGTCAATATTAAAGGATCTACACTAATGTGTTAATATTATCAAATCTACCCAATTGAAACAATTTTGATGAATCTACCTAAATGAGTAGAAATGAAAGAATCTACACAATGGATTCGATATTGATGAATCTACACCAAAATGTCAATATCAACAAATCTACACTTAGGTCAATAACAGTGAATCTATCAGAAGAGTTGATTTGATGAATATACATGATATTTCAATATAAACGAAACTACATCTAAGAATCAATATTGAAAAATCAATATCTGATGAATCAACACGAATACTTCAATATCAACAAATTTACATTGATGAATCAATATAGATGAATCAACATACATAGGTCAATGTCAATGAATCTACCCCATCAAATTGATATTGATGAATCTAACACAATGGATTGATAGGGACAGATCTACACTGAAGAGTCAATATCAATGAATCTGCTTCAATTGGTTGATATCAAAGAATCTACACCAATGAATCAATATCAATGAATCAACACCTATGATTGACATCAGTGAATATATCCCATCAAGTTGATATTGACTGTTCTAACACAATGGATTGGTGTAGAGGAATCTACACAGACAAGTCAATAACAATGAATGTGCACCAAAGAGTCAATATTGGCAAATACACTTCAAAGGGTCAATACAGATGAATCTACCTTGATGGACTGATTGATGATTGTACAACAATGGGTCAGTATTGATGATCTACACTGACAAGTTGATATCCACAAATCTACCCAACAATTTGGCATCAATGAATCTGAATCATATCATCGATAGTGACAAATTGATAATGAAAAATCTACTGCAACAAGTCAATATTTATGAATCTACATGCTTGTATCAATATTGACAAATCTACCCCAATGTGTTGATATAAACAAATCTAACCCAATGGGTCATTATTGACCAAACTACATTGATGGGCCGATGTTGACAAATGTAACTTGACAGATTAATATTGGTGGATCTACTCCATAGGTTTAATTTCAACAAATCAACACAAATGGGTTGATATCTATAAATCTACACTGATGAGTTGATATCTATGTATCTACAATGATGAGTCAATAATGACAAATCTACAACAATGAATCAATATCAACACAATATCAATGAATCTACCCAACAAGTTGATATTGATGAATTTACACTGCTGTGTTGATATGGACAAATCTAACCCTGCAGTTTGATATTGATAAATCTACCCATATGGGTCTGTATCAATAAATCTATGCCATCAAGTCAATATTGATGAATCAACCCAATGGGTCAAAATTGATGAGTCTACAGTGGCAAGTGGATATCAATGAATCTACCCCAATAAATTGATTTTGACAAATTTAACAAACCAAACCAATCAAGTAAATATTGATAAATCTAACCCATTGAGTTAATATCAACAAATCTATCCCCATTTGTTGATATAGATGATTCTACCCAAATGAGTACATCTCTGTGCAGAGTGGTGACAGGATGGGAGAGCAGTGGCTGATATTGGGGATTTCTGATAGTTTCAAGATGCTCCAGGTTCATCTCACATTTTTATTTCTCCAGATTCCAAAATGGATATTTCTCCAAAGATTAATGGTTGTTTTTAGTTCTTTTTGTTTCTTTGATTATTTCAAATAACAGAGCAAAATAAAAATAATGTGAAATGAAAAAGTCAAACAGCACAGAACCTCTGATGGTAAATCATACATTGGAGACACGTGGGAAAAGACAGTATGTCACACAGGATAATGACCTCTTGTCAGCCAGGAGAGAGGTTTCAGGGAGTACAACACTGCTGCCACCATGATCTCCCTGAAAGCTGATGTCTATGTTATTCCAAGATGTTCATCTCTGAGGCTGTATGGAAATAAGTATCCCAAGTCCAAGCAGTCTGCACAGAGTAGGTGAGAGCCCTGGAAGGAGGAGCAAGTTGATCTGCAAGAGGGAACATAGATGCTCATTCTGCCCTTGATAAATAGAGCTGTCAGTGAAGGATTGCAGAGGAAATGAAGAAGGTTCCAATGACTCATCACTATACAGCCCAGAAAAATGATGAAAATCACTTCCTTCTTTTCTTTGTTTAGAAAAAGTTTATTTCTGAAAAAAATGGAAAAGAGTTAAGTAAAGTAAGTGATCACTGATACAAACAAATATGAACCCTAGTGAAGGATGCTCTGGTCACAGAGGGCCTAGTGTGTTTTTACCTATGTTTAAGAAGCACCACTTTCTGTTTGCGAACCGGGTGGACTTATGCTGCAGATATATGGATTGGAAAACCCAGGACACTGATAAAACATGGTTTGCATTATTAAATTTTCATGAGATTCCACACAACTCCATATATGTCTAGGAAGCACAAGTGGTCAACTGCACAGGCCTTTTCCCTCTTTCTCTCTCTCCTTCCATGCTAAGGTCAGGAGACACCACAGAGCAGGAGGCCCATTGCCCCATCTGCCCTGAGTACTGGCACTACTCAAGGGAGGAGTCTAGAAGGAGCAGGGCAGGAACATCAGAAATGGTGCTGCCTTTTTTGTTATCTGTCACTTGCATTAGAATGAACTTTGTGAGGTCAGGGGTTCTGTTTAATTTGTTCAATATGCCCTGTGCTAGGACAGTTCTGATTGATACTGTTATTTGTAGACTTTTGTGTACAAATAAGGATTCTGTTACTGGTAAAATTCTACATAATTTTAAATTTGAGTTTTGGTTACATAAATCATGGGATAGGGAAGAATACAGTTACTTTATATTACACAGAGAGAAGAGAAGGGAGGGGAAAAGATATAGGGAAAGGAATGATAGTAGATAAGACAGACATTATTACCTAATGTATATGTATGACTGCTTGACCCATGTGATCCTACAATGTGTATAATCAAAAAAATGAGATTGTGCTCCAATTACAAATGATTTATCAAAATTTGTAAATGCATTGTATGTCATGTACAACTAAATAGAAGAAATAACATAAAAATTAAAAATAAAAAATAAATTTAAAAAATGAAGAACAATTTTCTGTTTTGTTACTATTACTCTCTTGTATAGTTTCAGGACAGGTATTGTGATACCTCCGGCTTCACTCTTCCTGATCAGGATTTCTTTGGCTGTCCAAGGTCTCTTAGTCTTCCAGATAAATTTCATTATTGCTTTCTCTATAAGAGGTACATCATTGGGATTTTAATAAGCCTTGCATTGAATTTGTATAGCACCTTTTGACCATTTTGAGAATATTAATTATGCCTATCTAAGAACATGGGAGATCTTTCCATCTTCTAAGGTTTTTGTTATTTTCTTTCTTTAGTGTTCTGTGGTTTTCATTGTAGGGGTCTTTAAATCTCTTTTGTTAGATTGTTTCCCAAGTATTTTATTTTATTTTTTTGAGGCTATTGTGAGTGGAGTAGTTTTCCTAACTTATCTAAGAGAATTTATCACTTATGAATAGAAATGCATTAGATTTATGCATATTGATTTTATATCCTTCTACTTTGCTGAATACATTTAAAATGGCATGGTATTGGCACCAAAATGGACAGGTAGACCAATGATACAGAATAGAAGACACAGACAATCCCCCATAAATACAGTTATCTCATACTAGACAAAGGAACCAAAGACATACAATGAAGAATGAAAACACCCATAAAACTCTCCACACTTGGGAATTCCCACAGAGATTTTATTAAGCTATCAGGCAGGGTGTCTGCCCACACAGTGAGAGAGAGAGAGAGAGAGAGAGAAAGTGAGTGAGAGTGAGAGTAAGAGTGAGTGAGAAAGAGAGAGAAAGAGGACAAGAGCAAGAGAGAGAGAGAGAGAGAGAGAGAAGAGAGAGAGAGATAAAGAGAGAGAGAAGGAGAAAGAGGAAGAGAGGGAGGAGGATAGAAAGAGAAAAAATGGTGGTGGAGTTATTCTTAAGTTGTGGAATTTCACAGGCTAATAACAGAAGACCAATGGCTGGTGAGGAGGTTCGTGGGCTAACAATATGAAACAATGACCACAGAGAATGTTTGCAGGCTGACAATCTGGGTTATAAGATGGGAGGGGGCAGAATAGCTGGAGCAAAAGGATGCAGGAGTGATAAATGATTGCAGATTTATATTATATACCCCTGTTTATGTTTTTTATAAGAAGATTTTTTTGGATGCATGCGTGAAGATTCATCTTCAGTAACTGCTTCCTACTGGGTGTGGGCAAAGAATCTCATTCCTGTAAAAAAAAAAAAAAAGGAGGATTAGGGAGGACTTTAGTGGGAGCAGAGTTTTTGGAGATGAAGGTGTCAATAGTGAATCACAGATCTCGACTTTGAGTATCAGGGGCTGGTAGTCTTGAAGGAGAAACAGTTGATTAACCGACTGGTGAACTTGTGTGTGTCTTCCAGTTCCAGAACTTGTGTATCTAATCTTGTAGGAACTTCTGTAGGCAATTTAGCAGGCATGGTCCTATTTAGGAAGATCTGTAGATGTGAAAATGACCAAAAATTTCTCACTCTGGCAGTTTCTCTTGATGGTTATCAGGCTCTTCTGCCTAAGAAGCTTTTTTATATCCTTAAATCTTACATATTTGGGGGCATAACACAAGTGTAGGTCTTAAGTTCCAATAAAGGAACTGTTGTCTTTCCTTTTAAACCCTGTTATGGCTGTATTTTCATTATAACTGTTTTTGCTAGGTGTTCAAGACCAAGCTGGTCAAATTGACCTTGTTCCTATCTGTGTTAAGAGTCAACTAAGTTCCCACAGGGGTTACTCATGGAAAATTTGAGAGCAGCTCCTTCAGTGCCTTTTGCTATGTAGGGTCTCCTTGATGAGTGGCTTCCTTTGGAAGCATCAGGGATGTCTCCCTTTTTCAATGACGCTCCACTTTACAGCAGAAGCACTGACTGGTTTTTCATCCTCTACTGGTCTCATCAATCTGCCTGATTGGGAGGTCATGTGACCAAGAGTTGCAAAGTTCCTTAGAGAAGCTCTCTCATTTCCTGGGTTCTGGCTGACTCAGAAGGCAAAAGCCAAATATTGACTGTTTTTGCTCTTCTATGTTAATCTTGATTACCATGTACATATTTGGACACACATACATAGACAACAGGTTATACACATAACACAAAAGCAAAACCCTTGTAGCTTTATATAGGTGAATCTCCATTGCAATGTTTTAGATATTTCAAAAAAAATAGAGTTGAACAAAAATAGAAATGATCAGAAAAAAATTGACCTACCTATGTAGGATCAAAATTATGAGCTTGAGAAATATAGCATTTAAGAAAAACAAAACAAAACAAGAGTCCTAGAAGAAAAAATGATAATGGTCATTAATTCTAGCATGAGAGATCAAGAAATAGAAAGGCAGAAAAAGGGGGTGAGAGGGAGAGAGAGAGAGAGAGAGAGAGACAGAGAGAGAGAGAGAATAAACAGAAAGTTCAGGTTTGCAGGAAGAACAAAGATTGCAAGAAAGAGAAAACTTGAATGTAGGGAAATCTCTTTCCATTTCCATCATCACTCTCAGAAATTAAGAATTTCCCTAAAAATGTTGGAATCTAAAGTGCTATTTGATTTAAGGTCCAGAGTGGGGCAGAGGGACTCTTAAATTAACTAAGAGTCAACACAGGGTGGTATGGGTGGGGATTGAGAGTGAACTGCCCATTGCGAGAGAGGAATTGGTGAATATAGATGTGAGGCATCCCTCATCATCCAGGGAATCACCTGAGTGAAGGACGAGTTACCACAGGGTTGTCACTACCACTAGATAAGCAATGAGGCTAACCCTGTAGGTGTACCTGAATGCTCAGTGCCAGGGCTTTCATAGGGACAAAATGTTGTAGAGAGAACCAGCCAGAGTAGGTCTTGCAAGAGGCAGTTGTCTTGGAAAAGAATCCTCTGTCAGTCTGGAGTTTTCCTGCCTCTCAGGAAAGAGTCCCAAGTCAGCCTGGAGCTCTCCCCCAGCAATAAGTATAGGGATTCAGCCATAGTTGCCAGAACCATGACTGGGGGTCCCCCAGACCCACAGAGAGACTTGGAGGTGCTGAATACTCAAAAATCACTTCCCAGGTAACCAAAAGTTTGGGGAGAAGCCACTTACAAAATGAGGCTGGTGTCTGGATGTGGAGGAGAGTGACCAGGCAACTGGAAGGTGAGACCGGCGTCTCAGAATCTTAGATGACAGATGGGATTCCACTCACCTAAGTGCCAATAAAACAGCTCATTATTGGCACACCACCAATGAAAGTTCCCAGAAACCACTTCAGACATGCGAACTCACACAAGAGATTTTATTAAGTGAGAGGCAGAGTGTCTGCTCACAGGTGAGAGAGAGAGAGAGAGAGAGAGAGAGAGAGAGAGAGAGAGAGAGAGAGAGAGAAGAAAATGAGAGAGAGAAAAAGTGAGAGAGTGAACAAAAGTGAGAGTGAGAGAGAGAGAGAGAAAGAGCACTAGAGAGAGGGGGGGAGGAAATAGAGAAAAAATGGCAATGGAGCTTTCATGGGCTAATAATGGACCAATGACTAGCGAGGAGGTTCATAGGGTAACAATCTGAATCAATGACTCCAGAGAATGTTTGCAGACTGACAATCTGGGTTGTAAGATGGGAGGTGAGGGATAGCTGGAGTGAAAAGTTGGGGGAGCAGTAAGTGATTGCAGCATTAAATTATAGAGAAGATAGTCTGTTTGAAAAAGAGTGCTGAGAAAATTGAAAATTCATATGTAGAAAAATAAAATTAAACCTCTATCACTCACCCTGCACAAAACTCAACTCACAATGGATCAAGTACCTAGGAATCAGATCAGAGATCCTTCACCAAATAGAAGAAAACGTAGGCTCAAATCCAGTTCCTTAACAAGACTCCTGAAGCAGAAGAAATAAAAGCAAGGATCAATAAATGTTATGGATTCAAACTGAAAAGCATATTCTCAGAAAAGTATACAATCAATAATGTAAAAAGCGAGCCTACAGGGTGGGAGAAATTTTTTTTACATTCACTTCAGATAGAACACTTTTCTCCAAAATTAATAAAGAACTTACAAAGCTTTACACCAAACATACAAAGAGCTCAATCAATATATGGGCTAAAAAATGAGACACTTTACAGAAGAAGTTATACAGGTGATCAAAAAATACATGAAAAAGTGCTCATCATCTCGAGTAATTATAGAAATGCAAATGAAAACCACCCTAAGATTTTAACTCCAAATATAATGACTATTATCAAAACACATGCAACAATAGGTGTTGTTGTGGTTGTGGGGAAAAAGACACACTTGTACAATACTGATGGAGTTGAAAATCTGTGCATTCACTCTGGAAAGAAGTATGGAGATTCTTCAGATAACTTGGAATGGATCTTCCATTTGCCCCAGTTATGTCACTTCTCAGTTTATATCTGAAGAACTTAAAATCTGCAAATTCCAGTAACAACACCACATCAATGTTCATAGCAACTCAATTCACAAGAGCTAGATTGTGGAACCAAAATACATGCCTTTTAATAGATGAAGGGATGAAGAAACTGTGGTATATATACACAAAGAAATATTATTCAGCCATAAAGAATAATAAAATTATGGCATTTGCTTGTAAATGGATGGAACTAGAGAATATCGTGCTAAAGTGAAATAACTCAGTCCCAAAAAACCAAAGATTGAATGTTTCCTGTGATAGTTGATGATCATACATAGCAGAGGTATGGGGGTAAAAGGAGAATGGGGGGAATTTAGATTTGTGTAGGGAAATAAGAAGGGGAGGGGGCAGGGGAAGAAAATATGGTGGAATTCGATAGACATCAGTACCCTATGTACACATATGATTACATATTTGGTGTGAATCTACACTGTGTACAACCTTAGAAACAAAAATTTCACTTCATTTGTGTACAATGAATCAAAATGCAGTCTGTAAAAATAGAAAAATGATTTTTTTAAAAAAGAATAATTTACCAATTCAGGCACTGGTGCTCTTTCACTTATTGCTCGTAGGAGCAGCTGATGTTCCTGAAGCCTATTAGTGACATAGGTGTTGAGGATAATGTGCTTTAATTGGATAAAAGCAACTCATACGTCTGTTCATACTTTGGGTAATGCAACTCCATCTGCTAAAGTAATTAACTCCATTTCTTACTCTGGGGGGACTGGAACAGACTTCACTCTTCCCAGCAGATCCCCCACCAAAATTCAGGATGTTGAATTCACAGCACCCTTCAGTTATTTATGAAATCTGTAAGTGATAAGGGGTAGAGAACTTAGTCCAAGGTCACCTGAAGAGCTGATCTGCATCCAACTTCTGCAGCCCTTTTCTTAACAGACTCCAAGGACACAGAGCTAGACAAGTTGGCTGAAACCCCTTTATATCTCTCATTTACTAACCTTGAAACAGTATAATCTGGAGAAACTGACTCACAAGGAAATACACCTAAGAAGGTGCTCTTAGCAGGAGGGTCTGTCTCGTAAAGGAAAACATTGTGCTCTAGGTCCCTGAAGGGTGGCCTTTTCATGAAGATGGATGGCCTAGGAGGATCTGGATGGAGGCACTCCTCATCCAGGTGGAGAAAGCACAGACCTGCAGCACCTCTCCTGGTCATAGGTTACAACTTTGGAGATGAGGCTCAGACTCCCCTCTGGCAGTGTACATAGTCCACTCCTGGCTCCAGGGATGGGAACACTGAGCTCCACCTTCCTCAGACCTGGGCAGCTATGGACATGACTTCTCAATGAAGTAAAGGACAATAGAAAACAGTGTTATTGGTGATATTAATGAAAACATCCAAGAAAGAAAAATGTTTAGAAAAGATATGTCTCTTTCTCCATCAGAGGAATTCCATTGTAACCAAGTCAGTCTTCATAAGGGGTGCCCCTCTCAATTCCCAGGTTCTTTTTCTACTGACTAACATGATGTTTGAACTGGGCTTTTGTTTCTTCATAGCATTTCCTCCCAGGTTGGAGACAATTCTGTAATGGACTTTCCTGACCTGCACCTGAGTCCATCCTAGCAGCATCCTTTGCCAGCATGGATGCCCTCAGAGCTTTGCTTCACAGCTCTCAGGTCTCCTCCTCTGCCCAGGTCCCTATAGTACCAGGCCTTTGGTGACTGCCTCCCACATCTGCATCTTTGCCCTTGTAGGGGAGCACCTGCCCTGGAATGGAACCCAGCACTGACTTCCTTGAGGAAAGTGGGAGGTAATGTCCCACACAGAGAGTGCTGGCTCTTATTAGTGTCTGAGGAAAGCAGCTGACCCTCAGGAGCTGAAGGGGTTTTCTCCAGTCTGCAGCACTGGATGGAGTTTCCCTGTTGTATGTTTTCCTAATCACCTGTGGATCTCTGGACATGGAACTGCTATTGGGGACAATAGGAGGCCCCCATTCACACTGCAATAAAGCAGACTGGAACCTCAGAGGCCAGGATAGATGTGGAATATGCATGGAGACTTGGAGGGATCCTCACCTTCTGCTGGAGCCAGTGAGTGCTGGAATTCAATCTGGATCTGGTCCTGAAAGTGATGATGTCCCTGTCCCCTCATGGACACTGGAGTCTGGGTCAAGATTCCCTTGGAAGTGCTTTCAAATAATATTACCAATTCTTTGGTCATTGAAAGAAAAATTGATTGTCACATGGTAAATAGAAAAATAAGAAACTGCTTTAAATCTTTAATCAGGCAAACAAATCAAAATCTTTTCTGAACACACCCATGCACATATGGTATTTTTATTAATATAAATTCTTTACTAAAAGTTCATCTAGAAACCAAAGCCTCCCCCAAAACATGGAGGGATATTACAAATGCAACCTAGCATATCCTCCTCAGACCTACTGCATGGGAATCTGCATTTCACCATGAAAAGAGGAAACCACTTGAAGGAAAACTATGTTTTACAAATTTTCACTTCAGCTAAGGAGATCTTTCTAGAAGATTTATTTAAAGTCCCATACTGGAAAATCACTCAAATTTATCATTTAATTAACACAAAGTTAAATTTTATTTTTAATGCTAAAGTTTGAAAAGCATGTTAATTTCAACAGCATGGTCTCTTGAAAATAAAATGGAATAATTGCTTTTATTAACTTAAGAAAATATCAAAATAAAAAAATAATCCAAGATTTTCTCCCACTCCTTGGCCTCTTCTTTTAAATTACTTATTGTGTCTTTTGCTGAGAAAAAGCTTTTTCGTTAGAGTCCATCCCATTTATTGAATCTTGCTTTCATTCTTGTACTTTGGGAATCTTGTTAAGGAAGTCTGATCGTAAGTCAACATGATGAAGATTTGGGCCTACTTTCTATTCTGTTTGGCACAGGGCCTCTGGTCTAATTCCTAGGTACTTGATCCATTTTGAGTTGATTTTTGTGCAGGATAAGAAATAAAGGTTTAATTTCATTTTTCTGCATATGGATTTCCAGTTTTACCAGCACCTTTTGTTGAACAGGCTATTTTTTCTCCATTGTATGTTTTTGGCTCTTTTGTCTAGTTTGAGGTAACTGTAATTACATGGGTTCATCTCTGTGTCTTCTGTACCATTGGTCTGTCTGCCTATTTTGGTGTCATTAACATGCCGTTTTTCTTACTATTGCTCTGTAGTATAGTTTAAGATCTAATATTGTGGTACCTCTTGCTTTACTCTTCCTACTCAGGATTGCTTTGGCTATTCCAGGTCTCTTATTCTTCCAGATGAAGTTCATGATTCCTTTCTCTATTTCTTTGAGGGACGCCATTGGGATTTTAAGTGGAATTGCATTGAATCTGTATAGCACCTTTGTTAGAATGGCCAATTTGACAATATTAATTCTGCCTATCCAAGAACATGGGAGATCTTTCTATCTTCTAAGGTTTTCCTCAATTTGTTTCTTTTTTTTCAATTAATAATGTGAAAAGAGAGCCCACAGACTGGAGGAAAATCTTTTACACACCCACTTCAGATAGAGCACTTATCTCCAAAATTTATAAAGAACTTAAAAAACTTTACACCAAAAATAAAAAGAACCCAATCAATAAATGAGCCAAATAACTGGACAGACACTTTACAGAAGATATACATGTGATTAGTAAATATATGAAAAAGTGTTCAACATCTTCAATAATTAGAGAAATACAAATTAAAACAACTATAAGATTTTTATCTTACTCCAATTAGAATGGCTATTATCAAGAACACAAATAATAACAGATGTTGGCATGGATATGAGGAAAAAGGCTCACTTTTACAGTGCAGGAGGAGTTGCAAATTGGTGTAGCCACACTAGAAAGTAGTGTGGCGAATCCTCAGGAAACATGGAATGGACCCACATTTTCACCCAGTTATTCCACTCATTGGTTTATACCCAGAGGAGTTTAAATCAGAATATTACAGAAATGCAGCCACATCAATGTTTACAGCAGCTCAATTAACAATAGCTAGATTGTGGAACAAAACTAGATGGATAAAATAACTGTGGTATGTATACACAATGGCATATTACTCAGCCATAAAGAATGATAAAATTATGGCATTTGCAGGCAAATGGATGAAATTGGAGAACATCATGCTAAGTGAGAAAAGCCAATCTCAAAAAACCAAAGGAAGTATAATCTTGCTGATAAGAAGATGATGACACATAATGGCGGGTGGGTGGGGTTTGTGTTAGGGTTAGGGTTAAGTTTAGGTTTGGGGTAGGGAGGGTGGCAAGAATGGAGGAAGGAAGGAGTGTATAGAGGGAAAAGAGGGGTGGGAAGGGTGGAAGGAAGGGAAAAAAACAAGGTAATATTTACACTAAGATTAAAATTATACAACAAATATGTACAGGAATAAAAGCTGGAATAAAATGCCTACAAAAGGAAAACAATATTATACAGTAGTATATCTGTTGGTATTTTAAAATTCATTTTTATCATTTCCCTCTTGTAATACTTTTTTCACAATAAATTTTTAAAATCTTAAAAAAAACCAAAACTGTGGTATATATAAATAATGGAATATTACTCAGCCATAAAGAATAATAATATCATGTCATTTGCAGATAAATGGATGGAATTGGAGAATATCATGCTAAGTGAAATAAACCAATCCAGAAACCAAAGGTTGAAAATATTCCTAGAGTGGATGATGATATATAATGTGGGTGTGGGTGTGGGGGTGGGGGTGAGAGAAGAATGGATGAACTTTAGAACAAGTAGAAGAAAATGAAAGGGAAGGGTTATGAAAAATGGTGGAAGGATACAGACATTATTACCCTATTTACTTGTATGATTACATGAATGATATGAATCTACAGGGTGTACAACCATACGAACAAAATAATATACCACATTTGTATACAATGAATCAAAATGCAGTCTGTAAAACATTTAAAAACATAAATAATTAAATAAAAAATACTAATTCAAAATAATGGGAATAGTTTTTGAAAGGTTGGAGCTTAAATTAACCTAGATAATATATCAATAAAAGCCAATGACAGCACAGCAGAAGAAACATCAGAAAGGGAGTTGAGAATGTATATAATTAAAACAATAGGGGAAGCAAATGAGGAGATGAAGGAGCAAATGCAGGCATTGAAGGAAGAGATGAAAGAGCAAATGCAGGCATTAAATAACCACACCAATCAACAATTAAAAGTGCAAATACAGGAAGCAAAAGATCATTTCAATAAAGAGTTAGAGATACTAAAAAAAAAAAAAAACAGAAATCCTTGAAATGAAGGAAACAATAAACCAAGTTAAAAACTCCATAGAAAGCATAACCAATAGGACAGAACACCTGGAAGACACAACCTCAGACATTGAAGACAAAATATTTACTCTTGAAAACAAAACTGACCAAACAGAGAAGATGGTAAGAAATCATGAACAGAATCTACAAGAATTATGGGATATCATGAAAAGGACAAATTTAAGAATTATTGGGATTGAGGAAGGCTTAGAGAAACAAACTAAAGGAATGATCAATCTATTCAATGAAATAATATCAGAAAATTTCCCAAATCTGAAGAATGAAATGGAAAACCAGGTACAAGAGGCTTATAGGACTCCAAATATATAAAATTACAACAGACCCACACCAATGCACATTATTATGAAAATACATAACATACAAAATAAAGACAGAATTTTAAAGACTACAAGAGAAAAGAATCAAATTACATTCAGGGGGCAATCAATAAGAATATCAGCAAATTTTTCAATGCAGAACCTAAAAGCTAGAAGGTCCTGGAACAACATTTACCAAGCCCTGAAAGAAAACCAACCAAAAATCTTAAACCCATCTAAGCTTACTTTCAGATTTTACAACAAAATAAACTCCTTCCATGATAAACGAAAGCTAAAAGAATTTACAAAAAGAAAGCCATCATTACAGAACATTCTCATCAAAATATTCCATGAGAAAGAGATGAAAAACAACGATGCAAATCAGCAATGGGAGGAACTAGCCTAAAGGAATAGCCAAATAAAGGAGAAACCTAATCATGTCAAAAAACAAAAATGAGTCAGATGACTGGGAATACAAATCATATCACAATAATAACCCTGAATGTTAATGGCCTGAACTCATCAATCAAAAGACATAGACTGGCAGATTGGATTAAAAGAAAAATCCAACAATATGCTGCCTGCAAGAGACACATCTCATAGAAAGAAGATACCCACAGTCTAAAGGTGAAAGGATGGGAAAAAACATACCATGCACATGGACACAGCAAAAAAGCTGGAGTATCCATCCTCGTTTCAGATAATATGGACTTCAAGCCAAAACTAGTCAGAAGGGATAAAGAAGGACATTACATAATGCTTAAGAGAAGCATAAATCAGCAAGACATAACAATCATAAATATCTATGCCCCAAACAGTGGCTCATCCATATACGTCAAACAAATCCTTCTCAGTTCCAGAAATCAAATAGACCACTACACAATAATACTGGGTGATTTTAACACACCTCTCTTACAACTGGATAGATCTTCCCAAAAAAAATGAATAAAGAAACCGTAGATCTCAATAACATAATCAATTTAGACTTAACCGACATATATAGAATATACCATCCAACAAAGAACAAATACACTTTCTTCTCAGCAGCACATGGATCCTTCTCTTAAATAGACCATATTTTATGCCACAAAGCTACTGTTAGCAAATACAGGAAAATAGAGATACTACCTTGTACTCTATCAGATCATAAAGGATTGAAATTAGAAATAAATGAAAGAATAAAAAACAGAAACTTCTCCAATATCTGGAGATTGAATAATATGCTATTATATGATGAGTGTATAACAAAGACATCAGGAGGGAAATAAAAAATTCTCAAAGTAAACGAGAACAAAGACACATCATATCAAAATCTCTGGGACACTATGAAAGCAGTACTTAGAGGAAGATTTATTCATGGGGCGCATTCAACAGAAGAAGTAGAAATGAACAAATAAACTACTTAACACTACAGCTCAAAGCCCTAGAAAAATAAGAGCAAACCAACACCAAAAGGAGGAGAAGACAGAAAATAGTTAAAATCAGAGCCGAAATCAACGAAATTGAAACAAAAGAAACAATCAAAAAAATTAACAAAATAAAGAGTGGGTTCTTTGGAAAAATAAACAAAATTGATAACCCCTTAGCCACACTAAAAAAGAGAAAGAGGGAGAAAACTCAAATTACTAAAATTCAGAATGAACTTGGAAATATCATTACAGGCACGAGTAAAATACAAAACATAATTAGAAGCTTTTTTGAACATCTATATTCCAACAAAACAGAAAACCTTGAAGACATCAACAAGTTTCTAGAGACATATGAATTACCTAAACTGAACCAGGAGGACATGCACAACTTAAATAAATCAACTTCAAGCAATGAAATTGAAGAAGTCATCAAAATCCTACCAACAAGAGTCCGGGACAAGATGTGTTCTCAGCCAAGTTCTACAAAACCTTTAAAGAGGAGCTCAGTCCAATACTCTTCAAAGTATTCCATGATATAGAAGAGGAGGAAACCCTCCCAAACTCATTCTATGAAGCCAATATCACAATATACCTAAATCAGACCAAGACAAATTGAGGAAAGAAAATTTCAGACCAATATCCTTAATGAACATCAACACAAAATTTCTCTAAATAAATTTTAGCAAATCGCATAAAAATATATTAAAAAGATAGTGTACCATGATCAAGTGGGTTTTATCCCAGGGATGCAAGGTTGGTTCAACACCCAGAAATCAATAAATATTATTTACCATATCAACAGACTTATACTTAAGAATCACATGATTATTTCAATAGATGCAGAAAAAGCATTTGATAAAATACAGCATCCTTTCATGCTGAAAACACTAAAAAAAAAAGGGACAGTGGGAACATTACTTAACATTGTAAAGGCCATCTATGCCAAGCCCATGGCCAATATCATTCTAAATGGTGAAAAAATGAAAGCATTCCCCATAAAAACTGGAACAAGGCAGGGATGTCTTCTTTCACCACTTCTATTCAACATCATCCTTGAAACTCTAGCCAGAGCAATTAGACAAACCAAAGAAATTAAAGAGATACAAATAGGAAAAGAGAACTCAAACTATCCCTGTTCACTGATGACATGATTATACATTTAGAGGAACCCAGAAATTCCACCACAAAACTTTAGAACTCATAAGCAAATTCAGTAAAGTAGCAGGTTACAGGATCAATGCTCATAAATCCAATATATTTTTATACATAAGTGATGAATCTTCAGAAAGAGAAGTTAGGAAAACTACCCCTTTCACAATAGTGTTCAACAAAATAAAATACTTGGGAAACAATCTTACAAAAGAGTGAAAGATCTCTACAATGAGAACTACAGAAGACTAAAAAAAGAAATTAATGAAAATCTTAGAATATGGAAAGATCTCACATGTACTTGGATAGGCAGAATTAATATTGTAAAAATGGCCCTATTACCAAAAGTGCTATACAGATTTAATGCAATTCCAATTAAAATTCCAATGATGTACCTTGAAGAAATAGAGACAGCAATTATGAAATTCATCTGGAAGAATAAGAAACCCAGAATAGCTAAAGCAATCCTTAGCAGGAATAGCGAAGTAAGGGGTATCTCAATACCAGGTCTTCAACTCTACTACAAAACAATACTAACAAAAGTGGCATGGTATTGGCACCAAAATAAACAGGTAGATCAATGGTACAGAATAGAGCACATGGACACAAACTCAAATAAATTCAATTGTTTTTATATTACACAAAGGAGCCAAAAATATGCAATGGAGAAAAGATAGCCCCTTCAAAAAATGGTGCTGGGAAAACTGGAAATCCATATACAACAGAATGAAATTAAACTCCTACCTCTCACTCTGCACAAAAACCAACTCAAATGGATCAAGGACCTCAGAATCAGAACAAAGAACCTTCATCTTATAGTAGAAAAAGTAGGTCCAAATCTTCAACATGTCGGCTTAGGATCAGACTTCCTTAACAGGACTCCCATAGCCCAAGAAATAAAAGCAAGAATCAACAACTGGGATAGATTCAAACTAAAAAGCTTTATCTCAGCAAACAAAACTCTCAGTAATGTGAAGAGAGAGCTCACAGAGTGGGAGAAAATCTTTGCCACTCATACTTCTGATAGAGCACTAATTTCCAGAATATATAAAGAACTCAAAAAACTCTACACCAAGAATACAAATAACCCAATCAACAAATGGGCTAAGGAAATGAACAGACATTTCACAGAAGAATATCTACAAGCAATCAACAGATATATGAAAAAATGTTCAACATCTCTAGTAATAAGAGAAATGCAAATCAAAACAACCCTAAGATTCCATCTCACCCTAATTAGATTGGCGATTATGAAGAATACAAGCAACAATAGGTGTTGACGAGGATGTGGGGAAAAAGGTACACTCATACATTGCTGGTGGGGTTGTAAATTAGTGCAGCCATTCTGGAAAGCAGTATGGAGATTCCTAAGAAAGCTTGGAATTGAACCACCATTTGACCCAGCTATCCCACTTATTGGCCTATACCCAAAGGACTTAAAATTAGCATACTACAGAGATATAGTCACATCAATGTTCATAGCTGCTCAATTCACAATAGCCAGATTGTGGAACCAAACTTGATGTCCTTCAGTTATGAATGGATAAAGAACTTGTGGTATATATACACAATGGAATATTACCCCGCCATAGAGAATGATAAAATTATGGCATTTGCATACAAATGGATGGAGTTGGAGAATATCATGCTATGTGACATAAGCCAATCTCAAAAAACCAAAGGACGAATGATGTCACTGATAAGTGGATGATGACACATAATGGGGGCTGGAAGGGTTTAGTGTTAGTGTTAGGGTTAGGTTTAGGGTTAGGGTTAGGGAGGGTGGCAAGAATGGAGGAAGGAAGGACTGTATACAGGGAAAAGAGGGGTGGGAGTGGTGGAAGAAGGGAAAAAATAACAGAACGAATCATACAACATGACCCTATGTAAATTTATGATTACACAAATGGTATGCCTTTACTCCATGTACAGAGAAACAACATGTATCCCAGTTGTTTACAATTTAAAAAAAGAACACAGTATAATGAAAAAGCTAATGATATTTAAAACCAACTGTGGATATGCTGACCAGTATTAATATTATTTTTAAAAATTTTTAAATTAAAATAGTTTTTTGGGAAAAAAAAACAGATAATCCACAGATGCTATATTTGGATTTGAATTTGTTTATAAGTTTAAATTTTAACAACATATTTTCTTATTGCCATTTTTCTCTTTTCTATTTAACTTATTTACATTCCTTTCATTTTTTTTCTGCATACATCAGCGAGTTTCATAGTGATTACTTTTCTGTGAATATTCTTTGGCTCCTCTCCTTAAGGGAAAACATGCTGTTGTGTATTCATATTTTTGTCTTTTCCTTCAGTTAATTTACTTGGCTCTAGCTACAATTTATTCTCAAGATGAATTCTCTGCATTCAGAATATTTCCTCATTATTAAGAAACAACATTACACAGTGTTAAAATACTCTAGATTATAAAAGATGCATTATGTATTATTCTGATGTAAATTTGTTTTCAGTTATAGCAAAAGTGCTTACTTAGTTTATCCCCAAAGATTGTTATCAATTTTTTCTCTTTTTAAGAAGAGTTCACTTCATTCCATCCATATTCAAATATACAAATGATAATATTCTGCTAGTATATTGTTTCCTGTTTTTATTTTCTTAATAAATTCCAATAGCAACACTGAGTAATTAATTGTATTACACTTAAGAAAAATGTTAGCATCACAGATATATTTCAGTTGTTTTATCTCCAATATTATGAAATTCATCATAATGCATGCAACATGAAAATGTCTTATTATTAATAAAAGGAAGCTTATTTAAAATTGCATACATGGATCGTTATGTAAGTTCTGATGGACTCTTTAGATGAAGAAGAGACATTGACCAGAAAGATGAGGTGCAGAAGTATTTGGGGAGTGGTAGAGCAAAGATGAGGCAGCCTGGCTCTTCCTGTGCTCAGCACGTAAAACTGGCTCTCACTGTGCTAAGCATAAGCCTGACCAAATGGGAGGCATGGGAATGTGTGATGGAGGCCAATTTTCTCTTTTCCTTGCCCACCAAAAAAAAACCACCAGTTCCTCCAAACATAAGGGGGAGAAGTGAGATGGAAAAGCATCAGATGAAGTGCTCATGTGTGCAGGTGAATAACTCTTTCAACAAAATATCTCCTAAAGGGGAAAATTAAAAAAGGACACACATTAATAATTTTTTTTATCATTTTTTGAACTGTAGACATCTAGTTAAATTTCAGAAGAAACTAAAAGGTGAAAAAGAGTGAACTTTTCATGCAAGGGTTTATATTGCACTACAGTCCATTGGGATATTTTGACAAGAGTGTTGACTTATAAATTACTTTTTAATTTTCAAATTCTCTTGTTTATAAAATAATTCTGCAAAAGTATAATTTAAAGTCAGAATGTTATTTTAAGACACCTTAGCTTTAAACTCTTATTTTTGCTAGATTTTAGGAATTAAACCTGCAAACCCATTTCCAACATCCTCAGCTGTGATTTAAGCTGCCTCAGTCATTCTAACTGCCTTTCTGCATGGAGGAATTAGATTATAAATCTCATATGTTTGTCTTTTGCATACATTAAGCAGAGAGACCATCTGCTTATTTCACACAATATATTCAAAGAAATGTTATTTAAGAATATTCAGAACTTATTATTTATTTGCTAGTAGAGGAGAAAAAGAAGTGGTATTATTACAAGCTTCTTCTTGGGTTATTAATGCAGAATATTTATGTGCTATAAATAAAGGATATAATTAAAATAATTTTAATATAAGATCCACCTACAGGTTAAGAATTTATAAATTCCAAAAACAAGCACTTAAAATGCTAAATTAAACACAACCAATTTGGTCAGTCATATTACATACAAGAACAGATATAAAATGGAACATCACAGGAGAAAGAAAACTTTCATGATTGAAGCAATATTTGATGATAATTCCGTGAATAATCTTTTAATATGCAATATTAATTATTTTGGCACCATGTTCATAGTTTGCTCAAAACTCAAATCTTATTTTCCTGCAGGGACAGGAACTCAGCAGAGAGGAATTAAACCCACCATAACAGACTTGCTGAATATGTAAAAAATGTCAGACTGAGACTGGAGTAGGAGTGCAAGAATGGGAGATGGCCTGTCCTTGTGATTTGTAGTCACTAAATGATGCTTGGTATGAGAGCTGACATTCAGGACTTCACAAATTTTGAACAACATTGAAATATCTTCATGAAATAATGGAACACAGCACCCAGTATCAGACCAGGATTTCCCAACTTTGTTATTATAAATTCCCCCCATCCTATTGTTCTTCATAAATACACTGTATTTCAAACATTGTCCTCAATGAAATTTTAATATCACTAATATAAAATCTTTCTCTGTGTTTATTTTTTGTATATCTATACATTATGGATTTAAGAGTAAAAACTTTTACAATCCTTTCACCTAGCATAATTTTGGTCTGTCCCTGGGAGACAATACAATTCCACCAACTGCCAATTTCAAAACTCCTCCTAACACTGGTCAAATGTATCCAGACTTAAATTTTTGTATTTGGCACTTCTGCCCAATTTTAAAACCTTAATGAATTCATTAATTGTGCAAATATATGCAATTGCACCATGTAACCCCAATTTTCTTAGTGTTTGTATATTATGGTCAACCTTCCCTTGATTCTCTAAAATAACTTTATGAACTGTCAAAATCCGGCATGTCTCTATTTCTGTAAAATCATCCTCCACTTTTACAGGAGTGTGTTTTTCAAGTCCAATTTGTGCCAACTTATTATTTAGCAGTGTTAACTATTACACCAATTACAGCACTTCAAATACTTTTATAACATTCCTCATTATATTTGAAAACAATAATAATTAATTCACTTTCAAATATTTATCAATTGGTCTGACTCAGTATAAATGAAGGAGTTAATTATTAACATTGACATGTTAATGGAAAAGGTAGGGGATCAGCCTATAATAAAGGAATTCCTAAAGATGAACAAAATAGGAAAATTCACTTACTGCTTTTTTTTTTTTTGTCTTTTAAAAGCATCATTTAAAATCACAAACTTTAATACACAAGAAATATGCAAGACAAAAAGAAAGTCTGATAAAGTTCTAAGTCCCAGAGTTGGTAGTTTAGGAGGAATCAAAGAAAACAATGCTTTCCTTAGTCTCCCTGGAAAAGAAGAGGTGACAGAAAACAGAACATCACCAGGCCCTGGGTGAATTCAATGGAGGGGCTACATAGGGGCTAGCTCTCTACCAAAGTAAGGTGCTGATTTTCCTTGTCATGGTCCTGGCCTTGCTCCCATGCTTGTCCTCCAGTTTTCAGAACCCATGTAGTTCCAAGAATGCTCCTTTCTATAATTTCCTAACATTTTCACCTAGGGGAGAAGGTTACTTACCCTGTCATGGTGTCATGGTCCCAGGGGTGTTGCCATTCTGCAGGATGGTGAAGAGGTATCTCCTTAGGACCTTGATGTTTGATTTCCATCTATAGCACTTAGAACCTGAAGATTAGGGGCTCTCAGGGTCTTTTGAGGGATTGTCTGAATGGCCCCTGGCCACAGGGCTTTCTGTGGGATGTCTTGCAGACTCCAGGGAAGACACCTGTTTGGAAGGGAGCTCAGGATCATTCCAAGGTACCATCTGGTCCTCAAGTGATAACTGAGTAGCCAAGGACAAATCCAGCTCAGAAGATGAAGGTACTCCCAGGGTCAGAACAGATTCTGGGGGAAGATTTGATTTGGAAGCTTCAGTCTCAAATACTTCACCCTGCTCTTTCACCAATGGACTCTGAGGGTCTGCACTGCTGGTCTTCATAGATGTCCATGCAATGCCAAGGGCAGGAGAGTGGCAGTGGAGCCAGGGAGTGGTGGAGTCAGGCCTGGATAGGTCTGAGCACTGGAGTTCCTGCTGCAGCATGAACAGTGCCACACAAGCACAGTGAGACAGCACCAAGGGGAATGAAGGCTCGCTGACTTGTCACCCAGCAGCCATCAGGTGCAAAAAGAGTAGGGAGGCCTGTCTCAGTAGCCTGCCCCACTCAGCACTGCAGGCTCATCTGGGACCTCAACCTCCACTTCTCAAACTGCATTGAGAAAATGGAAGTGGGGCACAGCTGAATGAAAGCTGGGAATCAAGAATTGACCAATAGCATTTGTACATTCTGGGTCAATAGCACTGGTACATTTTCAAACCCTAATTAGCATAACTGTGCACCAATCACAGTAACCCAAGTGCTATATAGACTCCTTGGCAAAATTTGCCAAGCTCATTTGGAGGAAGAATAGAAACCGTGAGGTCTGTCATCCAGGTGCACATGTTCTACTCTTGATCTTCGGTAAATGCTTATTCTCACTGGTGGATTGCTGTCTTCGAATTCAAGAGAGAAGAACTTTTTAAGAAAATGAGGGTGAGTTGCTGGGTGCCCTGCACTGTGGCATGTCTGGGGAGTGGAGAGCATCTGGTTTCACAGTATTTCTTTTTGACCTTCCAGAGGTCGGTATGTGCTGAAGGTGCCTATACTGACTTTTTACTTTTGTTTTTCTCTTGTTATTGTAAAATACAAAAGGTGTTTTGTCTTTTTGTGAAAACTATTTTTTCTCAAAACCCTGTATGTTTGTGGGTGAGATATCTGAAATGTAGATCTCAGATTCTGATGTGAGAACATTTTAAATAGTTAGATACTAATTTCAGGAAGAACAACAAATAAATGTGCAGGGGAGACAAAAAGAATCCCTAAATAAAATAATGTGTTAAGTCTTGATTTACATGTGCTTGTGTGCTTATACACATGGACATATACACATTTTTTAATCATATAATTAAAATTTATTCCAAATGTTTTAACTCCAGTTTTATCAGGATTTTTGTGTTTTGTGAATTTCCCCCCAGAAGTTAAAGTATCTTGTATTTGTTAATTTAAGAATTTTAAGGCCTGAAACTTTTTTCCCAGATCAAAATGGTCTAGTGTGGTAGGATGAATTTATCAAGTGTCTGAGGAGACTAGAGCACTGCAATATTGGCTTGTAACTCAGGCTGACAGAGAGTTGGTCTGTGAAATATTGAAAATGTTGAATTATCTCAATATTTTAGGAGCTCTCTATTGAGTGGTGAACTTCACAGGAACTCTTGTAACACAGTAATTTTGAGCTTGGTGGTGCTGCAGGTCCATCATAGATCTAATGTGGGTGAATGATGGTATATTTAAGAAGGAAGGACTTTAACTTCATATCTGGATTTGTAGTGTTTATTTCCATATAAATAACTGAAAAATATCAATATATTTTTATTGTCTATCAATTCATATTTATATCTTTCAACTATCATTCACACACCTGATTAAATTGCATGAGGTAACTTCTTTGGATCCCAGAACAAAAACAAACATTAGACTTACCCTATTTAATCATTCATTTTAGCACTATCTTTCACTGCATCTTAATACCCAAATCTTGAGTAGCAAGTGGTTCATAATCCAGAAACCCATTATGTAATATAATCTTTTTATTTTATTTTTTTTGTACTGGGGTTAAACTCAGGGGCACTTAACCACTGAGTCACACCTCTAGCTCCTGCCCCCCCCCCTTTTTTAATATAGAGAAAGGGTCTTACTAAGTTGCTTTAGTGCCTCAATAAGTTGCTGAGGCTGGCTTTGATCTTGCGATCCTCTTACCTCAGAGTCCTGAGCTGCTGGGATGCACCACTATGCCTGGCAATATGAAATAACCTGAAAAACTTGGTTTAGCTCCCCCCTGTGCTGAAACTCATGTGTCTGTCTAAAGTGCTATGTAGGGAAAACAGAGCTGAAAAAAGTGAGTGCTGACAAGAAAAGATGCCAGTTTCCATTGCAGAGGATATTGGAAGTTTCAGATTCTCGACTCCTTTCAGAATGCCGTAGTTGTATCAAAGTTTGATGGTGCCTCTTTTTCTCTATTGACAATTCTCTTACTAAGCCTATTGCTCATTTTTTCCCACTGCTCATATGTTAAAAGCAATATCATATATGCCTTTGCTGTTAAAGTTTTTATATGTAGTTCAAAAGATGAATAAAGTAGCACTAATTTTATTTTCAAGGTGATAGCATTTGGAGTTCATTCCACATAATAGAGCTACAGTTTCCATACTTTTTGTTTTGGTAGCTTTGCTTTGTAGGCAGCATGGTAATCTGTGGAAAATCAGACTTTTCTGATAACATACTTGTAGCCTTCTGTAGCTTAGATCAATGTTGAGGACAGAAAGGCAAGTGAGTTCAGAAACAAGCACCATCCAAAATCTTAATGGTGTCTATAGGGTCTTGGGAAGACTGTACTCTAAACATGAATAGGCATAGTCAACATTGGGAAAAGTCACTCAACAATCATTATCTTGGTTGTTCTTATATAAAATGCTACTCATCTCAGAATTAATGAGAGTGTTAAATAAGATGATCAAGTGATAAAACTTGGTCACTAACTTGCATGTATGAAATTAATCATTAGTTATCATTATTAAAGTACTTTGAACTTCCTGGAAATTTGTTTCAATTTTTGGGAGCTGGCAGAACATGGATTTCAAACCCTTTCCCCCACCCTTTCCAGCAGTTTGTCCCCTTTTGTATTTTCTGTTAGACTTGCAAGCTGGAATTCACTCTGCACTGAGAATGCTTGATGAACTAGGAAATATTAACACTGCTTCTTATGCACCTACTCAATGACAAAATGGAGCCAACTGATTGAAGAGAAAGAAGACATGAATAAAATGATAGAATACACATAAATTTTAATCACTACACATTCATCTAAGACATGTAGCTGACATACTGAAGAAGAATTATATTTACGTATGGGAGACATCAGTATTCTTTAAGAGGGTAGTCAAATTCATCTAGTCAGTGGAAAGAGAATGGTGAGATAAGAATGGAAGAACACAATATCTTTCTGCTTCTGACACAAGCATTTAGACCTTTTAAGTTCCATATGAAGCATAGATGATACTTTTGATATTTCTGTATTTGGAATAAAATGTGTGTTAAAGAAGATTCAAGGTGGAGGACTAGAGGGAGGCTGCATTCCTTTTCACTCTGTAACTCTGGTTTCAAGCAGAGGCTATCTGTTTATTGATTGCTCACTGTCAGATATCTATAATCCACCATTTGCCTGCTTCTCGCCTGTCCATCCACTGTCTTACAGCTATTCATCACCCAACACACAAGGTTCATATCCCGATCATCTGACAACAGTCAGCAAACAGATTGCTGACCACCAGTGGAGCACCAGCTGCCTGCTGTTGCCTGGAAGTTCACTGTTACAGTACCTGCAGGTTTGATTACACATGGCTGCTGCCATTTTGAGACAACAGCCAGGCCCCATAGGACCCCTGGCTGTACTGAGACCCATCTCCAGGATCCCTCAGCCCAACCTATCACTCCCTGCCTCTGGGGACCTCACATAACTGACTGCTCCCTGCTGCCAGGAACCCCAGACCAACTGACTATGGGTGAACACCAGGACTCCAGACTGACTGATTGCAACCGACCTCCAGGATCCCACAAACACACCAAACACACCCAATATCCAGGACCTCTGCCAGAACAACCGCATCCCACCTCCAGGACCTCCTGCTCTGCATGGCCACATTCTGAGCTTCAGCTCCCCATTTGCCAACACATTTTGAAGCCAGAGCAGCCATCTTGGATAATTCTGGAAGCCATAGCTCCGATCTTTAGGTGGAGCAAAACTGATCCTGAGATGCCTGCTGGAGGCTTGAAGCTCATTGTCAGGTACCTCTCATGCATCAGGCTACTGAGAGATTGGGAGGTTTCATTACTATATGACTGATATACTGTAGATTTTCACTTTTCTCCTGATTGAAAAATTTTAAGTTTTTATTTCTTTACTTTTCTTGCTCTCTTTTTCCTTTGTTTACCATTCCGTCAGAGTCTCTTTCTCACTTTTTTGCGCGCTAATATCCAATATTACATTTTGATCACACCCTCGTCCTTTCTATTATCTAGAACTTCTGTATAATCTTTTCTTATCCCATTAACAGCCACATTCTACATCCCTCTGCATCCTCTTTCTCCTCCATTTGAAATAGCAGACCTTATTGCAAATCTGATTATTTTACTGAAGATAATATTTGAACTCATTCTGTTTATTATGACAATTTTGTTATTGTCCTCATAGGGGCTATTTGGTCTAGGATTGCATAGTGTCTGAATTGGACACTGCTAATATTGATCTCCCCTTAAAGAAAGGGTTTTGGAAACCTATAGGGCCATTATAAGCCTATTGGGGGAAATCTGCAAGACCCCAGATCTGCACTGCTAGAGGGGAAGATACATGAACAACATGAAAAAACAAGGGAAGAAAATGATCCAAAAAAACCTAGATTCTATATTAATAGAATCCAATGACAGTATGTTGGAAGAAATGACAGAAAAAGATTTCAGATTACACATGACTAAGGATTGGTGAAGCAAATTATGAGATAAGAGAGCAAATGCAGGCAATGAATAATAATAGCACTAAGCTGAAGAGCAAGTGCAGGAAGCAAAAGATCAATTCAACAAAGAAATAGAGATTCTCAAAAAAAAAAAACAAAACAAAACTCAAATGGAAACCCTTGAAATGAAGGAAACAATAAACCAAATAAAAATCTCAATGGAAAGCATCACCAAAAGACTAGACCACTTGGAACACAGAAACTCAGACAATGAAGACAAAATATTTAATATTGAAAATAAAGCACCCGAAACAGAGAAGGTGGTAAGAAATCATAAACAGAATCTCCAAGAACTATGGGACATCATGAAAAGACCAAATTTAAGAATTATTGGGATTGAGGAAGGCACCAAGATACAAACCAAAGGAATGAACAACCTATTCAATGAAATAATATCAGAAAATTTCTGAATCCTGAAAAATGAAATGAAAAATCAAATACGAGAGGCTTAGAGAACACCAAATGCACAAAATCACAACAGGTCCACACCAAAGCACATTAAAATGAAAATGCCTAACATTCAAAATAAAGATAAGATTTTTGAAATCTGCAAGAAAAAAGCATTAGATTATATATAGGGGAAAACCAATATGGATAGCAGCAGACTTCTCTACCCAGACTCTAAAAGCTAGAAGGGCCTGGACCAACATATTTCAAGCTCTGAAAGAACATGGTTGCAAACCATGAATCCTATACCCAGCAAAACTAATATTAAGATTTGAAGGTGAAATAAAATCCTTCCATGATAAACAAAATTTAAAAGAATTTACAAACAGAAAGCCTACACTGCAGAATGTTCTCAATAAAATATTCCATGAGGAAGAAATTTAAAACAACAATGTAGGTCAGCAAAGAGAGGAACTACCTTAGAGAAAAACCACTCAAAGGAGAAACCAAGCCAATGTAAAAACCAAAAATAAGCCAAATGACTGGGAATACAAATCATATCTCAATAACAACCCTGAATGTTAATGGCCTAAACTCATCAATCAAAAGACATAGACTGGCAGAATGGATTAAAAAGAAAGACCCAACAATATACTGTCTACAAGAGACTCATCTCATAGAAAAAGACATCGACAGACTAAAGGTGAAAGGATGGGAGAAAACCTACCATGCACATGGACTCAGTAAAAATGTGGGGGTTTCCATCTTTATATCAGCTAAAGTGGACTCCAAGCCAAAGTTAGTCAGAAGGGATAAAAAAGGACATTTCATACTGCTTAAGGGAACCATAAATCAGGAAGACATAATGATAGTAAATATTTATGCCCCAAACAATGGTGCCTCCCTGTACATCAAACAAATCCTTCTCAAATTCAGGAATCACATAGACCACAACACAATAATTATGGGTGACTTTAATGCACCGCTGTCATCACCAGATAGATCTTCCAAACAAAATCCAACAAAAGAAACCATAAAACTCAATAACACAATCAACAACCTAGACTTAATAGACATATATAGAATATTCCATCCATCAAAGAGTGTATTCACTTTCTTCTTAGCAGCACATGGAACCTTGAAAATAGACCATATGTTATGTCACAAAGCAGCCTTTAGGATATGCAAAAAAATAGAGACACTGCCTTTTGTTCTATCAGATCATAATGGACTGAGAGTAGAAATCAATGACAAAATAAAAAACAGAAATTACTCCAAAATCTGGGCACTAAATTATATGCTATTGAATGAAAAATGGATAACAGAAAATATCAGGGAGGAGATTAGAAATTCTTAGGTCAATGAGAATGATGATACAACATATCAAAATCTCTGGGACACTATGAAAGTGGTACTAAGAGGAAAAATCATTGCATGGAACACATTCCAGAAAAGAATGAAAAGTCAACAACTAAATGACCAAATATTACAGCTCAAAGCCCTAGGAAAAGAAGAACAGAATAACAGCAAAAGTAGTAGAACACAGGAAATAATTAAAATCAGGGCTAAAATCACTGAAATTGAAACAAAAGAAACAATTCAAAACATTGACCAAACAAAAAGTTGGTTCTTTGAGAAATTAAACAAAATAGACAAACCCTTAGCCACACTAACAAAGAGAAGGAGGGAGAAAACTCAGATTACTAAAATTCGTGATGACAAAGGAAATATCACGACAGACACCACTGAGATAAATAACATAATGAGAAGCTACTTTGAAAATCTGTATTCCAAAAAAATAGAAACTACTGAAGACATTGAAAATTTCTAGAGACATATGCTCCTCACAAACTGAACCAGGAGGACATAAACGATTTAAACATATCAATATCAAGCAATGAAATAGAAGAAGCCATGAAAAACCTACCATCCAAGAAAAGCCCAGGACTAGACAGATTCTCAGTTGAGTTTTATAAGACCTTCAAAGAAGAACTCATTCCAATACTTCTCAAAGTATTCCAGGACATAGAAAAGGAGGGGACCCTACCGAACTCATTCTATGAAGCTAATATCACCCTCATACCAAAACTAGGCAAAGACACATCCAGGAAAGAAAATTTTAGACCAATATCCTTGATGAATATAGATGCAAATATCCTTAACAAAAATTGACAAACTGTATCCAAAAACACATTAAGAAAATTTTGCACCATGATCAAGACAGGGATGTCTTCTTTCACCACTACTATTCAACATTTTCCTTGAAATTCTAGCCAGAGCTATTAGACAGACTAAAGAAATTAATGGGATATGAATAGGAAAAGAGGAACTTAAACTGTCACTATTTGCTGATGAAATGATTCTATATTTAGAGGATCCAAAAACCTCTTCCAGAAAACTTCTAGACCTCATCAATGAATTCAGCAAAATAGCAGGATACAAAATCGACAAACATAAATTTAAGCATTTTTATACACAAGCGATGAAACATCTGAAAAACATCTGAAAGTGTAATGAGGGAAACAACTCCATTTGCAATAGCCTCAAAAAAAAAAAAAAAAAAAAAAGACAAAATACTAGGGAATTAATCTAACCAAAGTGGTAAAAGATCTCTACAATGAAAATTTCAAAACATTGAAGAAAGAAACTGAGGAAGACCTTTGAAGATGGAAAGAACTCCCATGTTCTTGGATAGGCAGAATTAATATTGTCAAAATGGCCATACTACCAAAAGTGTTATACAGATTCAATGCAATTCCAATTAATATTCCAATGATGTACCTTACAGAAATAGAGCACACAATCATGAAATTCATCTGGAAGAATAAGAAAACCAGAATAGCTAAAGCAATCCTTAGCAGGAAGAATGAAACAGGGTATTGCAATACCAGAAGTTCAACTATACTACAAAGCAATAATAACAAAAATGGCGTGGTATTGGCACCAAAATAGACAGGAAGATCAATGGTACAGAATAGAGGACATGGACACAAACCCAAATAGATACAATTTTCTCATACTAGACAAAGGGGCCAAAAAAAAAAAATGCAATGGAGAAAAGATAGCCTCTTCAAAAAATGGTGCTGTGAAAACTGGAAATCCATATGCAACAGAATGAAATTAAACCCCTATCTCTCACCCTGAACAAAAATCAACTCAAAATGGATCAAGGACTTTGAAATGTGACCACAGACCCTGCATCTTATAGAAGAAAAAGTAGGTCCAAATCTTCAACTTGTTAGCTTAGGATCAGACTTCCTTTACATGACACCCATAGCACAAGAAATAAAAGCAAGAATCAATAACTGGGATAGATTCAAACTAAATAGCTTTCTCTCAGCAAATGAAACTATCAGCAATGTAAAGAGAGAGAGCCTACAGTGTGGGAAAATATTTTTGCCACTCATACTTCAGATAGAGCACTAATCTCCAGAATCTGTAAAGAACTAAAAAATCTCAACACCAAGAATACAAATAATCAAATCAATAAATGGGCTAAGGAAATGAACAGACACTTCACAGAAGATATACAAGCAATCAACAGATATATGAAAAAATGTTCAACATCTCTAGTAATGAGAGAAATACAAATCAAAACTACCCTACGATTCCATCTAACCCCAATTAGAATGGCGATTATGAAGAATACAAGCAACAATAGTTGTTGGTGAGGATATGGGAAAAAAGGTACACTCATACATTGCTGGTGGGGATGCAAATTAGTGCAGCCATGCTGGAAAGCAGTGTGATTCCTTAGAAAACTTGGCATGCACCCATCATTTTACCCAGCTTTTGCACTTCTCAGGCTGTACACAAGGACTTACAATGAGCATACTACAGAGATACAGCCACATCAATGTTCATAGGCTGTCAATTCACAGAAGTCACATTGTGGAACCAACCAAACATCCTTCAATTGATGAATGGATAAAGAACCTGTAGTATATATACACAATGGAATATTACTCAGCTATGAAGAATAATATAATGATGGCATTTTCAGGCCAATGGAGGAAATTGGAGAATATCCTGCTAAGTGAGATAAGCCAATCTCAAAAAAACCAAAGAACGAATGATCTCGCTGGCAAGCGGATGATGACCCATAATGGGGGGTGGGAGGGTGGCAAGAATGGAGGAAGGAGGGACTGTATAGAGGGAAAAAGAGGTGGGAGGGGTGGGGGAAGGTAAAAATAACAGAATGAATCAAACATCATTACCCTACGTAAATGTATGATTACACAAATTGTATGCCGTTACTCCATGTAGAAACAGAAACAACATGTATCCCATTTGTTTACAATAAAAATAAATTAAAATTTTTAAAAAAATGTGCTAAAAAAATCTCACTGGGGTAGTTTCTTTTAATGTCCTTCTCAGTGAACTGAAGTAAGTTTCCACAAAATGAATGAGGAAAGAGTTACTTGAAATAGCCCCTGTCTATCAGATACAAGCAGTAAGATGAATTTCAAGTGACAAAATGTTTATTATAGAATTCTACATTATTGATTAGTGTGAAATTGTTCATTTTTTTACCATGTCATTTTGTTAATTCCATCAAAGACATTGACGTGTTGGTTAAAATGAGGCATGAAGCTATTTTAACTGCTTATCTAAAAGCATTCACATTCCTTAGAATAAAATTTAATGGAATTCACAATCTGTAATCAATTTGCCTTACATTTCACTTTTCTTGTTTGTAAGTTCAATAATTCAATTACCTATCAAAGTGTACACTATTTTCCAACAGACCCCTTCCAATCAGGGTGTGGGGAAGGACAGTGTCATACTAGAAAAATCCACTCCAGTTTTAGTCTATTAAAATCTATATGTTCTTGCAGGCTCAATTCAAATATTATCTCCATATCACATCTTTTGTTATCTTTTTTTTTTTTTCTGTTTTATTATCGGTTACACAGGATTGAACTCGGGGCTCTTAACCCCTGGGCCATATGCCCAGCCCTATTTTGTATTTTATTTAGAGACAGGGTTTCACTGAGTTACATAGCACCTCGCCATTGCTAAGGCTGGCTTTAGACTTGCTATCCTCCTGCCTCAGCATCTGGAGCCTTGGGAACTACAGGCATGTGCCAAGGGGCCCAGCCTCTTATCTTTTTATCTTCCAGGAAACAACAGTAAGCAATATTTCTTTTCTTCTTATATTTTTGACCATTTATTTATGCTTACGCTTTGCAATTAATTACTGTTTTCTAAAATAATTTTTAATGCACATTCCTTACTATTCTCTAAAATAGTAAACTTCTAAAGAGCGAGGCTCTCATGTTGTCATTACTGTGCACCAAAGAAGCTAGCAGGCTGTTGTCGTCCAGTGGGACATAAAGACACGCACACCTCAGATTGTCATGAAGCAGCTTCTTTTTTATTCAGATCCCAACAACAACAACAACAACCCCCCAAAAGCAGTCTCATGCATAAGCAATTTCGATGAGATATGTCCACTCTATCCTGTTAAAGGTCCAGCAACCACGAGCTCAAGCATACATGTAGCCAATTGTAACAGCTTCCTGTTTTTCTCCAGGTATACCAAGCACACCTTTTGGCTCCCTGCCAGCCCACATCTTCCCCTGTTTGTTTATAAAACGACCATGCCGGTCTTAGGTTGTCCATGACAGAGCAACATCCTTACCCATCATTGGAAAATGAAACTTTTATCCTCATTCCCTGTCTTAGGTTGGTATGAGCTCTTCACAAATCTTACCCATCTCTGACTACCAGTCTAGCATAGGCAAACTTGGAGGGATGTTCCCATGTAACCTGCTATGTTGTAGGAGCCATTTGGGAAGGGTGCTAAGTCAGGAGAAAAGGCTACAGTAGGTAACTCTAATGTGGAATTAGTGGTAAGAATAGGAGGATGTAGATTGGAAGAGTTAGTAAGGGGCAAAGGGCAAGGCCATGCCTTTACTATAGCCCACAGGTAACACACAGATCCTCCAAGAACATGAAGAGGGATCATCAACAACAGCAGTTGAAGGAACTTCCCCATCTTCTTGTTGTTCTCAGTTTTCTATTGAGGAAGCCTTGACCAATCTTTCAGGCACCCAAATTGGCGATTGTGCGTCCTGCAGGAAAACACAAATAGATCCTCAGGTCCAGATTAATACCGGATCTGGACCTTTCCATTGTCTCGATAGAAAGACCTTCCAGAGCACATGAGGTAGATGTTTTTTATTAGACTCTGAATGACGGTCAGCAGCTGATTGGCCCCCAGAATTGAGATTTAAAAAATTTAAGATGAACAAGGCAACAGATAATTTGTCTTTTGGGGATCTGTATGATGCCCTATTCCCCCTTTTTGTTTATAAAGCATGTTTTTAAGCATTAAATGGGCATGCTCAACAATGCTTTGTCCAGTAGGATTAGAGGTTATTCCTGTGACATGTTGAATACCAAAGGTGAAAAAAAATTGTTTAAAGGCCTGGGACATATATCCAGGATGATTATCTGTTTTAATTTGTTTGGGGACCCCTAGGATGGAGAAAGAATGTAAACAGTGTGTTATTACATCTTTGTTTTTTTTCTCCAGCATGAGCAGAGGCCATAATAAATTCTGAAAAGGTATCTATTGACACATGGATGAATTGCATCTTTCCAAATTCTGAATAATGAGTTACATCCATTTGCCAAATATGATTGGGCTGAAGCCCTTTTGGATTTACTCCTAACGAGGGATTAGGAATAAGTGTAGCATATTTAGCACAAGACTTGACTATGTCCCAATCTGTTGCCTTAGTAATCTGATAGTGTAAACGTAGAGTAGAATCATTTATGTGAAATTTGGAATAAAAATTTTTTGCATTTTCAAGTGCATCAAAGAAATGTGGGTCTCTGGTGGCCATGTCTGTTAAATCATTGTGTAAACTTAGAGGACATGGAAGGCCAGTATGAGCCCAAACATGCCCAATAAACAAAGGGATTTTTCTATCCCAAATAAGTTTTTGTAAAGATTGTAAATACTTAGTGATGGTGGAAGTGAGGGAGAGCAGACCAGTTAATTCTAAATTTTGAATAGCATTAACAATGTATTTGCTATCAGAGAATAGGTTAAAGGGCTCATGGTGGGTTCTGAATACTTCTATAGCTACTAATAGTTCTGTTTGTTGTGTAGATAGAGTATTAAACAGCAATGCTTCTGTAACATTATTTACAGTAATAGCACCCGTACCATTTTTGATCCATCAGTGAATATAAGGGTAGTTCCTATAGTAGGTTCTTTTTGGGTGACTTTGGGGAAAATTATAGGATGTTGACACCAAAATTGGAGAAGAGGATCAGATGGCAAATGATTGTCAAACACAGCAGTAATACTTGTAAAGACTAGAGTCCATGAATTTGAATTATTAAGATATTGTGTCTGATCAGTAGTAAAAGGAGTAGTTATTTTCCAGGGATGTGACCCAAAGTTGGAAAGGGATATTTTTAACACCCTAAGGATTAATTCTGCCACAGATTCAGTAAACAAGGATAACACCTTGTTAGGGGCATAATTCATGTGAACCCGTAGAATAGGATCCTTTTGCCAAAACACTCCTGTGGGTAACTTATTTGTGGCCAAGACAATGAATGATAAAGGCTTAGCTAGGTCAACACAATCAAGATGAGCCTTTTCCATTGCTGTTTTAATAAGCTTGAGAGCAGTTTGAGCCTTAGGGGTAAGCACTTGCTTAGAAAGGGGATCAGAATCACCTTTAAGAGTGTCAAAGAGGGGGCCCAAACTTGAGGTGGGTAAGTGAAGGTAAGGTCTAATCCAGTTAATGTCACTTAATACTGCTCTGGTGGAGGCACAGAGGTCCAATCCTGTGCTTCCTCTTGTTTGTCTAATTGGGGAGTCAAGGGATAGTGGGTCTGAAGTACTTACTGGATAGCCCCGTATATTTGTGGGCCCCGAGGCCAGGGGCCCTGATTCTCATTTTTTGGAGGTAAAGGGTTACCATCTTTGTCTCTAGTTGATTTACAGTCACTTGCCCAGTGTTTCTCTTTTTTACATCGGGGACATAATTTTGGCACAGGATCCTGGGGGCAGTCCTTTTTTATGTATCCATATTGTTTACACCAATAACACTGTTGGCCTGGGCGGGAGTTGGCATTGCCTCTAAGACCCTGCGCAAGTGCTGCAGCCATCACCTGACCTTGAATAAAAGCCTCATTAATATTCCTACAAGCCTTTAAATAGGCTCCAAGGTCTTTGTTTTTCCAAGGTCTTATTACTTCTTTACATCATTTATTTGCTTGCTCATATGCAAGCTGTTTGACTAAAGGCATGGTCTGGTCTACATCTCCAAATATAAATCCTGCTGTTTGAATGTTTGAATCAACCTGTTTATAAAATTGGCATAGGGTTCATTTTTGCCTTGAATAAACTTAGATAACTGTACTTGAAGATTGCCAGCACCTGAAAGTGTTTTCCAAGCTTTAGTGGCAGCAGCACTAATTTGTTGATACACACTGGGGTGGAAATTAATCTGATTACCTTGCCCTTCATATGGTCCTTGGCCTGTCAGTATCTCTAGATTCCACTGAGGACTGCCCACAAGTGCATTACGTCGGGCAGTATCAGAACATAACTCCTGGTTGGCCACCTTCCACATAAGATATTTTCCCCCAGATAAACATGCTTTTGGTAAATTACCCCAATTAGTCAGAGTAAGATTTTTGACTTGCAACATTCTCTAATAAAGAAATGGTAAATGCAGCTTGTACTCCATAGGACATAACTGCCTCTTTTAACTGTTTCACTAATTTTATATCTAATATTTGATGATATCTCTGATTGTTTTGATCTTCAAATACTGGGAATATTGGGAACACTGATCGAGATTCTACATCAACCCACTGTCTGGGGGCCGCCCCTGTGCAGCAAGTACATGCACCCCTACAACTTGGAAAAGAGTGGTGACCTGGATTATACATCAGAGGGTGCGGCGTGGTAGGGGCTAAATGCCACTGAGAGAACTTCTTTTCTAGCTCTGTCTCGAATAGTTCCTGTTTTTCAGAGTCACATCTCTGTTCTGAGTCTGAACATCTACTTTCTCTTTCAGAAGCTTAACTTGATTGTTCTTCTTTTACAGTTTCTAATATCTCTTCTCCTTCTCTTAGCTGTTCTTGAAATTTTGGTCTCCTGGAAGTCAGACAGAAATGAACAAATGTCCATGTAGGCAAAGTACAAAGAGGGAGAGGCATTAAGAGAGACTTCCATGTGAATCCATGAAATTTAAACAGAAACCAAACAAGAAAAATAACAAAAATACTAACACAACTAACACACTACACACATTCATTTACTACAGGACATTCTTTGCTGTCTCTTGGGACAGCCTTCTGTTAAGTTCCCTCACTAGAGGAGTCTTCCGTTAGTACCTTAAGGCCACTGTTTCCTCGAATAGGGAAACCTGCTAGTTGACTATGCTAGTGAAAAATTTTCTCCTTTATTACTTACCTGAGTGCTCACTGTTCCCCGTATGGGCCACCAAATGTCGCCGTCCAGCGGGACATAAAGACACGTACACCTCAGATTGTCATGAAGCAGCTTCTTTTTTATTTGGATCCCAACAACAACAACCCCCAAAAAGCAGTCTCATGCATAAGCAATTTCAATCAGATATTTCCACCCAATCCTGTTAAATATCAAGCAATCACAAGCTCAAGCATACATGTAGCCAATTGTAACTGCTTCCTGTTTCTCTCCAGGCATACCAAGCAAGCCCTTTGGCTCCCAGCCAGCCCACAGCAGGCCACCTTGTTAACGCTCATCCATTTGCATTCTAACCCATTTATTTACTCTGCAAACTCTTTATGCTCCAGGAATATTTGAAGGCAATGTGAGTACTAAGGAGAGGGAGGGAGAAAAACAGAAAGGAGGTAGGGGAGAAGGATGGGGAGAAAAGGAGAGAGAGAGAAAGATGGAGAGAAGAAAAGAGAAAGAGAATTCTTGCCCTAAAGGACTAATACTGTGAGAAATTAAACATTATCTTAATGCTTTAAGTACACTGATATTTTGGATAAGCAAATGCTAGGGAAAAGAAACAAACATTCATGAGAGAGAACAAGTTGAAGGGTCAGAGGTGTGGCATGAAGCACTTCAATACTAAAATATCTGGAGTTTTAACTGAGGGCAATGAGGATTTGTTGAGGATTCTTAAGTTCCACAGTTATTCCTTCTGATTATGTAAGGATGGGTGGTCTTGGCATCTGAAAATAGAGACAATGAATCCAATTTAAATGTCATTGAGGTTAATAAAGAAACAAAAGATAATAAAGTTGGCTCTAAGACAGTAGCAAAGGTGAAAGAAGAAAGATTTAAGAGTTAATTTTTATAAAGCCTTGACAATGTCCAGTCATTGATTTGAGGCACAATGAAGGAATTGAGGATGACTCCAAGGCTTAGGCAACCACAGAGTCACATTAGTGGACAAAAAAAATGTGGTGGGGAGAACGGTTTTGGAAAGGAGTGTTATCACTGCTAAACCAAATGAGTTTAGTGTGTATATAAGTGGAATGGAGGCTGAAGGTCACTGGAATTGAAGGGTTCAAGCAGTACCTTAACAAGTAAGGAACTTGCTCAGATCCAAGTGTCTCATTTGCATGCATTTGAATTTGATTAGAAAGATAGGAGATGATGGGTCAGTTGAAGAATAGTGTTATCAATGACAAGAATACTTGGGGAAAGGGTGTACATTATGTGGAGGTGAATCTCTGAAAACAACAGGGAGGAGTTTCTGAGAGGACAATCCCCCCAAAATTTATCCTAGGAAATCTCCCATCAAACCAAAGGTTTCTGTCCTCACCAATGCTTGGTGAATAACTGCATCTGAGATTTCTATTGTGAAAATTAAAAATGCATTCCTGGGAGTAAATTGCATTAGCAACCACCATGCTAGCCTCAGAGCTGGGCCTGATGAAAGAAGCCACTTGGAGAAAGAGAAGGAAAACAATAGTCATTCAACATCTATGATATTATATCCCTTGAATTGCACAGGAAAATTTGGGGTTTATTTTTTAGAAATGAAAAAAATATATTCCAGAGGCTAAATTACTTGCTGCATGTCATGTCAGAAGTGACTGAGGTCCTAACACCATTCTCTATCACAATAGCATGATGTAGTAAGAATAATGATAGTGTTGACAAACTCATCTCCCTGGCACTTCATACTAAATATGGTGCTTTGTACATGGTATATCACATTGTGATTAGTCCTCTCAATATTCCCAAGAAGAAATGTTTTTTTTTCTAGTTTATTAATACTAGAAAACTGAGGGTCAGTGGAATCAAGTAATATGACTATTATCCTACAGCTCATAAGAATAATGAAATACAGATTCAAATCTAGATGTAATTGACCCACGAGCTCATGTTCTTAACCATTATTATATTGCCTTGATGCCCTTCGGTTCCTTGATAAGGGCCAAGAACATACAAATTGAATTTTTTTTAGCATTATGATTTAGTTAATTGTCAGCATGTTCTTATTTAATACACAATTAAGAAATCAGTTACTTAAATGTTTGAACCTTGCCATTTTCAAATCTCATTATGCCCTTATTGCCCTTCACTCAAAAAAATTCATATCATATACAAATGGATATACTATCTTGTACTATCCTGTGCTTCAACTGGCAGTGCACCTGAAGCTCATTAGAAATGTGTGTTTTAATCAGGTGTCTACCTTGCTTCAAGAAATGAAAAAAAAAACACCTTATATATTTTTGTGACTACTCAAAGAATTTATGATTAATTTGCAGTTGCATTCAATCTTGTCAGTAGGTTTTCTCATTGCAATGACTAATGCTCATTCAAGGTTAAAGAGTTAGGTATGTGAGAGAAACACCAACTGGCCACAGCTTTTCAGCCAATGAAAAGATGTAGCTGAAGTAAGTTGTTATATTAGAACAAAATGTAAGAATATGACAAAATATGGAATGATGACATTTATAGACTAAATCATGTTAATTATTTGCCTATCAGCTGAAAGTGAACTATTTTTAAATACGGGATGGCAGAGCAGACAGTCCATTAATTCCAAGTGGATAGAGTCTGACATCACTTGTTTTTCCCTTTTGAGATGGCTAATAAGTACCACAGGCATTTTCCTCTCTTACTGGGCATTAGGACATTAATGATACATGTTTTGCAGAAATTGCCAGGTATAGGAGCCACATGGATTTAGAATCAGGAATCAGAATGTTAACAAAAACTGAAAGCAGATATAAAAACCACAGAATGAATTTAGAAACTGCACAATATCAGTATATTTAGAATATAAGTATTTTATATATTTGCCAAGCTCCTATCCTTCTGTGCCAATGTGTTCATGCAAAATGTTTTCCTCTCTGTTGCCAAGTGTTTTTAGGTGTTCAAAACCTTAACATGAAAGTTTCACTTCAATGATAAATGTTCATTCTCATTACAAAGTACAGCCTTTTTTACAAGTTACTTTTTTATTTTTATTTAAATTGGATTATCCTAGTATCTTCTAAAAATTTTAAAATTATGTCAGATGCACTTGATAAACCCATAATTAAGCACATTCAGTTTATGGTGGGAATACATTTAATTAGTAGTTGTAATTTGCCACTTGATAATGCTTTAAATTTATAGAACCTTGCTATTCCAATAATATTGATGATAGTAACATTGTTTCACACACCATTGGAGGTATTTTCCTCACATTAGGAAGATAAAGACAACACATCACTTTAAATATTTTGTGGATGACACACAATAAAGGTTAGACAAATTGGGGATTGAAATCTAGAACTACAGAATTGAGATTTCATCTACATTGGGATGGAAATATATAATTGTGAGTAAAGACTACGATGTTATTTAATTGCATATTAGCTAGTTTTTGTCATCATGGCAATTATTGGCCACAAGTTTAGCAGCTTAACACATCACTTATTTATTATATCATTTTCTTTGGGTAAGAAATTGGTCACAAACTGGTTTCCAGCTTAATCTTACAAGTCTTAAATCAAGGTCTTGACTTGGAAGATGTAGGGAAGAATCATTTTCAAACTACTTCCAGGTGTGAGGAGAGTTGAGGTCCTTATGATTATAGCACTGTGATCCCCATTTCCTTGCAAGCTCTCAGTAGGGGGTCATTATCAATTTATAGAGGCTCTGCATTTCTTAACTTTTGCCCTTCATCTCCAAAATTAGCAACCCTGAGTAGAGTCCCTCTCACACTTTATGACCCTCAAACACCTTCTGCCTCATATCTCTGTTGCCTCCTCTTCTTCATAATTTGTCAAACTGCTCCTAAGGACTCATGGGATTACATGGCACCTACCTAGAGAATACCAATTAATTTCCCTATTTCAGTTAGCTGACAAGTAGCCTAGATACCACCAGCAAATTCCATATACAACTGTACCTAGATCACAATTTGATTGAATAATGAGGGGGAAAACTAAGGGGAAATCTTTTGAATTTAACTAAAACTTTAGCTATTTTTCTTGTATTAGGGCAGCAGTGGGAAAGCATAAGGTTATCTTTAAAAGAATTCAACATTTATTATCAACATTTTCTTGCACATATTAATGAGGTTCACTATAGTACTTTCATACATTCATGAAGCATTTACTTATCAAATCCAGGTTCCCTCTTCTCATCCATCTATACACTCTTTCCATTCTCTAATAATTACTATGCAACTCATAGATTGAAAAAAAAATCTTCCACATATAAGTGTCACTTGTCTTTCTATAGTTTAATTTTCTTAACCAATTCCATCTATTTTACTGCAAATTATAGGATTTTTTTTCTTATTTATAACTGAATAGTGCTCCATTGTGTTTATACCATATATATATTTATCCATTCATCTATTGATGGGTACCTGGAACTGATTCCATATCTTAGCTACTGTAAATAGTGCTGGGATATTTTTGGTATGCTGATTTCATTTGCTTTGGATATCCAATAGTGAAACTTATGGATCATATAGTAGTTCTATTTTCAACTTTTTCAATAATCTCCATAATGAATGTACTAATTTATGGTCCCATAATTAGTGAATAAAAACCCTTTTTCTCCACATCCTCACCAGATGTTATGGTTTGGATGTGAGGTGTCCCCCAAAAACTTACATGTGAGACAATGCAGGAAGGTTTGGAGGAAAAATGATTGGGTTGTAAGAGTCTTAACCCAATCAGCGAAATAATCCCTGATGAGATTAATTGAAGTGGTAGGATGTGGCTGAAGCAGGTGGGAATTGGGTGTGATTATGGGGTATATATTTTATATCTGAAGAGGGAGTCTGTTTTCCTGATTGTAATGTGAGCTCTTTCCCTCTGACAACTCTTCCATGGTGATGTTCACCCTCACCTCAACCCCACTCCAGAACTAAAGTTAATCCCAACATCTGGTGATATACAACATTGTATCTAACATTTCTACCCTTAAAGAAACATGCCCATATCCAGTTATGGAAACTAATAATTTTGAAGTTTTACACAGTCATTCATGCTCTTTGATCATCTTAAAATGTTAGTTCAAAATCATATCCAAACATTGAAACATTGAGCTGTGTAATACTCTATTTACAAATATAACTAAAAATTATGTAAACAGAAAATAAACAGAAGAAGGGAAAGAAAATAGAAAGTTTTAAATATTAAGGAACAGATGCCCAGTCTAACTCAATAATAGGGGACATGTGGATGTCTTTCCAGGCCCTTGGAATTTTCTATGAACATATAATCATTCTGTCAAACCTGGTGACTGCACCAGGAGGAAAAGGAGCCTGTGAAGGTTCTCATAGCTTGATGATTACCTGTTCCATCAATTTGTTTTGTTTTGTTTTGTTTTGGGGGAAAAAAATTCTCTCCTAGGCATGTTTTCTAGGATGAAATAGTGTAGGTTCCTTAAAGGTTTCTTAGACTGTAAATGACAGCGCTTTCTCTGCAGCACTGACTTTTTTATTCTGAACTATCACAACTGGTATTATGTGTTTCTCTGATATTTCATTGTTGACAGTGACTGTCACTTGCTCTCCTGTTTCTGTTTTTAATCTCTACTGTTCTCCTTGTTTCCTACCATGTCTGCCTCTCTTGTTATTTTTCTGCTTTCTATATCCTTTTTGTTACCTTTTTCTTAACACGCATCTCTTATTTCATAAAACATTCTTGAATGTGTAGCTTAACCTTACTTTCTCTTCTTTTTGTTCACTTAGTTTATAATTCTGCCATTGAACTTTACTTTTTCTCACTGCTCTCCCCAAGGATGCCACCTTATTTAAATTGCCAAATATTGATATCTTCCTGGACACTCTGCTACATTGTGTATTCTTTCATCCCTTAAGGGTTGGTATTATTTTTGGATTCTTTCTTCTTATTTCTTGTAGGCGATCTTACCCTTACAATTATTTTCAGGTATTATCATGTATTCTTATTACTTTGATATTGTATCCCACTACTTTGATGAATTTGTCATCCTTAGAAGACTTTTGACAAAACCTTTAGGATCTTCTAAGTATAGGATTATATCATCTGAAAATGGGAATAATTCAACTTCTTCCTTTCCTATTCATATATGTTTTATTTCTTTTTCTTGCCTACTTGCTGTGGCTAAAATTTCAAATACCATATTAAACTCAAGTAATATGGGTGAGAATGGGTATCCTTGTCTTGTTCCTGATTTTTAGAGGAAATATTTTCAGTTTTATCCCACTCAGTTGACTTTTGTTTTATGTACAGCCTTTATTATGCCAAAGTAGGTTACTTTTTCCATAGTTTCTCAGAGTATTTATCATGAATGGGTGCTTAATTTTGTTGAAGATCTTTTCTGCATCTGTTGAGATATTCACGTGATTTTGGTCTATGGTTCTATTTAAAGTGCATTACATTTATTGACTGATGTATGCTGAACCACTCTTGCAGCCCTGGAATGAAATCAACTTCATCCATAATGCGTGAACATTTTAATGTGTTGTTGAATTTGGTTTTCTAGTATTTTTAAAGTATTTTTGTTTCTATTTTCATCAAAAGTATTGGTCTGTAATTTTTTTTCCTTCTTGTGCCCTTAGCTGGTTTTGGTATCAGGGTGATACTGGCTTCATAGAATGAGTTAAGAAGTGTTCCTTCCCTTTCTAGTTCATGGAAAAATTAGACATTGACATTTTTTGTTCTTTAAAGATCTGATAGAATCCAAATGTGAAACCATCCAATACTGAACTTTTGTTGGCAGGCTTTATAGTACTACTTGAATCTGATTGTTTTATGCCTGCTTAGTTTTCTATACCATTCTGGCTGATTTTTGGCAGGTTGTCTGTGTCCAGAAATTTATTCACTTATAGACTTTACAATTTATTGGAGTAAAAGTTTTCAAAATAGTCCCTATGATTCTATATATTTCAGTGGTGTCTATTGTAATAGTCTCTTTCTCATCTCTAATTTTATTAATTTGGGTATTCTGCTTTGGTTAGTTTAGCTAAGGGTTTATTAACCTTGTCAGTCTTTTAAAGGATTCTTTGATTCATTGATCTTTTACATTGTTATTTTTGTCTATAATACACCAACTTAACCTCTGTTTCTTATTATTTGCTTCCCTCTACTAGATTTGAAACTGGATTCTTTTTTTCCAAGATCTCCTGATTTATCATTGAGTTTTGTGTTTAAGATCTCTTTGATTTTTTAATGTAATTATTCATAGCTATAAACTTGCCTTTTAGAACTACCTTCACTGTATCCCAGAGATTTTGGTATGTTGTGTATCCATTTTCCTTGGATTCTAAGAATTTTTAAATTCCCCAACTGATTTCTTCAATGATTCACTCACTATTCAAAACCATATTGTTCAATTTTCATGTTTTGTGTAATTTCTATAGATCTTCTTGCTATTGATTTCTAATAATATTTCATTATGATGTGAAAAGGTGTAATTGATTATTTCAATTTTTATTTTGTATTTGCTAGAACTTGCTTTATAATCAATTGCTTGCTAATCTATGATCAATTTTGGGGAAAATTCTATGAGCAACTGAAGGGAAAGTATATTCAGCTATGTTAGATGAAATATTGTATAGATATCTATTAAGTTCATTTGCTTTATAG
This sequence comes from Sciurus vulgaris, assembly GCF_902686455.1. Taxonomy (NCBI): domain Eukaryota; kingdom Metazoa; phylum Chordata; class Mammalia; order Rodentia; family Sciuridae; genus Sciurus; species Sciurus vulgaris. The sequence continues at coordinate 65,631,847 of NC_136477.1, read as the reverse complement.
TACAGTTTGAATTTCTTGTGTCTGTTGATTTTCTGTCTCCACTATTATTCGGGAGCCTAGCTATTAAGCAATGTTTGCTTGATAAAATTGGGCACACAATTCTTAGTATTCCGCTATCCACATCTATATTCACATATCTCATTTTCTCTTAGACATACCTCAAAGCACCATTTGTGTTCTCTGGAGGCAGATGCAGAGAAATAGATGTAAAAAATGATTATCCAGTAACAACACCTTGAAAGGAAGGAGAAAAAAAGAAGTCTTGTGAGGGAAATGTTGGAACATGTTCCAGACTGACAAAGTCTCAACCAATCCAATGAAATGTCCCAGATAAATAACTGCTCAGCAGAGGAGTCTTGCAGGGGCTCAAAATCACCAAGATATTAGGGTTCCAGTTTTCTCATTTATGGATTTAAACCATACCTGTCTATCTCTGTGCTGAGGCCATCCCTGAAGGAAGAAATAGCCGGATGTTCTCTGCTGACAGCTTTCTTTGGAGCTGGTCAGCAAGTCTTCCTCAAAGGAATATCTGGGTAGCACATCTCCCCATCCACTGCTCTCCTAAGAACTTCCTTACTAATAAAAATTCCAGAATCCCTGATGTTATCTGAGGTTCTCACCATCCCTTGGATGGAATTAGTATAAACCTCTCTAATTTATTAATTCAACTCAAATTTGTTGAATTCCTCTGGAAATTCATCAGTTAATACCCTAAAGCCTCTTATAGAGCTTACATTTTGAACAAATAACTCAATATGTAATGTTCAGGTGGTTGTAACTTCCACATATTTCGATGGATGAACATGGGTGAGTGTGACTCTCCTGGTCTCTCTCTCTCTCCACAGTGAATATTTCCTCTTCTTCCTCATCTGCAGCAGAGCACTTTTTTTTGGGGGGGGGGGTGCTGGGGATCAAACCCAGGACCTTGTGCTTACAAGGCAAGCACTCTGATGACTGAGCTATCTCCCCAGCCCCCCAGAGCACTGTTGAAACAGCCATTTCAGATAGCTGTACCTGCACAACAAATATTTTGTGGAGAGGAGAGGGCAGAGAAACCTGATATTTAGATTTGGAGGAGTTTTTAGGGGTAGGGACTACAGTAAGAACTTTGAGTAGAAGCTGTAAAATAACGTTCTATAATAAGATTTTTTAGCAATAAAATTGACATTTAAAATCATTAGTGCCTTTCATATATGCTTTCTCTGTTGATCTAAATATGTGAGGATAAGAAAAGGGTATTGCATTTTAAATCTTCTCTAATTCCATCATGTATCATGTCAGGTGTAGAAAAGTGATATGAAGAATAATAAAGGCAGTGTAAAAGGATAGGAATAGGTGATGATTATTTAATACAGGGTTTTCAGAGACACATCTCATTATTATTTATTTTTGAGTGTAAACCTCCTTGAGGTGACACAGTTTTACTGGCTGGAGAAAGTACCTAGCTATTGTCTTGTTGTCTGTCTTTCTATTTTGCTACTTTTAGGACTGACTCATTTTCAGATTCTTCTTCAGTTTCATATTACAAAAATCACAGAAGACATTAATAAATTCACTTGTCTTTACTGAAGACAGATGGGTGTTCATGTAGAGGAGTTACATCATGTAGTCCATTCCTCTCATCACTTCTGTACTCAAAATGCTTTTCCCTCTATAAGGTAGAGGGTTTTTTCCTCATTCTGAGTTAGAAGGTAATTGACTGCCAAACCTTAAAATTATGGGTAGAGCAAAAGTCAAGGCTTATCTTTTCTATTTCTCAAATACAAATTTGTTGCACTTTTTTCTATAATTGAAAAATTCTTTCTGCTGGAATAATTTTGTATTCTTTATGTTTGTACTGTCCCTCAAAGTTATTTACCAAATCAATATTTTAAGTCACAGGTGAGGAGTCTCAAGGACCAAAAAATTAATTTCAGTAACTTATAAACACCTCTTCAGGTCAAGTAATGAGCTATCTTAAGACAGAAGGGTTTCATGGGACACAGAAATTTCAGGAATAAAACTAGAGAGTTCTGAAAAGCCAGAATATTCTAGGTCTCCTTTGACTTAGTACTCCAATCTGAGTTTTTGCAGGTGTGAAGAGGCTCCTTGAGGGCCCTGTCTAGAGTATAATTTCTTTTCTTCAACCTCAGGCCCATGGGCAGAAAAAGTTACTTGCCCTCCCCATCTGGGGATGAAACGATCCCACCAGGCTACCTGAACTCTAGTTGTATCAGTTCAAGGTCCTGCTGTTTCTCCAAAGGGATCTCATGTGTCTCAAATAGAGATGTAACTTTCCAGAAGAACTTAAAGAAGACCTAAAAAGTATGCAGAAAACATAGCTATGTCCTCTACTTTCTATTCTCTACTCTCAGAAACAGTTCTTAGTGTCATGTTATTGACTTTCTAACCCTGACAGAATATAAGTGGGATATGCTTATCTTATTAATCTTTCTCTACTAGATTTATTTCTTTTTAAAGCAGAATTTACCCACCCATTTTATTTTTCTCACCTCATGTTCCTCATATTATGAATCATAGTGTAAGGATTTACTATAGATAATTTTCACAAATTTAAATAGAAGAATTATTGTTTCTCAGAAGTCTTGCATCTTTTTTCCCAAAATGGAATGGAGTATTTTTGCTAACAGGTTTAGTATCTATGTGGTCACAGATATTCTGGTTGTAGCTATTCTATAATGAGGAAAGTTAAAAAATGGTGCATGCAGAAACATAACTGTGTAAAACGTATTGGGGAGCAGAAATTCTTAGTAGAGATGGACAATTTGCCTGCTTATTTCACCCCCTGAGGTCTTGGTTGACAAGAATTTGTCCTCAAAATTTCTAATTTGTACAATTTCTGTGTTTCAAGTTTTAAGTAGTATTTCTGGTCCCAACTGTGATTTTGTTTCTTGCCAGCAAATGTTACCTATTTTCAGTTTCCTTTCAAAACCCTTATGCTACGTGGACACTAAGGGACTTTTCTATCACTCTTGGGGAATTTCAACTCTCTGGATATATTTTGCCTTGCTTTGCTCTCAATTCACTGGCTCCACTAAAAGTCAACTTTCTAACAACATTCTATAGTACCTTTCCATTGTGATTCTCTCAAAATGTCTGTGTTTCAAATTTGTGTGTAAATCTCTCATTTCTTTTTTTTTGGAAGAGAGCAAAAATTTTTTGGAGGTAATCCATAAACTCTCCACATCAGAGAATCCAAATAGTATAATGATGGTGATAACAACAATTATACGTAGACCCAGGAGACCCAGGAGACGCAGGAGAATTACCTTCAATGACATGCCTCCATCACCTGAGGTCCTTTTACTAGGCTCTTCCTGCAAAATGCTGAATAGTACTAGAAGCACAACAGTGTCACCCTGGTGACATAACCTTCAATCACAATGGACACTTGGGAGGCATTGAGAACCACACACAAACCATAGAAAGATATCAAGTTTAAAAATTATAAACATTTAAAAAGAAAATATTGAGGATTTTGAGAAAAGAAGCAAAAAAAATTCAGAATTAGAAGGAAGAGTATATAAACCTAGAATATAAAACCATGTAAATCATCTCTGGCTGCTCAGAGTTGGAAAATTCTAAAAAGTAAAGTTGTATATTGAGCTAAAACATAAAAAAATTGAAACAATTCTGTCCCTTTATTCTCTCCTCAAATCAGTTTTATGTTGTCTGATATGTCATGGAATATTAACAGAACATAGTATTTAATATCTGTGTATAGGCTCATCATAGGAATATGAAACATATGGATGTATCCATCTGTTTCTCTTTGCATTTTCACTAACTAAACAAGATTTCCATTTCATTACTTTATCAGAATGATTTAAATTTTTATAGGGCCTTTTATTACAAATATAGTGAAAATGATGAATTCTGCAATTATTCATAAATTCATGCTGTAAAATATAATTTCTAAATCACATCCTACTGAGTATTCAGTTCAGAATTGTATACCTTTATTTTATTTTTACTTAGTTATTTTGTAATTGATAAAAGCAGTGAAAATCAATCTGCTGATTCCCAGACCAATTTGTAGTTTTCAGCTCTCACATGAGCTCTAGCCCTTATGTCAGATTATGTTGTTGACTGTCATGATAATTAGAAATTTCTTGACTCCCTTCCACCAAGCATAAACTTTTCCCTCAGTGTGTTCCTAGTCTTATAATCATTGTCTTCACTAAAGAGGCTCAGTTCCCTATCATTACAGCAAAATTTCTTGCTATTAGTAATTATTCCTTTTCTCCTTTATCTCCCATATCCAGTTATTTAATGACCTGGCATATCATGCTCACCTGCATTCATGTCTCAAGTGTCTACACTTAGACATCTTCTAAATGGGGAAAACTTGAAGATGTTTTCTTTGTTCTGACTCAGTACTCACTACCTAGTCAAACCCCTCCCCTGACTTCACTTTTTACTTTTGGGTCCATAAAACTGTAGGAACCTTTGTTTTGGGCTGCCTCACCAATGAGACCACCACTAGGTCTACACTGGTCCATCTGATTAGTGGCAGGAGTGTTATCCTGGGGGAAACAGATTATGGGGAGTTAGTGCTTCCTCTAATTTTAGTGTCTTTCTTATATAATCACAATAAGTGACTAAAACAAAGTAACATGTTTTCAGATGATTAGTCTGCTATTTACAACTCAGTTGTCTCCAGCTCACCTGATTCCTGACAAATTGGCAGGGTGAGTAGAAAAGTCAATTAAGCATAATGCCATTCTGGAGGATTCTAGCACATTGTTTATATAAATGTTTTGTTTTCAAGAAAGGCCTTTGGTTCTTCTATTTAGCCCCCAGCTCTCTGGCTATGCTTACCCAATGGATTAGACTGGAGTTGCAACAAGGGACTTCAGAGAAACCTAGAGAGGTAATTCCTTAGCTTTAAGCTCTCTGTCAATGGGACAACAAATGGTGGGTGGGCTCCCATGAGTTGAGTAACTCTGACCATGTTCCTGATGTAGACAGACACTTGGCAGTTCAGCAAGTTGTTAAAAACCAAAGAAGAAAAAAAAATTAAAAGGGTGAAGTGTCTTTTCTTAGTCCTTTGCTGAATAGTCCTAAAGAGATGATAGAGCCTTGATTCTATCTCCTCTGGAGGTGCTCTTGCTAAAGTCAATAAAGGAGAATGGCCTGAGGTATATTAGTACCCACCCTCTCTCTTCAGAGTGCCCTGCTTTCAGGGCTGCTGTCAAGATAACAAGGTGCAAGCAGAAATTACTGCAATCCCCACACCCATTCTGAGAAAGCTTCAGCTTCTCTTAATTAAACAAATTGCCCTCAGACATCAGACCATAAATGCTAATTGGCCCTGGCCAACTGCTTGACCTGGCACTCTCCTTCATAAAATTTGTGGCTGTATTAGTCAAGGTTCTCTAGAGGAACAGAACCAACAGGAGATATGATTATAAAAAGGGAATTTATTAGATTGGCTTACAGAACCAGAAGGCAGATAGTCCACAATGGCTGTGTGCAGGCTGGAGAGTTGGAGGAACCAGTAGCTGCACAGTCCAAGATGCTGAGGCCTCAGAACAAGAGGGATCAATGATGCTACCCCAGTCTAAGATTGAAGGCTTCTGAAAACTCCCTGGTGAATCACTGGAACTGGCAAAGTCAGCTTTGGAAGAGTGAAGGAGTGAGAGTCTGATGTACTCAGGTGATTGCAGTAGCAATCAAGAAACTTTCAAGGTACTACTCCAAGTGTCATGTAACTCTGGGTGAATCACTTGACCTTCCAATTAGGTGGAACCAGAGGACCCTAGAGAACAGATAGCCAACAAGTAAAAGAGGAAGGTAATAGGAGAGGGAAATGTCCATGGGAAACCTATTCTGGAAGGTGGCACACTGGTCAAAAAAAAAGACTGAACGAACCAAAAGGATTGGAACAAACTTCCAAAAGTGACCCCTGAGAAATCTCAGCTGCCCTAACCAACCATGGATAAGAACACGGTCAATTTTTTAAAAACTTGATCTTAAACACCTGGCAGGAAAGTATACATAAAGAACTAAAGTATTGGAGGTGATCCAAGATGGCATACTAGAGGGTGACTGCATCTCCAGTTGCTCCAGAACCCAGGATTCAAGAAGGGGAGGCATTGAGAGACTTGGACTAAAATAGAGCCACGGGGTGAGTCTCCCCCACCCAGGGAAGCTCTGCCTGGGTGGCAGGCCTGGATTTGGGTGGCTTATTAGAGTAGGGCAGGGCAGCTAGAGTGTTCCCCAGGGAGCCCTGTGTACTCCAGCGGTGGGCTCCTCCCACAGGGCCAGATTCTCCAGCTTCTCGGAGCAGGCCCCCCAGTGAAAGCCTTTCTGCACAGAAACAAGCTCCAAGTCCCTGAGCCAGCATGGCAACTTACTGCCTGCAGGTTGCTTCAGGGACCAAAAGAGGGCAGCCAGGGACTTCCCCAAGCAGCCCGGCTCCCTCCAGGGGGACGCACCTTTCCATGGTTGCTTCTTGGAGCAGGCCCCCAGTGAGAGCCTTTCCACACAGAGCCAGATCCAAGTCCTAGAACCAGAAGCAGGCTAGGGGCAGCTTTCCTTGGAAACACTGCATTATCAAGAAACTCCAAGACTTCAGGCTACTGAAGGCAGGGAGGTGATAGACTAGAAATCTACAGGGACACTATAAGCCAATAGAAGAATTCTACAATATCACAAAGTCTCACTGACATCTGAACAATATGAGAAAACAAGGGAAGAAAATATCCCAAACAAACCTAGATACTATATCAATAAAACCCAATGACAGCACAGCAGAAGAAATGTCAGAAAGGGAGTACAGAATGTACATAATTATCATAATCAGGGAAGCAAACGAGGAGATGAAAGAGCAAATGCAGGCATTGAAGGAGGAGATGAAAGAGCAAATGCAGGCATTAAATGATTGCACCAATCAACCGTTAAAGGAGCAAATACGGGAAGCAAGAGATCATTTCAATAAAGAGTTAGAGATATTGAAAGAAAACCAAACAGAAATCCTTGAAATGAAGGAAACAATAAACCAAGTTAAAAACTCCATAGAAAGCATAACCAATAGGATAGAACACCTGGAAGACAGAACCTCAGATATTGAAGACAAAATATTTAACCTTGAAAACAAAGTTGGCCAAACAGAAAAGATGATAAGAAATCATGAGCAGAATCTAAAAGAATTATGGAATATCATGAAAAGGCCAAATTTAAGAATTATTGGGATTGAGGAAGGCTTAGAGAAACAAATCAAAGGTAGGAACAATCTTTTCAATGAAATAATATCAGAAAATTTCCCAAATCTGAAGAATGAAATGGAAAACCAAGTACAAGAGGCTTATAGGACTCCAAATATACAAAATTACAACAGGCCCACACCAAGGCACATTATTATGAAAATAACTAACCTAGAAAATAAAGACAGAATTTTAAATTCCATGAGAGAAGAGAATCAGATTACATTCAGGGGGAAATCAATAAGAATATCAGCAGATTTTTCAATCCAGACCCTAAAAGCTAGAAGGGCCTAGAACAACATTTACCAAGCCCTGAATGAAAATGAATGCCAACCAAGAAACTTATACCCAAAAAATTACTTCCAGATTTGACAATGAAATAAGATGCTTCCATGATAAATGAAAGCTAAAGGAATTTACAAAAAGAAAGCCAGCATTACAGAACATTCTCAGCAAAATATTCCATGAGGAAGAGAAGAAAAACAATGATGCAAACCAGCAACGGGAGGAACTAGCCTAATGGAATAGCCAAGTAAAGGAGAAACCAAATCATGTCAAAAAACAAAAATGAGTCAAATGACTGGTAATACAATCACATCAAAATAATAACCGTGAATGTTAATGGCCTGAACTCATCAATCAAAAGACATAGACTGGAAGAATGGATTAAAAAGAAAAATCCAACAATTTGCTACCTGCAAGAGACTCATCTCATAGAAAGAGATACCCATAGACTAAAGGTGAAAGGATTGGAAAAAACATACCATGCACACGGACACAGCAAAAAAGCTGGAGTATCCAACCTCGTTTCAGATAATATGGACTTCAAGCCAAAACTAGTCAGAAGGGATAAAGAAGGACATTACATATTGCTTAAGGGAAGCATGAATCAGCAAGGTATAACAATCATAAATATCTATGCCCGAATATGGGCTCATCTATGTATGTTAAACAAATCCTTCTCAATTCCAGAAATCATATAGACCACAGCACAATAATACTAGGCGATTTTAGCACACCTCTCTCACTGCTGGATAGATGGTCCAAACAAAAATTGAATAAAGAAACCATAGATCTCAATAACACAATCAACAATTTACTTAACTGACTTACATAGATATACCATCCAAGAAAGAACGAATACACTTTCTTCTCAGCAGCACATGGATCCTTCTCAAGTGTAGACCATGTCTTACGCCACAAAGCTACTTTAGCAAATACAAGAACACAGAGATACTACCTTGTACTCTATCAGATCATAATGCATTGAAATTAGAAATATATGAAAGAATAAAAAAAAAGAAACTTCTCCAATACCTGGAGATTAAATAATAAACTATTATATGATGAATGGTAACAGAAGACATCAGGAGGGAAATAAAAAAATTCTTAGAAGTAAACGAGAACAGAGACACATCATATCAAAATCTCTGGGACACTATGAAAGCAGTACTTAGAGGAAGATTTATTCATGGGGTGCATTCAACAAAAGAAGTAGAAATCAACAAATAAATGACTTAACAATACAGCTCAAAGCCCTAGAAAAAGAAGAGCAGACCAACACCAAAAGTAGTAGAAGACAGGAAATAGTTAAAATCAGAGCCCAAATCAACAAAATTGAAACAAAAGAAACAATCAGAAAAATTAACAAAATAAATAGTTGGTTCTTTGAAAAAATAAACAAAATTGGTAACCCCTTAGACACACTAACACAGAGAAAGAGGGAGAAAACTCCAATTACTAAAATTCGTAATGAACAAGAAATATCACAAAGACACGAGTGAAATACAAAATATAATTTGAAGCTATTTTGAAAATCTATACTCCAACAAAACAGAAAACCTTGAAGACATCAACAAGTTTCTAGAGACATATGAATTACCTAAACTGAATGAGGAGGACATACACAACTTAAATAAATCAATTTCAAGAAATGAAATAGAGGAGGTCATCAAAAGCCTACCAACAAAGAAAAGTCTGGGACCAAGTGGGTTCTCAGCCGAGTTCTACAAAACCTTTAAAGAAGAGCTCATTCCAATACTTCTCAAAGTATTCCATAATATAGAAGAGGAGGGAACCCTCACAAACTCACTCTATGAAGCCAATATCACCCTGATACTTAAACCAGACAGAGACACATCAAGGAAAGAAAATTTCAGACCAATATCTTTAATGAACATCGATGCAAAAATTCTCAACAAAATTTTAGCAAATCACATACAAAAACATATTAAAAAGATAGTGTACCATGATGAAGTGGGTTTCATCCCAGGGATGCAAGTTTGGTTCCACATTCGGAAATCAATAAATGTCATTCACCATATCAACAGGCTAAAAGTTAAGAATCACATGATTATTTCAATAGATGCAGAAAAAGCATTCGATAAAATACAGCATCCCTTCATGCTCAAAACACTAGAAAAAATTGGGGTAGTGGGAACATTCCTTAACATTGTAAAGGCCATCTATACTAAGCCCATGGCCAATATCATTCTAAATGGTGAAAAATTGAAAGCATTCCCCATAAAAACTGGAATAAGGCAGGGATGTCCTCTTTCACCACTTCTATTCAACATCGTTCTTGATACTCTAGCCAGAGCAATTATTAGACAAGCCAAAGAAATTAAAGGGGTTCAAATTGGAAAAGAGGAACTCAAACTATCCCTGTTCACTGATGACATGATTATATATTTAGAGGAACCTGGAAATTTCACCAGAAAACACTTAGAACTCATAAGTGAATTCAGTAAAGTAGCAGGTTACAAGATCAATGCTCATAAATCCAATGCATTTTTATACATAAATGATGAGTCTTCAGAAAGAGAAGTTAGGAAAACTACCCCTTTCACAATAGAATTAAAAAAAAAATAGAATAATTAGGAATCAATCTCACAAAAGAGGTGAAAGACCTCTATAATAAGAACTACAGAACACTAAAGAAAGAAATTAAAGAAAACCTTAGTAGATGGAAAGATCTCCCATGTTCTTGGATAGGCAGAATTAATATTGTCAAAATGGCCCTATTACCAAAAGTGCTATACAGATTCAATGCAATTCCAATTAAAATCCCAATGATGTACCTTACAGAAATAAAACAAGCAATGGAAGAATAAGAAACCCAGAATAGCTAAAGCAATCCTCAGTAGAAAGAGCGAAGCAGGGGGTATCGCAATACTAGATCTTCAACTCTATTACAAAGCAATAGTAAAAAAATGGCATGATATTGATACCAAAATAGACAGGTAGATCAATGGTACAGAATAGAGGACATGGACACAAACCCAAATAAATACAATTTTCTCATACTAGAAAAATGTGCCAAAAATATGCAATGGAGAAAAGATAGCCTCTTCAACAAATGGTTTTGGGAAAACTGGAAATCCATATGCAACAGAATGAAACTAAACCCCTATCTCCCACCCTGCAGAAAACTCAACTCAAAATTGATCAAGGAACTCAGAATCAGACCAGATATCCTGCATCTTATAGAAGAAAATGTAAGTCCAAATCTTGAACTTGTTGACTTAGGATCAGACTTCCTTAACAGGACTCCCATAGCACAAGAAATAAAAGCTAGAATCAACCACTGGGATAGATTCAAACTAAAAAGCTTTCTCTCAGCAAAGGAAACTATCAGTAATGTGAAGGGAGAGCCTACATAGTGGGAAAATATCTTTGCCACTCATACTTCAGATAGAGCACTAATTTCCAGAATCTATAAAGAACACAAAAAACTCTACAATAACAATACAAATAATCCAATCAACAAATGGGCTAAAGAAATGAACAGACATTCACAGAAGATCTACAAGCAATCAACAGATATATGAAAAAATGTTCAACATCTCTAGTAATAAGAGAAATGCAAATCAAAACTACCCTAAGATTCCTTCTCACCCCAATTAGAATGGTGATTATCAAGAACACAAGCAACAATAGGTGTTGGTGAGGATGTGGGGATAAAGTATACTCATTCATTGCTCATGGGGTTGCAAATTAGTGCAGCCACTCTGGAAAGCAGTATGGAGATTCCTCAGAAAGCTTGGAATGGAACCACCATTTGACCCAGCTATCCCACTCCTTGGTCTATACCCAAAGGACTTAAAGTCAGCATAGTACAGAGATACAGCCACATCAATGTTCATAGCTGCTCAATTCACTATAGCCAGATTGTGGAACAATCCTAGATGCCCTTCAGATGATGAATGGATACAGAAACTGTGGCATTATATACAATGGATTATTACTCTGCCATGAAGAATGATAAAATTATGGCATTTGCAGGAAAATGGATGAAATTGGAGAATATCATGCTTAGTGAGATAAGCCAACCTCAAAAAACTAAAGGACAAATGATTTTGCTGATTAATGGATGAGGACATATCATGGTGGTTAGTTGGGGTTAGCATTAGGGTTACAGTTAGTCTTAGGGTTAGGGATAAGGAGGGTTTTAAGAATGGAGGAAGGAAGGACTGTATAGAGGGAAAAGATGGGTGGGAGTGGTGGGGGGAAGGGAAATAAATAAGAATGAATCAAACAGTATTGCCCTATGTAAATTTATGATTTTTAATTAACAAAATAAATAATAATAATAAAAAAAAGAACTAAAGTATTGGTGTTGATTTTGTGGCTCAGTGGTGGAGTACTTGTCTGGTCCATGTGAGGCACTGGGTTTTATCCTCAGCACCATATAAAAATAAATGAATAAAATAAAGGCAATGTGTCCATCTACAACTAAAAATAGTAATAAAAGTGAATAAATGTATATTTAAAAGGCTTATCCATTTAAATGTAACTTCAAATACATTTACAACAACCTTACCAAAAGTAAGTAAAGGATATAGAAAATAATCCAGAGTCTGAAATATATACAGACAAATAAAACTCTGAAAGCTGACTTACTTAACCTCACTTCGCTGTTTCCACTGTTAGGACATCTGGTAACTATATTTCTGCTCATATTGCTCAGTCCAAGTCTTTCTAATAAAGTTTATATCTTCATCAACAATTCCATGTTAAGAAGATGGCAACAAAAGAGTAGCAGCCCATTCCTACAACTAAGAGCAGTGTCAATTTCCCTTAGAATAGTCAAGATGAGACTTTTATCCTTAGGTAGACTGGGTCATTGTACCTTGTCACCCTGAAACAGCCATAGAAGATGGATCTTCACCCCTTATCAATCCTTAAGATTAAGGAATCAAAGTGTGGGGGTAATGAGATAGGGATTTAGGATAAAGAGAGATAAATAGGGAATTTTAAGGGAAACATTGTGAAGCCATTAAAATGCAGAGTCAAGCCATTGAGATGTAGAAAACATAATTGCAAACCTTGGCCCATGCCCTCAGCAAATGCCCTTGTTTAATGAGGGAAATACACAAACAAAGGAAAACTGACATTAAATTGTGCAGCTCATGATGAATCTACTTCCTGTCCAGTCCCTGATACAGTCCTTCTATAAATATTGGACTCCCAGCCCAAGTCGGGGTTTCCTCTCACTCTTGAGACAGCACACTATTCTTCCTTGAATGTGTATCTACCTTCCTAAATAAAATTCTGTCTATGAAAAAAAAAAAAAAAAAAAAAAAAACTTGTTCCATATGCTGATGCTTCCTTGTTCTGCTTTGATTTCATTCAAGCTTCCAACCTATTGGACAGTGCTGACCATGCTTAGGTGGGGTCTCCAGTTCAGTTTGCTATCCTACATGTCAATTATTCCTAGACACAATCTCAATGACACACCCAGGACCCTCTTATTCTTCATCATCTCTTAATCCAATTAAATGGACAATTCTAGTTAACCACTACAATGGTCAAATACTAACAGGAGCCTTCTGTAATTCACTTGGGTAAACTGCCTCTCCAAGTGGATTTGGGAATAGATCTTAGGACCTTCACTCAATTTTTCCAGATTTATTGGTTTTTGAAAATAAATAAGATCAGTGTTTAAGTTGAAGTCCTTCAGTCCCCAAGAATAATCACTAACATCTGTTATACCTTCACTTGTATTGACATCAACAGTCTCATTACAGATTGTACCTATTATGGACTAGGAATGTTGGTTAAAGAGATTAAAGGTCTTTGAAGCCCTAAATTAAGTATGATTAATATTTAATTCCTGAAATATGGACTGTAAGCATTTATCTTACATCAGTTTGATTCAAATCAACCACTATAATTTAACAAAATCCTTATTATTCTCCTAATTTATACTAAGATTAGAGTTTAAAGGGGAGGTGGGGAGAATGTCACAATGTCACTTCTTTTATTTATTTATTTATTTTTATCGTAAACAAATGGAATACATGTTGTTTCTCTGTTTGTACATTGCATAAAGGCATACCATTTGTGTAATCATAAATTTACATAGAGTAATGTTGCTTGATTCATTCTGTTATTTTCCCTTCCCCCCTCCCACCCCTCTCTTCTCTCTATACAGTCCTTCCTTCCTCCATTCTTGCCCCCCTCCCTAACACTAACCCTAACACTAACCCTTCCCTCCCCCCATTATGTGTCATCATCCACTTATTAGCGATATCATTCATCCTTTGGCTTTTTGAGATTGGCTTATCTCACTTAGCATGATGGTCTCCAATTTCATCCATTTGCCTGCAAATGCCATAATTTTATCATTCTTTATGGCCGAGTAATATTCTATTGTATATATATGCCACAGTTTCTTTATCCATTCATCAATTGAAGGACATCTAGGTTGGTTCCACAGTCTGGCTATTGTGAATTGAGCAGCTATGAACATTGATGTGGCTGTATCTCTGTAGTATGCTGATTTTAAGTCCTTTGGGTATAGACCAAGGAGTGGGATAGCTGGGTCAAATGGTGGTTCCATTCCAAGTTTTCTAAGGAATCTCCACACTGCTTTCCAGAGTGGCTGCACTAATTTGCAGCCCCACCAGCAATGAATGAGTGTACCTTTCTCCCCACATCCTCGACAACACCTGTTGTTGCTTGAATTCTTGATAATCGCCATTCTAATTGGGGTGAGATGGAATCTTAGGGTTGTTTTGATTTGCATTTCTCTTATTGCTAGAGATGGTGAACATTTTTCCATATGTTGGTTGATTGTTTGTAGATCTTCCTCAGTGAAGTGTCTGTTCATTTCCTTAGCCCATTTGTCGATTGGGTTATTTGTATTCTTGGTGTAGAGTTTTTTGAGTTCTTTATAGATTCTGGAAATTAGTGCTCTATCTGAAGTATGATTGGCAAACATTTTCTCCCACTCTGTAGGCTCTTTCTTTGCATTGCTGATAATTTCCCTTTGCTGAGAGAAAACTATTTAGTTTGAATCTGTCCAAATTATTGAATCTTACTTTTATTTCTTGTGTTATGGGAGTCCTGTTGAGGATGTCTGGTCCTAAACCGACAAGTTGAAGATCTGGACCTACTTCCTCTTATATGATCTGCAGGGTCTCTTGTCTGATTCCAAGGTCGTTAATCCATTTTGAGTTGGGTTCCATGCATGGGGAGAGATATGGGTCTAGTTTCATTGTGTTGCATATGGATTTGCAATTTTCCCAGCACCATTTGTTGAAGAGGCTACCTTTTCTCCATTACATATTTTTGGCACCTTTGTCTAGTATGAAAACATTGCATTAATTCGGGTTTGTGTCTGTGTCCTCTATTTCATACTATTGATCTGTCTATTTTGGTACCAATTCCATGCCATTTTTGTTACTATTGCTTTGTAGTATAGTTGAAGTTCTTTTATTGTGACACCCCCAGCTTCATTTTTCCTGTGAAGGCTTGCTTTAGCTATTCTGGGTTCCTTATTCTTCCAGATGAATTTCATGATTTCTTGCTCTATTTCTGTAAGGTACGTCATTGGGATTAAAATTGGAATTGCATTGAATCTGTATAGCACTTCTGGTAGTATGGCCGTTTTGACAATATTAATTCTGCCTATCCAAGAAAAGGGAGATCTTTGCATCTTCTAAGATTTTCTTTAATTTATTTCTTTAGTGTTCTGTAGTTCTCATTGTAGAGGTCTTTCATTGCTTTCGTTAGATTGATTCCCAAGTGTTTTATTTTTTTAAGGTATTGTGAATGGGGTAGTTTTCCTAATTTTTCTTTCCAAAGATTCATCACTTATGTATAAAAATGCATTAGATTTATGAGCGTTGATCTTACATCCTGCTACTTTACTAAATTCACTTATGAGTTTTAAAAGTTTTCTGGTGGAATTTCCTGGTTTCTCTAAGTATACAATCATATCATCAGCAAATAGGGATTCGTTGAGTTCTTCTTTTCCTATTTGTATCCCTTTCATATCTTTGGTCTGCCTAATTGCTCTGGCTAGAGTTTCAAGGACAATGTTGAAAGAAGTGGTGAAAGAGGGCATCCCTGCCTTTTTCCAGTTGTTAGGGGGAATGCTTTCAGTTTTTCAACATTTAGAATGATATTAGCCATGGGCTTAGCATAAATGGCCTTTACATTGTTAAGGAATGTTCCCACTATCCCTATACATCTCAAAGTCCTAGAAAAAGAAGAATAGACCAGCATCAAAAGTAGTAGAAGACAGGAAATAAACTTAGAGCTGAAATCAACAAAATTGAAACAAAAGAAACAATACAAAAATATTGACAAAATAAATAGTTGGTTCTTTGAAAAAAATAAAATAAAATTGATAAACCTTTAGCCACACTAACAAAGAGAAGATGGGAGAAAACCCAAATCACTGAAATTCGGAATGAACAAGGAAATATCACAACAGACAGGATTGAAATACAAAACATAATTAGAAGCTATTTTGAAAATCTATACTCCAACAAATTATAAAATTTTGAAGACATCAACAGGTTTCTAGAGACATATGAATTGCCTAAAGTGAACGAGGAGTACATACAGAATTTAAATAGACCAATTTCAAGTAATGAAATAGAAGAAGTCATCAAAAGCCTACCAACAAAGAAAAGTCCAGGACCAGATGAGTTCTCACCCGAGTTCTACAAAACAATGTCACTTCTTGATCCATTTAGATCTGGGTGCACAAGGGAATGCCATCCCTGCAACCCCTGGCATCAAGATGAGAAGAAAACATAATTTTCTCCAGTTTAGGATTGAGGCATTCACCATCAGGACAGTTGCACAAGTCCAAATAGGAATGGATCCATTTGGGCCCCTGTGAATCTCCACTGTTTTGGTTTCCACTCCTGAAGGTATTGATGGTATTCATGTATGATTTATGTACATGCCTGTTAGTTTTTGAGATGTTTTTCAGTCTCTTTTTTCCTTTTTCTTCTTTTTTTTTTTGTGATATTTTGGATTGAACCCAGGTGTGCTTTACTACTGAGCTACATTCCAGAACTTTTTATTTTTAAATTTTGAGGTAGGGTCTCACTAATTTTCCAAGACTAGACTTGAATTAGCAAACCTCATGCCTCAGCCTACAGAGTGTCTGGGATTACAGGTGCACACAAGTAGATGCCACCAATCTTGGCTTTGCACCCACTCTTGATGGGAATTGTGCAGTTACAGGAGTTTTGGTGGATTCCAGGAGTGTATCTAGTGGACTCTCCATGTGATTGGGTCATTGTCAACTGACATATCAACATATAACACAAGATCTTATGTGGGGCTGTGACTTTTAGATAAAAATCAGTTCTGCTTCTAAAACTTTTTTTTAAACCCAAGTGAATGCTCACCAGAGATACACTAATAAAGAGTCTATAACAAATTTCCCTACCTAAAAAATGTGTTCACTGGTGCATCTTAATTATACATAATAATGGGTTCCATTGTGGTCTATCTGTACATGAATTTATCAGTTTTGTCACTGATACTCAATACTCCCCTTTCCCTCCCTCTGCTTCCCTTCTTCTACCCTAATGGTTTCCTTTTTACTTTCATGTCACAAATTTCCCTACCCTCTCATTTCCACATATGAGGGGAAAATATCTTAACTACATGATCCATTATGTGATTCGCTTTCTAAAGGAAAGTTATTCTTCATTCTTACATTTCTTTCTTACTTCTCCCCTTTCTTTCTTCTTCCTCTGACCCTGATTCTTATGTTCATAGATCATTCTTTATTTAGTTTCATTGTGAAGAATCTTCTATCCTTAGTGTTCTTTCTCCCTTAGTAAACTCCACCTTAACTCACAAGAACCAGCTCAAATATTACTATTTTTGTTAAGGTTTCCTGGACACTTTTCTTTTAAAATTTGTTCTTTTTTAGATATAAATGACAGTGCAGTGTATTTTGTCATATTATACCTACATGCAGTACAACTTATTCTAATTCGGATTCCATTCTTGTGATTGTACATCACGTGGAGTTTCACTGGTGGTATATTCACATATGAACATAGGAAAGTTATGTTTGATTTTCTACTGTCTTTCCTATTCTCATGCCCCCTCCATTTCCCTTCATTCCCCTTTGTCTAATCTACTCACTCTGTTCCCCCCGCCCCTTATTGAGTGTTAGCATCCTCATATCAGAGAAAGCACTTGGCCTTTGTTTTTTGGATTTGGTTTATTATCACTTAACACAATATTCTCCAGATCCAACCATTTACCAGTAAAAGTCATAAAATCTTTCTTAATTTATGTCTGAGTAATATTCCATTATATATATACCGCATTTTCTTTATCCATTCATCTGTTGAAGGGCACATAGTTTCGTTCCATAGCTTGGCTATTGTAAATTGAGCTGATATAAACATTGATGTAGCTGCATCACTGTAGTATGCTGATTTTAAATCCTTTGGGTATAAACCAAGGAGTGGAATAACTGGGTTAAATAGTGGTTCCAGTCCAACATTTTTGGGTAAACTCCATACTGCTTTCCAGAGTCGTTGCATCAATTTTCTGTCCCACCAGCAACATATGAGTGTACCTTTTCCCACATCCTCACCAACATATATTGTTACTTGTATTCTTGAAAATTACCATTCAGGATGGAGTGAGAAGAAATCTCAGTATAGTTTTAATGTGCATTTCTCTAAATGCTAGAGATGTTGAACATTTTTTCATATATATTTCAAACATATATTTGCTGACCACTCATATTTCATCTGTGAATTAACAGTTCAGCTCTTTTGAAAATGTATTCATTTATTTTTTGGTGTTACATTTTTTTGAGTTCTTTATATATCCTGGAGATTAACGTTCATTCTGAGATGTAGGAAGCAAAGATTTTCTTCCATTCTGTAGGCTCTCTTCACATTCTTGAATTTTTTCCTTTGCTGTGAAGAAGCTTTTAAATTTGATACCATCCCATTTATTGATTCTTGATTTTACTCCTGTTCTTTAGTTGTCTTGTTGAGGAATTGGTTCCTATGCAGACATGATGGAGAGTTGGGTCTATATTTTCTTCTAGTTGGTGAAGGGTCTCTAGTCTAATGCCTATGTTCTTAATTCATTTGAGTTGATTTTTGTGCAGGGTGAAAGACAGGGTATACATTTCATTTTATTACACACAAATTTCCAGTTTTCCCAGCAAAATTTGTTAGAGAGGCTCTCTTTTTTTCAATGTATGTTTATGGCACTTTATCTGGTATGAGATAACTGTATTTATGGGGTTTGTCTCTGTGACTTCTATTTATTCCATTGTTTTTCATGTCTGTTTTCATGCCAATACTATTCATTTTTGTTACTGTAGATCTGTAATATAATTTAAGGTCTGGTATTTTGATGTCTCTTGCTTCACTGTTCTCCCTGAGGATGACTTTGACTATTCTTGGCCTCTTATGTTTCCAAATGAATTTAATGACTATTTTCTACTTCTATGAAGAACTTCATTGGAATTTTAATAGGAATTGAATTAAACTCTTCAGGCGCTTTTGATAGTATGGCCATTTTGTCAAGATTAATTCTGCCTATCCAAGAACATGGGAGATCTTTCCATCTTCTGAGGTCTTCTTCAGTTTTTCTTTAGTGTTCTATAGTTTTCATCACAGATGTCTCTCAACTCTTTTGTTAGATTGATTCCCAAGGGGTTTGTGTGTGTGTGTGTGTGTCTATTGTGAATGGGATAGTTTTACTAATTTCTCTTTCAACTGATTCATTATTGGTGTATAGGAACACAATTGATTTATGGGTATTGATTATATATCCTGCTTCTTTTCTAAATTCCTTTATGAGTTCTAGGAGTTTTCTGGTGGAGCTTTTTGGGTCCATGTCATCAGTGATAATTTGAGCTTTTCTTTTCCTGTTTGTAACCCTTTAATTTCTTTCCTCTGTCTAATTGCTCTGGCTAGAATTTTAAGGATTGTTGAATAGAAGTGATGTATGAGGGATCCAATAAATGTAATTCACCACATCATTAGACTTTAAGATGAGAATCACATGATTATCTCAATAGATGCATAAAAATCATTTGACAAAATTCAGCATTCATTCATGTTCAAAACACTAGAAAAACTAGGGGTAGTAGGAGCATACCTCAACATTGTAAAAGCTATATATGATTTTACACATATAGCTTGGCTATAAACCCAAGGCCAACATCAATCTGAATGGACAAAAACTGAAACAAGACAAGGATGCCCTCTTTCACCACTCCTTTACTTCTCATTTAGGGCCTCAAGTCTGGCATATGTGTTGTTTCTTGACCAAGAATACCATAACAACATTTAGACAGAGACATGGGCAATTTTATTCATTAGTTGCTTCCTAGCAAGGGGTATATCTCTTTATAAGAGTACAATGTATCCCTTGTCATTGTTTTCCCAACTCTTTCAGGTCTTCAACAACCTATGTTGGCTAAATAAAGCAATAATAATGTCTTTACTACCAGGTCAAGTGTTAGTTACACTCTGCTTCCTCTGCCTGTGTGTTAACAAGTTCTCCCATTCCTTCACATTATTGTTACTTAGGACATCAAATTCTCTGTGCATTGTTTGATTTTAACCATTGAGGATGAGGAAGAAAGAACAGAATCTGTTAGGTGGATGTAAAATGATTCAGTAAACCAAAAGAAGAATGGATACTTTAGGCTACATAAGGCCAATGGCAGAAATAAGAAAATTAACATTATGAGGGGAAACTTTTTTATTTCTGCAATTTTTATGAACACAAAAGGCATTTACTGAATCCATCAAATTAGATGGATGGTGCTTTGGCATGTACCTTTAGTTCCAGCTGCTTGGCAGACTGAGACAGGAAAATTGCTTGAGTCTTGGAGGTGGAAGCCAGCCTGGGCAACATGATGAGACCCCATTTTTAAATAAATAAATGAATGAATAAATAAATTCATTTGGTGATTTTAATAACTTTATTCAAGATTGGAGCTCTTCTTACTGTTTATGCTGACTGCAATGTTCCCTGTCCCTTTTTAATTAAAAAAGATGTTGGTTTAAATAATAACACTATGATTTTTCTTTAACAATAAATTTCAGTTCATTTTTTTCCATCTAGCTTTTTTGTTCCATATATGCAACTATCGCCTTTATAATAAAGGCATTCATTTATAATTTTGGCTAAGATCTGCTAAGATAGCTCTAGTTATATTTCTTTATTTTCTCATAGGAAATCTCCAACAAAATGTTGACTATCACTTAAAATTGAGTGAATTCAAAACTAGATTTGTTCTTCTTCATGGAAAAGTTCCAGTTTCTGTCATTTCTGTTCACACTAGTAATATAGTGATGATACTGTCATTCATGGCTAAAAATTCTCAAAGTTAACTTTGAAATACATTTTCTTCAAATTCTTTATTCAACCTGTCATTGGTGGTTTTCCAGAAATATTTAGTGCAACTGTGTCTGTATTAGTGTAACTGTTTTATAAGTACAGCATGCTGATTTTGCCACTTAAAGCCTGTATTTCAGATTCACCCTTCTTACTTCATGTCACTTCTCTACTAATAAATCGATAAGTTGAAAATAAAATGCATAAAATTCTGATGCTAAAACTTGAGAATTAGTTAACTTAAATATGGCTGATATATTTAGTCTGAAATATTTTTTATGATTTTAGTCTCTCTTTTAAAATTACTGCATCCTGATAACTCTACAATGTGAGTTAAAACACATGATGGGTCCCCACTAATAAAATAGAGTACACATGATAATTTAGTGTTTCATACTGGAATATATTAATTTATGCTAGAAATTGTTTGCAAACATTTATTTTCCAATATAAGAAACTCACAATGATAACAAAATATTGAGTAGGTAAAGACTGTTAAAGGAAAGAATTTTCTTTAAAATGGGTAAGAAAACCATAGATTGAGAGAAAGTGAGCATGTAAGAGTGGGGAAATTATACTATATTTAATATAGATTTTAATTAAGTTATTCAGGTGTAAGAAGTCATATGGAGTCAGAAATATTAAGTGCAGGCAGAATCATTCATATCCAATACAAAGGACAATAGTGATATGTGAATCAAATGAATCCAATGTAATTCTAGAACATTCAAAGGATGACCTTGAAATGTAGAGTTGCATTTAAAAATATAATTTCAGAGGGCAAGAAAAATATCATGTAATTACAGTATCAAATCAGACATAATTTTTACTGAGAAAGTTAAACTGGATGGGTGCCAGACTAATTGTAATGAAAATAAACAATTGTAAAAGGAAATAAACAATGCTCAAAGTAAGGCATAAACAGTCCACTCCATGATCACAATTGGAAAGACAGAGACAATTGACCAATGATGTCTGTATCTTGTTATGAATCTTCCCAAAGATAAAAATGTTAAGATACCCAATCATGAAATTGCCACTTTTCTTGATATTTCTATCTAAATTAGCCTTCCACCTTGCAGTCCTCCTCTGGAAGTATCTAGTAATAACTCAAACCTTTTAGGAAGTTCCTCCCAACTTTCCTAAGACTCTGGGAGCTTCTCTGAGGTGTTTTCTCTCATACTGTAAAAGTTGTAAACCTAAATTCTATTTGACTCTTTGTGTGTTCCTGATTTTTTTGTTGTTGTTGCTGTTGTTGGGCTTTGACATCAAAAAACAATTAAAGACCAGACAGATATTTCAGTCTCAGTAAAATAAGTAGTAATTACTTTTATTTATAATTTAAAGAGTGTTGAAAATAGTATAAAATCCTTAAATCTAGGCAATAATAAGCAGACAGATCAAAATTCAGGTTGGAATAAAAGTAGTGGCACTGAGATTAGAAAAAGGGACACTTTGGAGAGAAGTTAGGTAAAATTGAGCAACTGCTTTTGAGATAAGATAAAGGTGAAAATCAAGGATGACTCTCAAGTCATTATGGGGATCTATATGAAAACATATCTCTCTATCTAAATAAATATCTGTATATATTTTATCTGATTTTAAGATGTAGTTACATCACATTTTTCTTATTTTCCAATATAATATTTTTAAAGGTAATTCAACTTCATCCTTCCAATATCATAGAATTATAGAATTTGTATATGATCATTTGTATAGAATAAACTGATTCATTCAGTATTACATCTCTATTTCTTTATCTCTGTATCATCTATCTATGCATCAATAGTGTATTTATATCTGTATCCAGTCAGAATTTAGATTAGATTTGATTATATTACATCTGAGAGAGAAGACTAATATAAAATCATACTTTCTTACTGGTAACACAAATTGGTGGTGTTACTTAGTGTTGGAGATGAAATGGAGACAAAATATGCATTTTCTGTTCTCAGGGAACTGAAAATTTAGAGTAAATAGACAATGATAAGGCAATTACAAAGTAGGACAGGTGATATAATATAGGGATGAAGAAATTGTTCTGATACTATGGAGAAGATTCCCTAAAAGGGTCAAAAAGTGCATCCAGAAGGAATTAACAACTCAACTTGGAAAGAAAAATAGGAATTGACCAAGGAAAGAGGGTGATGTAGTTAGTTCATGGCATTCCAGGAGTAGGAAAGAAAATGTCAAAATGTACAGAGATTTGAAGATATGTGACAAGATGAAGACTTATAAATAGCCAAGGAATAATAAAAATGATCCAAATGAAAATAGTGACATTAAGAGATGGAGACACTCTGGAGAGAAACTGCTTTTGAGGTAAGAGTGGGAAAGTCAAGGATGACTCTTCATCATCACAGTGTGGATGCAGTGTGAGGGATTCTATTGACTGGGTAACAGAATGCAGACTGATGCACACATATGAGGATGTAAGGGTTTTATAAACTTTTTCTTCATTTGAGTAACCTTATTTATGTCTAAGTGTCAATGTCTAATAGGGGATTAGATATATGGATTAGGGGCACAGATGAGAAATGTAAGAAAAATTGTGAATGAGGATGTAAACTTCTGTGTCATCTGAGTATAGATATTAGTTCAAATTAGTAAACACAGTGACATAATCCATGAAGGCCAAGTGATGTGAATGAAAAAAAAGGAAAATGAGGCAGAGCATGGACAGGACCCTGGGAATTCTAACTCTCACACTGTTTAGCTAGAAGGAGAGGAGTCCAAGAGAGACAATGACAAGGACTTAACCACTAAAAAAAATAGGGAAGGACTGAATAGTGTCTGGAAATAAAGTTTAAAGGAGGAGCTCAGACAACAAAGGAAATCAAATGACAAAAAGACTGTAAACAATATGTGTAAGTGTGGTGAATTCAACCATACACAACTTTGGCAGTGAATTGATGGTAAGTAAGAAAGTGGGGAGAAGGAGATTCTGTTAAAAAGTTTGGAAGACAGGAAAGAGAAAAGGAAATAAAGAGGACAGCAGATGAGGTTAAGAAAGATGTTTCTTAAGATGAGAAAAACCTGATGTATCTTTGAGAAGATAGAAAGATCAGAGTTACAAAAATATAAGAGAGAAGGGACCAAGGATAAAATCTTAACCCTCAGGACATGGATGCAGATGGAAGTGAGGACTGTGCTGAGGTGGGGTATCCTATGTAATATATTGTAGTAATGGAAGAAACAGTCTCTATAATTAGTGTGCCTTGCTTGAATTTCAGGTGTGCTGTGTCCTAAACAAGAAATCTTGAGCAGATTGCTGAACAAATGATAACACCTCTCCTGCATCTATAGTTATCACACTTAAGATTCTGCATGTAGAATTCTCTGATGCAGAAAGTAATACAGTTTGGCATGATTATTTGTAATATTATATCCAAAACTGGAGGTAGGAATATAAGTGTGAAAATGGTTAAAATTATTTTTATGATGGATATTATGAATCTGTGCACATTTTTACCAAAACTTTCTAACTTATCTGTGTCATGAAGGGCAGAATCATTTATTCAGAGTGACTGAATAGGTGGCAGATTAGGAACTCTGAGGACAATAGCAGAGATTTGAGAGGGTTTTGTAGAAAGGTAAGAGAATATTACTCATCGTGATGAAAAATGTATGTGTGTAAACTTTGAACCTTTTAAATATTTCTCTTTACTCCTCTTCCTTTGGCTTTTTCTTCTCCTCTTCCTTTTCTTTGTCCCTCTTCAGTAATTTTAAATAGATCCAATTCATTCAGGGTCAGGGGATTACTTGCTGAGTGTGACATAAGGGTGAAGGAATTGAGGTATTGACTAATGTTAGCCTAAATAGGAAGAACATGCAAACAAGGAATTTGGAGATCAGAAGAAAATGACAAGTTACAGGACCTTGAAGAACAAGACATTGTAGGATATGGGGATTTAAAGAACTGGGATAAATATGTAATGGAATCATAAGAGAAAGATTATAAAATAAGATTCCAGAGGTGGAGTGACTGTGAATGACAGCAAACTGGACAACTATGTAGAGGAAAAATGCAGATACAGCCAAGTTGAAGGGGTTCCTGATTTATGAGAAATAAGCAGTGTATATTTAATTTTTATGCACAGATGTGCAAGCATTCTAAAAGAGTTAGAAGATAGCCAGATTAAGAAAATCAGCAAAGGTGGAGGTTTATGAAGGACTTTTAAATTAAGGGAATGGGAGCAATGATCTAGACACCGTGGTAGAGAGTAGAATGAAGTCAAGAGAGCAGAGTGCCCTGTCCCTGAGAGAGGGTCACACGTGTACTATGGCTAGCCAGTTGAAGGAGATCTATGAAGCGAAGGTTGGTAATAGAGTAGGACAATATATGAAACAGAAATATCTCTTCAGAGATGGCATTTGATCTGAAATTGAGTGGTGCAATGGAAAGAGATTTTCATTTTGATTTCCCAACCTCCATAGTTCCCAGGCGAACTCAGATGAGAGACATTTCATTTTTAAGTTAGATTCTGGTCCAAGCATACAAAGATCTCAGATGAGGAACTCTGCCTTTTCCTTCTTAGTTTCACTTCTTCACTCCCCACTGATGTTTCTCTGATCATGTTCCAAACAAAAAATGCCCTATATACCTTCACATCCTTCTTACAGGTTGTACAGGGAAAATAAAATTAAGAAAAGCTCCAAGCTTATAGACGCCAAGTATGCATATACTACATGAGAAGCTGGATCACTTAAGCACTTACAGAGGAGTAGTTACAATTTGTGCTGCTTATCTGCCAGACTAAAAAAAGGACTTTATTTAAACAAAAAAAATTTTTTTGAAGGATAGCTACAGGTGTGCTGGGTCTAAGTCCATCATGGATAAAGGAACAAATCACATCCTGAAGATCACATCAAAGGATGAGGGATTTCAAAGAGACATGTAAGGAGCTTCATACATTTCCAATGGAGCCAGTGGGGCACAGAAGCTACACTGTGGCTTGTTGACTGCTGTGAGAGGTGAGTGACAGGTATCTCTGAGAATGTCCTGCACACATGCCCAGAATTTCTGTGTGCAAAGGGTATTGATTTTCCATGAACCAGTCCTGGACCTGTCTTAAGTAGCTTTGCCTTAGAGGAGCATGGTGCATCTAACAACTTTTAGGATGATTCAGTTCATATAATATAGGAAGGTGGTGAAGTCACAAGCTGATGTGAAAATGAAAGATTACCTTAGTGTAAAGGAATTGTGGGTGATAGATTCCTAGGTGGTATAAGGGACACAGAGAAATGGTGGGGGAGGAGGTGTTTTCAAGGACCCCCCAAATAAATGAGAAAAAAAAGAGTCAAATTTCAATATGGCAGCACCACTGGAAAGTATTCTAAGAAGTACATCAGTGCCACTAGGGGTGGGGGACTGGAGGGGATGCTTTTTGAAACTTCATTCCCCATTTAATCTTCATTTACACTCTGGAAAAACCAAAAACAGTCAAGCTAACCATTTCCCCTTCTTAACCCAACTATTCCTCTCCCCCATTAATTCCCCAAGTCTGAGTCAAGCAAGAAAAGTTTAAGTGATAATTATGGTTCACAGATATTGGCTATTCCAGTTTGAGAACTATGACTCATGAATGAAAGTGATTGAAGAAGTTTCAAAAGAGACTAGAAATCATGGGATAATAATTTATTTCAGGAGCTGCAATTGTGTCTCAGTTGTAGAGCACTTGCCTAGCATGTGTGAGGCACTGGGTTTGATCCTCAGCACCCCATAAAAATAAATAAATAAAATAAAGCTATGTCCATCTATAACTAAAAATTGTTTTAAAAGTTAAGGGAAAAAATATTAGTTTCATCCAGGGATGGAACTACCCACAGGGACAGTGTGAGGAAAGAATTTTGTTATTTTCTGCTTTTGACTTTTGTAATTCCACCTTTTAACCTAATTAGTATATCTTTTCTTGATATTCATAAATTTGTATTTGTTCATTAGTAATAAGAAATTCAAGAGTCTCAAACCATAGTTGATTGAAACTCAGATATATTCTGGTAAGATATACCACTAGTGAAATGTTGGAATTTCATCCTTGAATTCTAGGTAGACTAACTTAAGAATATTTTACCTATCATTTCTAGTTGTAAACTTAAATTCTACAAATGACAAATGACATGAAATCATAAAACTTTTAAAAATATACATTAATATATATCTGTTTGGAGTGGACTGTAAACAACTACCTAATGAATTGTCCAATCCCTACAATCTGGCTGAGTGCTTCAGCCTTGTGAAGGAGTTTGACTCATCATTAGGGCATATTTCCTTCATTTCCTATTATTACAGCTCCACTTTCACTGGCCCAGCAGTTGTTCTTTGTATTTCTTGTTATCCGTTTTCTAAATGTGTCCAACTCAGGAGGAGTAAATTGCAGTGAACTCCTGTCAGTACTGATGGACAGGCTGACTTCCAGGCTGCTCTCGGTGATCTTGTCAGACCATTACATGCTGATTATGATTTATTGATGATGCCTGTGAAGCTGCTTAATAGGCCAGATGTAGCATCACTGAGCAGTCAAAGCCTCACAGCTTGTTAGTATGTTATACACCTGTTCTACTCTCTACACTACACGATGCAGCATTAGTGACACTGCACCTGATTACCTCCTGAAGTGCATGTGGTTCTTGGCTAAGTTACAGTCCAGTCTTTAGATGCTTCACTTCACATTCTAAGTAGAAAATTGCAGAAACTTTGCATACTAATTAGTATGTTTTTATTTCAGTAATACAATGTGCATATTTTAAAACTATTTTCTATGGACAAGTTGTGAAGTTTTCTCATAGTACTGAGTTATTAGTAAATCAAAAATTGAAATCCTTAAATATTTGGACTGCAGTTAGGATGAGGGTGTGTGAATTAAAAAAAAAACAGTATGTATATTCTATTATATTCATGCCTCAAAATTCTACCAGGATTATAACCATAAATTTTCCAAATTGACCAAGATGGGAAATTCTTTATAAATATTCTTTGAAATTTTATTTTACTTCTAAGACTGGAACGATACTATATTCTGAAATATTGAGAATGTTTTATGTGAATCTGTTATCAAAATTTTTATCAAGTGACTTTTGAGGTTTACATTACTAGTATAAATAATTCTTAAATAAGAAGTTAGTCCTGCTGGGCATGATGGTGCCCGTCTGTAATCTCAGTGACTCAACAGGCTGAGACAGGAAAATCTCAAGTTCAAGGCCAGACTCAATTACTTAGCAAACAACTTAGTGAGACCCTGTCTCTAAATAAATAAATAAGTAAGTAAGTAAATAAATAAATAAATAAATAAATAAATAAGGGCTGGAGATGTAGCTCAGTGGTAAAGCATGCCTGGGTTAAATCTCTAGTACAAAAAAAAAGTTTTAAAGTAAAGTCAACAAAGTAACTCCTAAATGAGTTTAGTTCTGGAGGTAAATGCTCTGTTTTAAGAATTACTAAACTCACAGGGAATGAATTTAATATTCAATGTCTCCTTTACACAATATGTTTATCTTGTGTCCTACTAGCTTGGATTGCAATGATATTCCAAGATTGCAGAAATCATGTATGTCTTACTAGAGCTGCAGAGCTAGGAGATTCATGCAGTGAATTATTTTCTGACCACTAAATGGGGCTATGAAGCCTCTTTCATTATTAACAGTTCTTACAAACATTTGCTTTCCTTGAGGGGAAATAACTTTCCTTAAAAATTTCTGAGGAGAGTCTTTCCCTTCCATCTTAACCCCATTTTCTATTGATGGTTGAAAAAGACTCCATTTTCTCTGTATAATGACAAAGCAGCATTATGGCAATGATCTGAATGTGCAATCACTGTACTATGTTCTGTGAAAGAAATGAATATGTTGCTAAGGTCACCTTATAGTTAATTCAGGCTCCTGATAATAGTAGTAAGTCCATCTTGGTGACACACTCACACTTCTTCCTTCCTTTCTTTTTATCTTCATTGGTCAAAGACATAACTCATTAATTTCATCTGTCTGGATTATAGAGCAAGACTTAAGTCTGGGACTTTGGAGGTTTATGGAAATATGATTACATTTGGAGTAAGTATATAAACTTCTAACAGTGTAGCAAGTATGAATAATAATTTTTATTTTCATTTTCTATGTTCCCTGCAAAAATTAACTTTATGATAATCTGCAGGTCCTTTTGTCCCTGGAGGAAAGAAGATCACTTCTGAACAATGAGTAGACTACATATGAGAAACTGAATGTGATGATACTATTGTGCTATTTGATGTTTATTGTTCCTTTGAAAGAGAGTTATTTCATTTGATTTAGAAGCAGTCATCTTTCTATTTTGGCTTTAACCCTAAATTTAACCAGCAAAGAAAAAAAATAATTGTTTTCCCAAATATTTCATCCAGCCTCCCCAGCAGAGAACTATAATACTGCACACAGAGTAGCCATTCAGTAAGTACTTATCAGACACATGAAAGATTCATGACAACATGATCACATTTTATATCATGGAAGCAGTGCAATTTCATTTGTCTCTTACTGTTGTCCAGATTTTATTATATTTAATCATCATAAATTTTCAAATAACAATTATACTTAAATTTTTATTTGTGATATTCCATTACAAAGATTGATTTTGGAATGCTGAAATAATAATTTAAAATCTTAGAGATCACTGTGTTCCTCATTGATTTAGGTATTTAAATGAGAAATTCATGAACAGAGTCATTTTAATCAAAACATTTAAAAATCTAAGTTCAAAGAGAAATTGCTAAAAGAGCATAAGAAGTTAATTGTCAGAAAAGGCATACTAAAAAAAATCTCTTTTTAAACTAGATGTATCTGGTGGAGCAAGTGCATGAAATGAAAGGATGCTTCACACAGCTCTTTGCTCCTGAAATGAGGCAGTCCTGGAAAAATATAGATAAAGAATCACCCATTAATCTCTGCTGGCATTAAAGCTGACCTGATACAAATATAGAAACTACAATGACTCAGTTTTACTTCTGAGAGTAAATATAACCTCAATTTCCTTTCAGCCTGTAAAAAAAAAAAAAAAAAAAAAAAAATTCTGAGAAATGGGATAATACCTGAGCTAATTTAAAGAAAACACATTCAGAAACATACATTTCATCCACAATATAAATTAGTATATTCCCTTGAAAGCAAAGCAAATTCACAATAGAAAATTCAGAAAATGAGAAACTTACAAATGTGAAAATGAGAATTTCTTATAATTTCATCACCCAAAAAAAATGATTTTTATGTGTTCATGTATTCATGGGACTCTCTGACTATAATTATCTGATTTGCCTTCCCCCCCAGAAAGATTAATGTATAGAAAACCTTTAAAATATCATGAATTCATTTCCTAGGAAATGATTTTAATAACTGCACAGAATTCTTTTATATAGATGAACAATAATAATTTTGGATCTTTGCATGATTTCTTAATCTTGACCTCTTATAATCAATGCTATAATATTTTGTATGTAGACCAATATATTGAAAGTCTATCTCAGAATAATATTTATATATTAGTTGTCATAATATTTCTATTGTATTAAGTACATGTGTATAAATATTTATATATGTAAGATCATATGGATTCATTTTTATACTTTATTGATATTTTAAAACACGTAACAGGAAACTCTTGACAGCAAAGCAGACCTATTGACAAAGTATGAAGAAAAGGATGGGGTGGATGAAGAGTTTGTTCAGTTGTGCTTTTAAGATAAATGACAGGCTGGGGATATAACTCAGTTGGTAGAGTGCTTGCCTTGTAAGAACAAGGCCCTGAGTTCAATCCCCAGTACCGGAAAAAAAAAAAAGATAGATGATAGTAATATACAAAACTTATGTCTACGTATACATTCCTAGGTACTTGAACCTACAATTCCTGAGAAGAACCAAAATATAAATGTATACGCTAATGTACAAGGCAATCACATTTTTAATCAAAATCAAATCAGGGCTTATTAGTACCTGAGTAAAAGATCTGAGGAACAGATAGGGATGCCTGCCCCTGAAGTCCTGCTGGTAGCATTTTACTAATGCTTTGGGCCTAACTTTATTCAAAATCCCATTTGTAGCAATGTTCCTGTAAACTTAACTACTCTAAAATGGAGAAAAGACAAACAGACACACAAATAGAGAAAAAGGTGACTCTTGGTGGTTGAATACAGCCCTGGGAGTGAGGTAGTGACACACCACAAATTCAGTATGTTTATTATATAGGTATAAACAAAAAATGGATTCATTGTGAGAAAGTGTCTTCAAAGTAAGCAGAAACAAGGTCATGAGTATGAGCAGCCCTATTATGATTATGTTTGCACCCGTAAATTTCTACCCAGGAGCACCTGGAATCCTGACCTCACGGTCAAGAACTGAATAGCTCCATGGCTGGCACAGACCCTCCTATTGAACTGGGCAGTCTTAAATTGATGCCTTCTACCAAGAGTTCCCAGGAAAGGTATCACCTCTGTCACAGGGCATTTCAAGGCCTATAATTCTGTTGCCAGTCATGACATTATAGTATCACATATTCTGTTATAACAATATTAGAAAATAACAAAAATAGCATTCTCTCTACATTTCTCCCTATCCCTGTTTTATTCCCAGAGGCCAATATTTCCATTTTTGCTAATGTCAACTGCTATGTGTTTTTCTGAATACCTAAAGAACGCTCTCATACTTCTATTTCTTGGTTTTCCAAGTTTTGTACCTGATAGTTTCACTGAACAGTCACATTTTCTGGCATAGTATAAGAGTAAGAATTAAAATGTCTCCTATCACTCCCAGAACACTCTCATACTTCTATTTCTTGGTTTTCCAAGTTTTGTACCTGATAGTTTCACTGAACAGTCACATTTTCTGGCATAGTATAAGAGTAAGAATTGAAATGTCTCCTATCACTCCCTTACATTTATTTGGTGGAAATAGAAAATTTAGGACAAACACCATGAGGTCAGTTTCAGGTTTATAAAACAACTCAATATTTGATAATGGATAGGCCTAGACTGAACAATAGTGAAACATTAAACTTCATTTAATGTATGCTTTAAAATGAAGGCATGCACATTTTCACTCACCTGACTGGGCTTGCTAAATGCTGTCTGTGCGTAGTTTCACCCTGCAGGGAGACTTGGTTAGATTCTTTGATCTCTAATCCCCCTTCTTTGGACTTCTATGCCAATCCTTATGTGTCAGATCTAGAGAAAGGACTGAAATCAGAAACTGATCCAGCTGATTGGGTCTAGCATGTCTGCCTCTCAGAATGACTGACGTCTGGTGTGTAGTATTCAGTCCTGAGTCAAGTATCCTGACAAACTTCTGGGAAAGTTTGAAGGTTTTTCCTCTATACCAAAGGTAAGAGGCAACATAAATTCTCTCTCATTGTGCAGGAAATGGGACTCACAGCATCTCATTAAACCTTTCCAGAAATTCTTGTCTTTCTTTTCTTTACAACTCATTGTCTCTTCAACTGTATTTGCAAATTGCAGTTGCTTGTTCAACTAAGTATTGGAAACATTTTATGTCACATTTTAGAATATGTGCATATTATTTTGGAGCCCCAGTTCAAATTAAAAATTATAGCTGACATTTGTAACATTGGTTTGCAAACATCTCTACTCCTTTCCCTCTAAGGAAAATGAGAGCAGAGCTCTTCTTAATCTCTCTTCTCTGAGTATTTCCCTTGCTTCTGTCTCCCAAGAGCTATGTAGTATATTGGGTTGAGTCAGTATTTTATTTGCACATTTATAGCTGAATCCTAACTTTTGCAACTTTCTCATCCTTTGTAATTTCTCTCTGATTGACTTTTTAAAAAAATTGTTCATGACTTATCGCTAAATCTAAAACATTTTCACTAAGCTACAAATATTGCCTCAATATGCTCAAAATTCAGGGGAATTTATCAATTTCATTTTATGAAGAAAACCTTCCCACTCTTGCACCATTTTACCTGCTCTCCCTGGCTCCACAGTGTGGCCTGGGAGTTCCCTAAATAATCACTGTTGGATTATCCCCTTTTTTTGCAATGGAGTGCTCATAGCACAGTTTTTCTTTTTTCTTTTTTCTTCTTTTTATGTCTTCACTGATTTTAAGAAAGTACATGGGAATTTTGCCTTTGACAGCTTGTAATCTGAAAATGTCTTTACTCAATCTTCATCTTTGCTTGATAGAAGAAATCATATTTATTAACACATATTAATCACATATACTAATAGGGTTCAATATGCTGTTTCCATACATGCACATGATGTACATTGATTAATCCAAACACTCTATCTCCAATCCTCCACACCCTTCCATATTCCTAGAAATCATTATTCTACTTTAAGTTCAACATATTTTAACTTTCACATATGAAAGACAATTTACTTGTCTTTCTGTGTCTAGCTTGTTTCACTTAACATATCCTCCAGTTCCATCCATTTTACTTCAAATGACAGAATTTCATCCTTCTTTGTGGTTGAATAATACTCCATTTTTTATATATACACTACTTTTTCTTCATCCATTCAGTTGTTGATGGGTGGTGAGGCTGATTTTATATCTTAGATATTGTAATCAGTTTTTAGCAGAATTTTAAAGGTTTTGTTTCACTATCTTCTGGCTATAGAATATTATAAAACAGTTTGATGACATTTGAAGTCTTATTCCTCTCTACCCCCCACACACTTCTCTCATTGATTTTTCTGGTCACTGACTGGGCCCTGCAGCTTTAATCTGTAAGTTTTTGTCTTCAGTTATGCAAAAAAAAAAAATCTTATTGTGTCATTTCTCCTCCATCTTTCCCCAATTTTTCTTCTCTGTTTCTGGAATATCTACTTTATGATTTGAACTTCTTCAAGAGGTCTTCTAATTTTTTCACCCTTGTTGCTTCAATTATCCACATCTTTGTCCTTTTTTAGTTTCTAACATCTGGAAATTTGCTGAACTTTAAAATTTCATAATGTTTACTGAATTTTTAGTAATGCTATCATTATTTTTAAAGATTTGTTTTGCATTTTGAATACTCTCATTTAAACAACAAAAATGAAAAAGCATTTGATGTTTTCTCTTAGATATTATGTATCTCATTTTAAATATAGCTTCAAGTTACTTTTCCATTATTTCCTAGATAGTTTTTGTTTCCTCTGAGTTCCTGTATTTTATAACATTTTAGTTCCTTTCTGTGATAGTAAAGTCTGTTTTCAAATGGGCCAATCATTTCTGGTGTTTACATTTGAGTCTGAGGCACTGACATGCTGTTTGGGAATTCTGTTTTTGTAGGTGGTCTGCAATTTCATGGACTTGACAGTGGTGTTAGGAGTAGTGATCCAGCCATCTTGATGGGAGTATTCTAAAATTTCAGTATCCATAGACCTTTTCTTGAGGATAGCTTGTTTTCCTAGAAAAAAATTATTTCTATTTTCTGCAAGAGCTGTTCTAAATGTAGCTTCTGGCATTCTTGGAATCAATTTTTAAGGTAGGCAATACTTTTCACTCTTCTGGAGGTAAATTTCCACTTAATCTCACTTTCTGAGTATAGCATCCCACCTGACCCCATCTCCTTCAGCTATGCTTTTTGTCTCAGAATTGAATCTTTCTACTTTAACCTCTTTTCTTCTATCATTGTAGTGAAAGGTAGAAATTGCTTGGCTGCTTCAGATGGATGAGGATTTAAGGGCATTGAACTTCCTATCTGTGAAGATTATAAAACCATTCTTTAGCATTTGGTAGTAGCTACAAATCTGCCCTCAGTGATTTTTAGGGTCTAGCTTTCCTCAGCTAGCTAGGTCATCACCCCTACAGTATCCATATTATTGCTTTCAAATTCTGTTCGTATCCTTCTTTTACCATTGTTTCTTAGACTCTTTATTCTTGCAGATAGATGAGATTTTTATTCCTTATTATCAAGAAAGTTTTGAGACAGAGCAGAAATAAACACATCACTCCATCCATCATGTCTTTTGAAAACCTCAGACCTTATTTTCCATTGATAAGTCCCGCACATTTAAAAGGGTCAGCTTCAAATAAATTAGAGTAATTTAATTTCCAGTCATAAAATATGTTCATTAATTTTAATAGAAAAGAAAAATATATAATTTTTAAAAGTTATTTATATGTTTGGAGAGACATAGTAGATGAAGGTAAAATCTAAGACTCATTTGGGTGTGTCTTTGTCCTAATTAACAGTCATTTCAACTTCTTGAGATGGACACAGATGTGTTGTAATTGTATGATATGTGAAGCAAAGTCATGTTATTGCCTTTTTTTGAATCACTCACTGCAATTCACATTGATATTGAATGTTTCAGGAATGAATTAACCACACAGAATATCTTCTGAGAATAAGATAGGTATAGAAACTCAGAAAAAAACAGTTTTAGGTGAATATTCAGTCATGAAACTTGTTTTTATGTTTCAGCAAAACAAATCTTACTATCCAGCATTGCTTACTGTTGTGATGTACAGAAATTTTTATTCAATAATAATAGTATTATATTCTAAAAGTATTTCTGTGGAAAGATGAAAGAAATAAAACAGAGAGTTGTATTTTGCTTCTGATCTACACCCAAGCTCTGATTTGTTAACTCTTCTTGTCTTCTGGGTCAGTTTTTCTTTTTAACTTAATTCTTATAAGAACTGATGATCTGTTAGGGAAAGTTCAGTATTTTGTCCAAAATTCTATTTAGTACCTTTTTCATTTTCTATCCTCCTCCAACCCCAATGCGCGCGCGCGCACACACGCACACACACACACACACACACACACACACACACACATATATACCTACACATTTTCAACAGCTTGATCTTGTCATGCATGCTGTCTATGTCCTTGCAGCACATGAGTTAGAATACACTGTGTATTGCACCTGTTCTCTTGGAGACATCCTATAGGGATCACTCCTCAGTCTGTATCTTTTCTTGATCATTCATGGAGAACTGATTAGAAAAAGCCTGAGTAATTAAATATTTATACTTTTTGAAGAAATACTACTACTATTAACTGATCAGAGATTTTTCTACTGGTAAAGAATTCTTCACAAGTTAAAACTGTGGCATCCTAAAGTAACAGTTAACTACAGAAGGGTTGAATGAGTTTTTCATTCTGTGGTGATTGTAATGAAATAATCCTGGAAGATGAGGAAGATTAGAAAGGTGAGTATGGTAATAGTATATTACTATAAAAACTTAAGTTCCACAGGGGGAAGTAAGCCCAAGAAAGAAAGAAGAGAAATCCACAATGCAGAATAGAAAGAAAGCTGACATTTTTAAAAAGGTCTTAATTATCATGTATAGAAAAATACTTATGAAGTGCCCAACTAAGAGAGAATAAAACTGAAGAGAAACTGTAGTGACAGAAGGGTGTCCACTGGGGCTATTTCTCCATCAATAATTAAAAAAATTATTTAGACAATGGGAGAATAGTCAATTTAGCATTTAACAAAGCTCCATCATTACTTTATATTCTGTTGCTTTGTGTAAGTCTGATCCTCTAAATAGCTTTAAACCTTTCTGATGTCCTACAATGAAATTTTCAAGACAAAAAATAAAAAGAATAAACTTGGTCAAAATGAAAAAAGGCTTAATAAGAAATCTAATACTTCTAGAGGAAAACAACTTCCACTTAGCATGATCAAGAAGTTCATTTGTAATAGTTATTCATCAGAGACAAACAAGAAACTGCTGGGAAGTACTCAGATTCTCTAAGATATGTGTCCCAACTGCTCATTCGACTGTGCTTGACATTTGTAAGTTCTTAACATCTTACATGAATATAATACTTTTGTCATTAATGAATCAGATTATTATTAACTAGTGTTCTTATTTTCTTTAAATTCTTTAGTTTTGGTCTCATGTCCTTTTTTTTTTTTTTTTCCAAGATCCAACCCAGATATGCCATTGAATTTAGTTATCATGTCTCCTTAGGTTCCTTGTAACTATCATAGGTGAGAACGTGTAATATTTTTAATTTTTTTTTAATTTTACAGACTGCATTTTGATTCATTGTACACAAATTGGGTACATCTTTTTCTTTCTATGGTTGTACATGATGTAGATTTATACCATTCATTTGATTATACATGTACATAGGGTAATGCTGTCTGTCTCATTCCACCATTTTTTATTACCCTCACCTCTCATTTCCCTTTACATAATCTAAAGTTACTCCATTCTTCTTAGTTTGTCTCTGATTTTTAGATTGGAAAGTTCCTAGTAATCTTCAAGTTTTTAGCCCTTCCTTCTGTAACTCCAATGTATTCTTAAGCCAATGAAGTTAGTACTTTAACTTCAGTTAAGGTGCTTTCCTTGTATATAATTTCTATTTTTTCTTCTATTCAATGATTGCATTCATCTTTTAGCTTAAATCCTTTGACATGTTTATAAAAATTCATTTATAGTCCTTCTCTGCTAATTATTATATCTGTGTCATTTGTTTCTTCTGATTGCCTATTTCTTTGATTATGGATCACATTATTGTGCTTCTTCATATGTCTAGAAAATTTCAAATTCCATTATTGACATTGCAAATGATTTATCATGTTTAATCTCAATTGATTGCCCTCTAAATCATGTTTTGATTTTGTTTTGTTTTCAAATCATCAGTTACTGATGATCTTTTCAATCTTGTTAGGTTTGGCTTCTTTTCTTCTTAATTATTGTGCCTTTCTAAGTCTTAACCTTTGTCACAGTGTAAAGATCATGGCTCTTAGTTCTAATGCATGGCATTTTGGGAAGTCTCAACTGAGTGATTGAGATTCATTGCAAAATTTCTAAGCACTTTGCATTTCATAATTGTCTTCTGTTATCTCTCATTAGCTACCAACCCTAAAGTTTTGCTATCAAGTCCTGCTATTCATATAACCTTGACAAAGAGCTTGGACAGCTCAATCCTTGGTGCAGATCTTGTAAGGAACACCTCACAGACTTCTGGTATTCTCTATTCACCTCCATTTTTTAAAATAAGTAATTGGTACATAATAATTACACAGAGTAGTGTGTTTAGTTTTGACTTATTTGTGCATGTGCATAACATAATTTGATCAATTTCATTCCCCAGTACCTCTCCTTGGCCTTCCTCTTCCCCTCCCCTGATCTTCTACCTTTACCCTACTGGCCTCACTTCTTTGTTCATGCGATCCCTTTTTCCTTTTTTACTCTTTGGCTTCCACATTTGAGAGAAAACATACTACCCTTGACTTTCTGAGTTTGACTTATGTTGCTTAATACAATGCTCTCATGTTCCATCCATTTTCCTGCAAATGACATAATGTAATTATTATTTGAATAAATAATATTCTTTGAATTTTTTCTTTGAATAAAACTCCACTGTGCATGCATATCACATTTTCTCTGTTCATTCATCCATTGAGGAGCATCTAGGCTGGCTCCATACTTGCCTGTGGTGAATTGTGCTGCTGCCAACAAGGATGTGCACATATCTCTGTAATATGCTGACTCTAGTTCTTTCAGGTAAATATGGAGGAATGATATTGCTAGATGATATGGTGGTTCCATTCCTAGTTTTTTTGAGAAACTTCCATACTAACTTCTATGATGAATGTACTAATTTACATTCCTACCAACAATGTATGAGTTCCTTTCTCCCCACATCCTTGCTGACATTTATTGCTATTTGTATTCTTAATGATTACCATTCTAGCTGGAGTGAGATGAAATCTCAGTGTTTCTCCCTACATTTATTGCCTCTCTTCTCCAAAATTTCCAGCATCCTCAGCATCCTCAGTACCAGTGTTTGTCTCCTTAGCTCAGTGAGTCCACTGTGATTTGTTTCAATTCTTTGTGCTGTGGTCCAGAAAGTGATCCTGACACAAATTCAGAGAAAATTGGAGCCTAATCTACTAAATTTTATTTCTCTCAAGTATTACCTTTCTACATTGTTTATTTGCTAATGCCTAAAAACACTTCTCTTATGTATTTTATTCAGTTTTATGTTTGACTATGGCAGGAGGACAAGTTTAATTTTAATTTTCCTATGTTTTTATAGTTTTTATATTTTGTTGAATTTTAATATTTTTATTATATGTTAGTGATAATTGATATAGAAGAAAATGATTCAGGAAAGAGATGTTAACAGTATTGGTGTGGGAGGACAGTGTTGAAGTGTTAAAGAGTGTAATCAGAATAAACCTCTCTGAAGTTGTAATATGTAGTTGTAGAAGTTGATTCCTTTGTCTAACATATTTCTAGGCCTTCACAATCTTTTTCCCCATCCTCAGTCCTTCTGTATTTTTTTCTCCTATCTACTATACCATCTCTATTTATATTTATATAGATGTGTACTGTATATATCTATATCTATGTACTATATATACACTACAGAATTGAAATATAGATACAGATATATATGTAGTAGAGCATGTAGCATATATATATATATATATATATATATATATATGCTATATACCATACTATACTATGTGTATACTGTGTATAGCATAGATAGCATGTATAGATTCTGGGTATATGTGCATATATATTATATATATGGAATGACACATACATACATGCAGTATCTTGTTTACTGAACCCCCATTAGAATATAAGCTCTATATCACAGTGATTTTTGAATGTTATGTTCACTGTTGAATCCCCAGATTCTAGAAAGTGCTTTTGTTATAAGAAAGTGATAAATAAACACAGCTAAGAGAGAGACTGAAGGAATGAACAAAAAGTTATTCAGGCAGAGGAAGAAGTAAGTGCAAAGGTCATGAAGTGACAGTATGTCTCTAGAGATCAGTGTAGCTAGAACAGAGTGATTCTGGGGAAAAAATGGCCACAGATAAAAGAAGAAAAGCAATAGAGTAGGGGGCAGGCAATGGCCAGGGTAGGCCCCTTAGGCCACAGTAATGACTTTTGCTCCTTCTTTGGAGTGACACATTAAGCAATTTGGATGACTCATATTAGTTGTAAGACCTCATGTCAGTTTTTACAGGACTGCTCTGACTGATATGTCAAGAATCGGTTGAAGTGTCAATAATGAAAGCAGATACACTGGTTAGTAGTTTATGTAATAACATTTTTCCCAATATTTGCTATTGTTCAATCTCTGTTAGAGCAATTGTCTTTTTGTGCAGAGTGCTGTTGCTGCTTCTCATTAATCCTGAGCAAGATAAAGTAAAAGCAAATATAAAGTGTCATTACAAATAAAGCAGAAACAGATCTTGAAAATTATGAGACTGGGATTAAATCACGTACATGTAAGCAAATACTTTATATTAATTACCCTTGATAAATTTCAATGATTGTACATGTGAATGTAAGACACTTTAAATAATATATTAAACTTGTTTTATAGAATTTTAAAAAACATATACCTTTGAATTTAGGAAGAAAGTCCACTCAAATATGTCTCAATGATTGCAGATTTTCTATTTCTGATATAAAATAAATGCTCTTCAAATGGTTAAATTTAAATTTAAATTAAGCCTGTTATATTTAGTGAACTTATCTTTTTAGCTCTAAATTATTTAGTCATAGAAGAAACTACACCCAAACTGACTTACCCATGATTATGTAATGGTAAGTATTTGTATACTGAACTCCCATTTTAATGAAATAATTTGCATAGTTGCAAGTTCTAATGTAATCTAATGACTATAATGGGGAAGCCAAAAACCCATTCTGTATTGTGTCGATAGGGTTGAAGAGCCTTGGCACTAAATGGTAAAGGATAACATTTGATTAGTGTTTATCATGTGTTAAGCAACATACTGTATGCTTCATACAGCTGTTTCATTAATCACTAAACCCTCGTGAGTGAAGTGCCACTGTAATTCTCATTTTAGAAACAAGAAAACAAGGCTAAAGGTTAATTTCCCAAGTTCATTTGGACTCTATATGCCTTGCAGAAATCCAGGCTCTGGTTCCATAAGGCAGCAATTATCCACTGCACAGACAATAATTTGTTTTTGAAACTACACTGAGTATAATTAAATATCAATGTTAAAATTAAATTATCTGTTAAATAAAGCAATACTTAACCACTTATTTTAAAAACATGCTTCTTCTAAAACTTAACTGGTTTCCAAAGTTCTACTTCTCAAACCAGTAAATCAAATATATTCTGTGTCCAACCAGGAAGGGTCAGGATGAAAACTGTTTTGCTTTTAGAGACCTGGGAATAATATGTGGGAATAATATGTTTATAGCAATAGTGCTTGAGCACAGAGTAAATTTTGACCCAACCTTATTTTTCCATTATCTGCTTCTGTGTAACAAATATTTCCAACATATTGGCTTAAAACAATACTGTTGTTTTTTCACAGTTCTGTGTGTCTCTGGGTTTACCCAGGTTTTCTCACTTGAAGATTCATAGTGTGATGCAGATTACTGGACTGAGATCATCTAAGAGCTTGACCAGACTGGCCATTCTTGGTGACTCATTCACATGGCAGGCAGTTAATGCTGAGTGTTGGCTCTGAACTTGCCTGGGGCTGTTGACTGAAGCTTCTGTGTTCATACACAGCATTTCATGTTATTGGATTTTGCAGAACAAGGCAGCTTTGGTCTCAGAGATTTTCTCAAAACTGATTTCCAAGAAGTCTACCTGGAAGTTGCAAAGCATACCTGGAATATCACTTCTACCTTGTTATATAGGAATGGGCAATCAAGGGTCAAGAGGAGAGAAATAAGCTTTTTCCTCTTGAGGGAGGACTATGACATGGGTACTGAGTGAAGAAAGTGATGTTAGTCATATTTTCAGGTGGAATGCCATACTTACAAATCAAATTCTTGTCAGAATGCTGTCAATAATTTGAGTTGGACTTGAAAGCAAATTATGTAGTAAAGCACTGGCATGAGAAATTTAGCAGAAAATATCTCATGTGGCCCATAAGATTTTTCTTTTTAAAGGACTAGTGTTCATGTTTAGAGAAGAAAGCAAAACAAAAAAAAAATCTCAATAAAAAGAGTTGATGGTGTGCCATATCTAGAGCTTCTACATTTGGCTTGAATATGAGACTTTATTAGGCTACTTTTGTGGAATGAATTTCAATCTGCTTTTGATAGGTAACACCGGGAATAAACTTGCCATTTTCAGAGTTGGTATTTTCTCAGGGATGTGAGAGAGAATTGGTTCTAGGCCTCTCTCCTAATTTCTGGTGGTTTGTTGGTAGTCTGGCATTTTGGTTTTTTAAAAGCATTATCTTGATCTCTGTCCTTGTCTTTCCATGATATTCTCCCTAGAGGGTATCTTTCTTGTCCAAGTCTTTTCTTTTTATAAGGATGCTAGTTGTGCACGATTAGTGCCCATCCTAATGACCATTGACAATGTTTTAGTAGAACTATTGACTAACAAAACTGTTTACTTACTGCTTCTAAGTTCTCTCATTTCTTGTAAAACTCAATGTTTCATCTTTTGTGATAGATTGAATTTTAATGATGCTCTCATCTCTTTATTTCATTGGACCCCTTTATATACCTCAGTATTCAGCAAAGTTGAATTTCTTTTATTTGCTCCCACCATTTAAAAAAATTATTGGTTCTTTTTAGATATACATTACAGCAGAATACATTTTGATAGTATTATACGGGTAGGGAATATATGTTATTCTAGTTAAGATCCCTAAACTTGAATTTCTATTCATTCAATGGGAGCATTGTTATGGCAGTTTGTATCTTACTTTTATAAAAATATTATATGTATTTATATGTGAACATTCATGTATTTTAACATACAGTTTAATATTTGGAAGCACATCTATGAAATATTGGGGTATATCACTGAACACCTGTTGAGTGAGTCCCAGAAAGAAGTGGAATAATGCCACACCCACAAGGAGATGAATGTCAAACCTAGGATGTTTCCATTCTTTTCTACCTCTCTCCTTTCCTTCTTTTTCATTTGGAGAATAAGAAAAGACCCCAGACTTTAAGAGAAAAACTGGCTATTCTTGATCTATGGTAAGAAATAACCGCCAGAAATAGCCTAAATTTGTTCAGTTAATCAATAGCAATTATTCTCAATTAATACATGTCTTAAAGCAATCAGTCAGTGATAGCTTTAGATAATCAGTCAATCAGGAACAGACTCATTCCATGAACATACCTCTGATAGCAACCAGTAAACAACATAGCAACCCAACAACTATGCTTCCACGGAGCCTGTCAGTCTACTTAAACTTTTGCAATTTTAAATACTCCTGCACTTTATGTTGTCCAAAAAGGGCAGATTAGCAGATTGCCCAACTCACAGATTATACCTGTAGGCCCTAGATTTCTCTTAGTATGCTAAGGTGTAAATTCAGCTTCATCTTTTTATTTCAGATATTAGTTAATTCACCATTTTTAACAAGTTGAACTAAATGAACATATTAATTACCTGTTAATAGTTAATATTTTAATTAATAAATTCATAGTTAATATTCAAATCATGCAAGGAATATTCTTGTCAAGTTGAATTCAACAGAAATCAGTCATTAAGCAATATTAATTTATTACCCACCTCAAGGATATAAGTAATCATGAGGTACAGGTATAGAAAAGAGACATCTTCAACTACCAATGCAGATTTCTAATTCTTTTGTCTTCTTAAAGGAAAGCTCTCTCTTAGATTAGCATGTGATGCCTCAGTAACATGCATGGCTACATTATTTATGCAGAAGAGGGCCTTTTCTCTCCTAAAGCATTTCCATTTTATACAGAGTTATTTTGTACAT
This sequence comes from Sciurus vulgaris, assembly GCF_902686455.1. Lineage (NCBI taxonomy): Eukaryota > Metazoa > Chordata > Mammalia > Rodentia > Sciuridae > Sciurus > Sciurus vulgaris. Next base: position 65,588,355 of record NC_136477.1, on the reverse strand, counting down.
AGAATGTTTTCAAGGGACTCATTATCCAGAGATTCTAGGTTTGTTTGCCATAAACCATCCTAGAAGACAGAGTATCCCATAGATAAGATCTTTCCTGGAGCAAGTAAAAATTAGTTAGTGGGCAAATACTCCTGATTTGTAGAATTACCAGGTAAAGGAAAAAATATATTGCAGAGTTTTTGCCTAGTCCTTTTCTTAAAAATTCTTAATGAAAATGTAACTAACACCTTAGAATAATAAAATTGTAAAGGAAAACATTTTCTTTTAAAAGTAGAGGCTCTCGAAAGATCTTAAAATAGTACTTAAGAAATGATTTAAAATAAAAGTAAAACTATGGAATAAATGGGCACTGAGACATCCTCTGGTTCCCTTGACCATATTTAAGCCAAGATGAGAAACAGTCCATTCATAAATATTATAGCACTAAATGGTTTAAAAACTTATCCCATGGGTTGGGGATATGGCTCAGTTGATAGAGTCCTTGCCTGGCAAGCACAAGGCCCTGGGTTTAATCCCCAGCACCACAAAACAAAAACAAAAACAAAAACTTATCCCATGCCAGGTCCTGTGGTACACTTCCTAGGGTATGGGAGGTTGAGGAAGAAGGATTGTGAATTCAAAGCCATCCTTGGTAACTTACAGAGGGCCTAAGAAATTTAGCAAGATCCTGTCTCTAAATCAAATATTTATTTAAAAAGAACTGGAGATGTGGTTAGTTGTTAAGTGCCCATGGGTTCATTCCCTGGTACCAAATAATAATACTACTAATAATATAACTTAATAAAAAAGTAAATCAGACCAAATAGTGAATATGACACATGATTTTCAAAATATTCTTAGATACGCTATCGAACAGAAGTCTAGACAGCCTGACTCTTCATCAAGACTCACAACTCTGGATAGTACAAGGAACACCACTTGATCAAAAATGACAGTCAGATTTGTCAGAATTAGAACCTGGCAATAATTAAAAATGTACTTTCACATCACAGTTGACAGATATGATAGTGTTCATTAAGGCTTTTAATAATTTCTTCCATTTACCCACATCTTGTTGACAAAATCAATGAGAGAGGACTAATTCCCACTTCTCATGAATCTGGGATGGGACCTCTGAGACTAGATCATAAGAAGCTTTATAGTTTTCTGTTATAGTTTCTGATACTCTTGGAAGATTAGTTCTTAGGTTGCTCTGTCAGGGAACCAGAAACTATAGTGTGAGTTAACCAAATCATATGGGTAGTTCATGTGGAGGTGCTTCAAATGACAGTCAGTATAAGCATGCTCAGACTGTCATAACAAAATACCAGGGATTGTCTGGCTTAAACAAAATTTATATTTTCTCACTGTTAGTTCTCCAATGTCTCTCATAAGTGCACCAGAGCAAAAAGACTAAATACTCATAGTCTCAGAACCTCAACTAACCATATTCACTTTCAAAACCTCCATTTCTAAATACCTATTACATTGGTGGTTAGGAAGTCAACATATAACATTTGGTGGGAACATGCACTCAGTCATAACAGGGTCCTAATTGGGCTAGCCAACATTACTAACCATGATCTTCTACATCAAATCCAGTTCAGATGATTTTAGCCCCAGCTAATTTTCACTGCAACTTCATAATAAATTCCAAGGTCAAACCACTCATTAACCCACTAACCATGAATGATGATAAAGTTTAGTTTTAGGGACACTAATCTCAAGGTGACTTTTATGCAACAAAGCTAATATAAGTAGAAATTACAATCAGAAGTTGAAGTGCTACTATAACAAGAACTACAGCACTGTGGTTCAGGGACCACAAGAAAGCAGAAGGTGAAAGTGTATTGAGGAGGCCATTTGCTAACCTGAATGAAAGTGAGATTTTATAGCTGGAAGATGGAGAAAGGGGGGTCTATATTAAACATGGGATGAAAATTTAGCAAACTGCTGACTACAGTCATGTTGAAAGATAAAATATTTCTAATAAGATGGTATATTTGACTGAGGAGGACATCCAATAATGTTGAAAAATGTTATTTTTTTAAAACTATGTATGATAGATATGAATATAAAGAAATGAGAAAAGAAAATATTCAGGACTCAAGCAAATTTAGACAAATACATAGACTTGCTAGTTTCAAATGTAAAAAAATTATCATTTAAAAGTTATTAAAATAATATAACAAAAATACTCAAAGAAAAGGCCCTATTCTTCATAACCTGTTCAAGTTATTTTCAGTATCCATCTTTTCAATCACTAGTTTTCAGTACCTTAATCTTTTATGCACTTTGTCAGTCAATGCTTGAGAATATTTTTATAATATCTGCCTTGTGACATTTATAATTTGAATGGAATAGAGGTCTTGAAAGCATTATTAGAAATATAATGAGCAAATTACTTTGGGTTAGGGATTAATCATCAAGACTACATTGTCTAAATTCTGCATTTTCCAAAGAAAGTCTAGCCCTTGACCAGCACTTGGAAAATAATGTCTAAGACCTTGGGATGTCCAGACTGATAAGAGTGAATTTATTTACTTTGAGTCTCAGTTTCTGTTGAAAGAAAAAATATAATATTGGTAAACGTGCACTGCAAGTTTTGGTACATGGCCTTACCATATGTTAGTCAATACTATTGTTGCAATTTCTGAATTTGTCTTCCAATTCTATGATCATTGCTTCTACTGCAACCCTACAACAGCTGTACTATTATTACTTAAACTAGATAGCTGTAAAACTTAGGCTGTAAATACCAGATATTGGGATAGTCTTGCTTCAGCTAAATAAGATTAAAATATCCTTCAGGCATCTTCCCCACTCCACTTGCCTTCAGTGCCTGGCCCTCCGTCTCCTGCCCCCTCCCCTTTGTCCCACCCCATCCAGCAGGGGCTGTTGGGCTCCCACAGGCTCTTGCCACCCATGTTCCTATGCACAGACACACAGACACCTTCAGGAAAGACACTTCTGATCCTGTAACATGGAGGATTTTCTTCATACCTCATCTGAAAATCTGTCCAAATTGGTCAGCTGGGCCCACAGCCATGAGACCATTTGCAGCCTCATACCAAACCTGAAACACTTGCTTTCTGAAGGTTTCCATAGGAACCTGACTGCAATGTGGGGCTGTAGTGCTGGCCATGCTTATCATTGGCCACTAACAGCTACTTGTAGAGCTGAGTCCCAAGAGAGGGTCTGTTTCCAGGACAACAGATATTTTATCTCTGATAGTCCCAGTATAATTGGGGTGCCTTCTGAGACACAGACTAGTCCTGTTGAAAGGTACCCTGGGAGACCAGTAAAAGCAAAGTCAGAGACTCTTGTGACTTCTCTTATTGTAGTGAACACTCTGAACAGGATGATGCTATTGAAGAGTATGAGGATGAAAACACCCTGCTTTACATGGTTTGTGAGTCTTCTGTTACAATTGAAGATAGTGACTTTGAACCCCAAACCCAAAGTCCTCAAAGCATTGCTCGTAAATGGCCTGGAATAGTTCCATCTTCCCTCCATACAAGTGCCCAGACACAGATGGTTGACAAATGCAGTAATGATGTCATCATCAAGAAAATCAAACAAGAAATTCCAGAAGTTTATTATATTGTGGCAAATGCAGAGCTGACTGGAAGGGTAGGTGGACCAGCCCTGTCCTTGACTCAGATGGCAAAACCCAAGCCTCAGACTTATGCTGGTCCCTCCTGTGTGGGGTCTGCTAAGCTGAATTTCTATGTAACATCTGCCATTAACACAGAGTTATACCCACAAGGTATGTCTGAATCTCCTTCTGTGATTTCCAGACCAGTCCTCCCAAAGACTGTTAGAGTATCTCTGGCTTCACCAAACAGAGGACCCACTGGAACCCATGGCACCAAATAGCATGAGGCCATGTAGATGCTTGTGAGTACATCCCATCCTAACAAACAGATAAGTATCCCTTTGTCTGCTCCGCAGTTGCCTGGACAGGATGAGCAAGTTGCTTCTGAAGAATTGCTGTCCCATCTGCCCAGCCAGGCCTCATCCTGTGAGGTAGCCCTCTCTCCCTCAGTTAACCCAGAACCAGAAGTGAGCTTCAGTCAGCAGCAGCCTCCAGTTGCACTGACTCTAACTACTGAGGACACCACGCAGTGCACACCAGACCAGGATGAAAGAGCAGCTGAGCTTAGCAGGGAGTAGAATGAGAAAAACATCCAGAGCACACAGACTGTGCTCCACAATTTCCATGAGTTCCTTATCTCCAAGTACCCTTCTGAAATGAGAAATTTATGTCTCCCTTGCAAGGACTTGGATGCCTACCTTGCCTCTTTGTTGATGCAAGGCAGAAGAATGGGTCTGAGTATGAACCAAAGAACTTGGAAAATTACCAGTGTGGGCTGGAATGGTATCTAAAAGAACACAGGTGTGGCTACAGTATCACTAGAGATAAGGAATTCAAATGTTCCCAAGAGGCCCTCAGACAGAAGCAGATTGAACTCTGTTGCAAAGGAAAAAGAAATAAACCACACAAGTCCATGAAGCTCACCTTTGCTGATGAGCTCATCCTGTGGAAAAGGGGACCGCTAAGCCAATATAACTCTGAGGGCCTGCTCAAACTAGTCTGGCTTAATAACACATAAGCTTTTGGTCACTGCACGGGTTTCCATGGATCTACCTTGAAATGGGGTAATATCTGCCTCTAAGTAACAGAAACGGGACTGGAGTTCTTGGAGTGGATGGTTCAAGACACTGATGATCTGAATGCTAAAACCAAAAGAGGGGAGACAGATTCATGTGTGAATACCACCCAGCATGCTCCACAGACCTGCCCTGTACAAGACTACAAAGAGTATGCCCAGTGGTAGGCCCCTGCCATACACTATGAGGATGCCCCTTTCTACTTGTCCATCAAGTCAGTTGTAAACTAGGCAGCTCTGCATTTGTACAACTGCCAGGCCCTTGGCAAGAACAAGCTGGCCAATATGGTGAAGACCATGTGTGAGAAGGGCAACAACCCCGGATGGAAAACCAACTTCAGTGTGTGTCAGAGCTGCAGCACCCTATCTGAGGCCCAGAGCAACCAACTGGTGCTTATCTGTAACAACCTCAGCCAGCAGGCTGCCCAGTCAGTGGCTGGGCACTCCAACAGTGGCAATTCCATTGTCTCCACCTCCTATGACTCTTCCTCAGACACTGTTTGACCCAGGTGGCCTCAAGACCCCAATTTGGTTTCTGTATCCCAAGAGACTGATGATACACTGCTTCTCATTCCCTTTCCTCTGTTCTCAGTGTTAACTTTATATAAACATTAATATATAGTGTATTTTTCTTTTTACAAATAAGCTAATGGAGATAGTTTAGTATTCCTAACATAGTATTTATAGGCTTAAGAACAAATAAATGTACCTGTGGATGATTATATATAATTACTGTTAGAGACTTTACAAAATCATAGTGGTTCTCAGGCAACACTGAGCAGACAAAGAATTCTGTTTTGAAAAATCTGTTAGAAAAGAAAGAGAGTTATCATAAACACTGTGTCCTCAACTCCTGCTTTACCTTCTTACACACCTCTCACTTCTATTAGTCTCCTTCCGAGATGACTTTATTTTTTTAGTTTTTTTTAATTATGTACTAATCATGGAGGAGACAACACTAACTTTACTGCTCACACAATATAGTATTCAGCCAGATAGATTATAAGTGGTATAAACCTGACATCAAATTATTTATCCATTCTTTTTTTACTTAAATTAGAATTTTGCTCCTGTGCTTCATTTTATTTGCAGGGAGCAGTCAGTAGATATGAGAGCCAGAGGCAGGGAATTATCAGTCAGGCTGAGGGATCCTGGAGACGGGGCTCAGTCAGTCCGGCCAGGGGTCCTACGGGGCCTGGCTCTTGTCTCAAAATGGGGTTTTGTTGGGGGCTGTGCCATGTTGGCAGTGCCAGGATTGCGCCTGATCACATCGGCAGCGAGGAGGTTAATAAACATAAGCACACTCAGGTGATGTTCTCGTCCACGCACACAATGTATGCACATGTGTTCTCGAGCACTAATTGCCTGCTCGGAGCGTCTGGCCTAATCTTTGCATAAGAGGCGTGGCCCTGCTCTCCGCCTCCTGGAGGTGATATAAGCATAGGCGGAGCTAGACAGACGTAGCAGCCATTAGAAGAAAAGCAGGAGATGAAGGACACACGCACGACAGCAGCCAGAGGAAGAAACACGCTACAGCAGCCATTAGCAGAAATAATAAGCAGTGAGTAGGGGCAGCGGAAGGCAGATTGCGGAACGGAGAACTGAGACGCATCATTAGGGCACCTTGGGTGGATGTACCCTTAGTTCACAGGATGCAGGACTTAAAGGTGTAGCAAGCCTCTTCCTCTAAGCTCTAAGCAAAGCCTGTCTTTCAAAGTTTCTGTCTTAAGCAAAGTCTTTCTCTCTGATAAGCAAAGTCTCTCTCTCTCTCTCCTCTCAAAGCAAGTAAACCTCATTTCCTTTATCCTCTATAAATAAACAAGAAAGCAGTGCACTAAAGAGAAAGATAGAAGTGCCTCAGTTTCCACTCCACCACCCATAAGACCCCTGCAAGTTGTTGCTGCAGGCTGTGACAAATATCCATGGATTTTGGAACCGCAAAGAGCCAGCGACAGGGTTTCCATCCTTATATCAGATAAAGGGACCTCAAGCAAAAGTTAGTCAGAAGGGACAAAGAAGGACATTTCATACTGCTTAAGGGAACCATAAATTAGGAAGACATAACGAGGGTAAATATTTATGCCCCAAACAATGATGAATCCCTGTACATCAAACAAATCCTTCTCAGTTTCAAGAACCACATAGACCACAAAAAAATAATTCTGAGCAACTTTAATGCACCGCTGTCACCACTAAATAAATCTTCCAAACAAAATCCAACCAAAGAAACCATAGAACTCAATAACACAGTCAATAACCTAGATTTTATAGACATATATAGAATATTCCATCCATCAACGAGTGGATACACTTTCTTCTCAACAGCACATGGAACCTTCTCAAAAATAGATCATGTGTTACGCCACAAAGCAGCCCTTAGGAAATGCAAAAAAATAGAGGTACTGCCTTGTGTTCTATCAGATCATAATGGACTGAGAGTAGTAATCAATGACAAAATAAAAAGGGAAATTACTCCAAAACATGGAGACTAAATAATATGTTATTGAATGAAACATGGATAACAAAAAGCATCAGGGAGGAGAATAAAAATTCTTAAGGTCAATGAGAACAATGATACAACATATCAAAATCTCTGGGACACTATGAAAGCGGTACTAAAAGGAAAATTTATTGCATGGAGCGCATTCCAGGAAAGAAGGAAAAGTCAATAATTAAATGACCTAACAATACAGCTCAAAGCCCTAGAAAAAGAAGAACAGAATAACAGCTAAAATAGTAGAAGACAGGAAATAATTAAAATCAGAGCTGAAATCAAAGAAATTGAAACAAAAGAAATTATTCAAAAAATTAGCAAAACAAAAAGTTGGTTCTTTGAGAAAGTAAACAAAATAGATAAACCCTTAGCCACATTAACAAGAGAAGGAGAGAGAAGACTCAAATTATTAAAATACATGATTGGAAAGGAATATCACAACAGACATCACTGAGATACAGAACATAATGAGCAGCTACTTTGAAATCTGTACTCCAACAAAATAGAAACTACCAAAGACATTGACAAACTTCTAGAGACATATGCTCCTTCCAAACTGAACCAGGAGGACATAAACGATTTAAACAGATCAATATCAAGCAATGAAATAGAAAAAGCCATGAAAAATCTACCATCCACGAAAAGCCCAGGACCAGATGTATTCTCAGTCAAGTTCTACAAGACTTTCAAAGAAGAAATCATTCCAATACTTCTCAAAGGAAGTATTGAGAACTATTTCTCCAGGAAATAGAAAAGGAGAGTACCCTACTGAAATCATTCTATGAAGCTAATATCACCCTCACACCCAAACCAGGAAAAGACACATCAAGGAAAGAAAATTTTAGACCAATATCCTTGATGAATATAGATGCAAAGATCCTTAACAAAATATTGGCAAGCCATATCCAAAAAACATATTAAGAAAATTATACACCACGATCAACTGGGTTCATACCTGGAATGCAAGGATGGTTCAACATTTGTAAATCAATAAACGTAATCCATCATGTCAATAGACTTAAGGATAAGAATCATATGGTTATTTCAATTGATGCAGTAAAAGAGTTTGACAAAATACAACACCCCTTCATGCTCAAAACACAAGAAAAATAGGGATAGTAGGAACATACCTGAACATTGTAAAGGCTATTTATGCTAAGCCCATGGCCAACATCATTCTTAATGGAGAAAAATTGAAACCATTCCCTTTAAAAATGCAAACAAGACAGAAATGTCCTCTTTCACCACTTCTATTCAACATTGACCTCGAATCTCTAGCCAGAGCAATTAGGCAGAATAAAGAAATTGAAGGGATACGAATAGGAAGAGAGGAACTTAAGCTGTCACTGTTTGTGGATGACATGATTCTATATTTAGAGGCTCCAAAAACCTCCTCCAGAAAACTTCTAGACCTCATCAATGAATTCAGCAAAATAGCAGGCTATAAAATCAACACACATGAATCTACAGCATTTTTATACACAAGCGATGAAACAGCTGAAAGGGAAATGAGGAAAACATCCCATTTGCAATAGCCTCAGAAAAAATAAAATACTTGGGCATCAATCTAACCAAAGAGGTAAAAGATCTCTACAAGGAAAATTACAAAACATTGAAGAAAGAAGTTAAGGAAGACCTTAGAAGATGGAAAGATCTCCCATGTTCTTGGATAGGCAGAATTAATATTGTCAAAATGGCCATACTACCAAAAGTACTATAGAGATTCAATGCAATTCCAATTAAAATCCAAATGATGTACCTTACAGAAATAGAGCAAGCAATCATGAAATTCATCTGGAAGAATAAGAAATCCAGAATAGCTAAAGCAATCTTTAGCAGGAAGAATTAAACAGGGGGTATCGCAATACCAGAACTTCAACTCTACTACAAAACAATAGCAACAAAACAGCATGGTATTGGTACTAAAATAGACACGTAGATCAATGGTACAGAATAGAGGACACGGACACAAACCCAAATAAATACAATTTCTCATACTAGACAAAGGTGCCAAAAATATCCAAAGAGAAAAGATAGCCTCTTCAACAAATGGTGCTGGGAAAACTGGAAATCCATATGCAACAGAATGAAAATAAACCCCTTTCTCTCACCCTGCACAAAACTCAACTCACAATGGATCAAGGACCTTGAAATCAGACCACAGACCCTGCATCTTATAGAAGAAAATGTAGGTCCAAATCTTCACCTTGTTGGCTTAGGATCAGACTTCCTTAACAGGACTCCATAGCACGAGAAATAAAAGCAAGAATCAATATCTGGGATAGATTCAAACTAAATAGCTTTCTCTCAGCAAAGGAAACTATCAACAATGGGAAGAGAGAGCCTACAGAGTGGGAGAATATCTTTGCCAATCATACTTCAGATAGAGCACTAATTTCCAGAATATATAAAGAACTCAAAAAACTCTACACCAAGAATACAAATATCCAATCAACAAATGGGCTAAGGAAATTACAGATACTTCACAGAAGAAGGTGTACAAGCAATCAACAGATATATGAAAAATGTTCAACATCTTTAGTAATAAGAGAAATTCAAATCAAACTACAATAAGATTCCATGTCACCCCAATTAGAATGATGATTATCAGGAATACAAGCAACAATAAGTGTTGGAGAGGATGTGGGGGAAAAAGGTACACTCATACATTGCTGGTGGGACTGCAAATTAGTGCAGTCACTCTGGAAAGCAGTGTGGAGATTCCTTAGAAAACTTGGAATGGACCTACCATTTGACCCAGCTATCCCACTCCTCGGTCTGTACCCAAAGGACTTAAAATCAGCATTCTACAGAGATACAGCCACATCAATGTTCATAGCAGCTCAATTCACAATAGCTAGTCTATGGAACCAACCTAGATATCCTTCAATTGATAAATGGACAAAGAAACTGTGGTATATATGTACAATGGAATATTACTCAGCTATAAAGAATAATAAAATTATGGCATTTGCAGGCATATGGATGAAATTGGAGAATATCATGCTAAGTGAGATAAGCCAATCTCAAAAAACCAAAGGACGAATGATCTTGCTGATAAGCGGGTGATGACTTATAATGGGGCATGGGAGGGGCGCAAGAATGAAGGAAGGAGGGACTGTATAGAGGGAAAAGAGAGGTGGGAGGGGTGGGGGGAGGAAAAATAACGGAATTAATCAAACATCATTACTCTATGTAAATTTTTGAATATGCAAATGGTATGCTGTTACTCCATGTGCGAACAGAAACAACATGTATCCCATTTTTTACAATAAAAATTAATAAAAAAGAAAATTTCTAGTTCTTATTTGTGTTTATTGAGGTAGAGAAATGAAAATGTGTCCTACTTAATATTACTACATTTCCATTTAGGCAAACACAATTAAATTGAGAATGTGAATTATTTTTATATTTTACAGTGATAATTCAAACCAAATAGGAGCATTGACACATTTATATTCAGAAAATTGTTTTCCAAAGATTGGCTTAGTGGAAGTGTTAGTCAAATTATAGTATTTCTTTGAGTTAATTAAATTAGGAAAATATTGGCAACTACCTCACTTTTTTTTCTCCCAGTCTCCAGAAGATCAAAGTTGGCCTCCCACATGCTATGTAAACACTCTGCTACTGAGCTACATCCCCAGCCACTATACTTTTAATCTGAACATTACTGAGGACATACCACAGCCAGATGCCATTTTTATTATTTGGAATTTTAACTCAAAAAAAAAAAAATATTTCACACTGTGGCAGAGATGGGTGCCAAAATCTTATATATGCTCTAGAAAAAATTCAGCAGTGCAGCTGGTGTTCAATACAACTGAATGTGCTGCCTTTCCTTGGGCAGTCCTATGATTCATACAGAAACAAAACAATTTTTGCAAAATTTACACTTTAAGATCAGTGTACTATCATGCAAGAAATTCTTCAATGCTCCTCATGTGACTGTAGTTTTGCATCATCTTTAACAAAAACTGAACCATTATGTCAACATTTGGATGACAGTATTACATAATTCGGTCTTCTGTATTCATTTAAGTGACTACTTATTGAAACCATAATGTTAGCAATTTTTAAAAGTCAGGATATTTGAAAAGGCTAGTGATGTCCAGGCTATTTATCTAAGACAGCTTATTCTTAATACTCCATTTATTATGGCCAAGAGGACTGGTATGAACATAGTTCATAAATGTACATATCTCTTAAAAATATTTATTTTATATTTATTTTCCCTATATTGAGTCCCTGCCTCATCTACAGAAGAATAGTCTGAAAATTTCCTGGCATAGATCAGATCTCTTTCATTTATCAGATCATTGTTAGCTGAAACTTTGATGGCATTAACTTGTCTAAGTCATATGGCTTACCTTCCAGATTCCATGAAAGCAGTGACTTAATGAGATGAAAATGTATAGTCACATAAGGAATATTTTTGGATAGAGATCTATACACTGGGAGTGGTACAGAGATTTATAAACAGTTTTCTGCTCTGAGGATTTAAAAAAGACATTGTGATGAAAGTTTCATTTTTGAGAGCCCAGCAAAATCCTCTCTGACAATACTATTTTGCATATTTTTCCTAACTTTGTACTCCTGCAGTTTGTCCATTACATATTGAGTATGTTGTTTTCTTTATAATATATAATACTGCTTTTTTAAAAATTGTAAACAAATGGGTACAACTTGTTTCTCTCTTTGTACATGAAGTAGAAGGCATACAATTTGTTTAATCATACATTTACATAGGGTAGAACAAATAACCTTAATTTTTTCCCTCACAATTAGGAAGATAATATTGATTGGAGAAGTTTATAACATTAGCCATATTCTTGCATAAAATGCATTTCCTTTTTGATAAATGGATATCTTCAACTAGTAGTTGTTCCATTGTTTGTTTGGTTTGCATTATCCACAATCCATACTGAAAATATAAATGAATTGTTTTGTTTTTAGGCACATCAATCTCTCTTCACCAGATCAAGAAATTGATGAATGGATAAAGAAGCTGTGATATATATATATATATATATATATATATATATATATATATATATATATATATATATATACACACACGCACACACAATGGAATATTACTCAGCCATAAAGAATAATAAAATTATGGCATTTGCAGTCAAATAGATGAAATTGGGGAATATCATGCTAAATGAGAAATGCTAATCTCAAAAAGCCAAAGGATGAATGATCTCGCTGATAACCAGATGATGACACATAGTGGGAGAGTGGGAGGGGGCAAGAATGGAGGAAGGAGGGACTGTATAGAGGGAAAAGAGGGGTGGGGAGAAGGAAAAAGTAACTGAATAAATCAAAAACTATTACCCTAGGTAAATGTATGATTACACAAATGGTATGCCTCTACTTCATGTAAAAACAGAAACAAGATGTATCCCATTTGTTTATAATAAAATTAAATTAAAAAAAGAAATCTGAAGTCCTGTTAATCAGGTATATTATTATCTATTCATCTTAGGTATTCGTGGAAAAAGAAAGAGAGGTATTCCAAAGAGTAAGAATTCTTCAAGGAATTATGAAAAATGGGGATTGTGTAAAAGGAAAAGAAAAAAAGAATCTGACTCATTGCTCCTTACACTTCATTTGAGGATTTTATGCACTGTTAATTTGTTCATTGACTCCTGGTTCTAAACGCTCCAGTGGAAACAAGACTGCTTTTCTCAAGGGGCAGGGAAAATGCCACAGGGTTTTCAAATTAGAATTCATATTAATAAATCAAAGAGCAAAGGCTTGTCTGCTGAAACAGGAAGATTAACTCTGCATGTATTTCTGTTTCTCACCTTCTTTTTTGGCATTAACACACAATGTGTTTTGTTGACTCATGATGTGCATATTATTAAATTAAATATCAAACATCTGTCTAGTTTTAAGATTCCTACTTGAGTATGTCGGCAGTCTCAGTAAAATTTGAGCTGTTAAAGGCCCTCAATAAGTCAAAAGAATAGAGCTGCTGTAATGGCAAACTCAGCAAGCAATTACATCAAAGGATTTAAAATCTATTTCAGTAATGCTTTCTGGATAATGACATTCATCTCCATGCTCCTCTTGTAGATTTCCTGGTATTGCAAAGCAGGGTTCTGCATAGTTTCACCTTTAGAAAAAAAACACCATTCACCATTTCTTTTTATGTGGACATAATTCAGTTCTCTTAAGTACACCTACATAGTTTTTTCTATAAAGCTAATAGACCTTTATTCACAAAACCAAAATTCCTGCTATGAACACAATCCTTCCCTTGTTCTGTTCTGTCATATCAATTTTTCCAAAATGGTAGAAGTAATGAGAGCACTTTACTATCCTTCACAATCATACTTTTTCTTTTATCCCCAAACAAGCACTATAAATAAACATATCAATCAATCAAACCACACTTTACCTTTTCTCTGTGTATTTTACTCCTCACTTAATTTTCTTACCTTTAGGGATTGATATGCATAATCATTGCAGGAGGGATGTTTAAATTAAAGAAAATTTGTAAACCTGATCTGTTCTCCATGCTCCTCCCTCTCTTGTTTAGTTTTTTCAGGTTAAGGGGCATGTCCAGGGGACATTTTTCATGTAATGTGAATCATTTCAATGGATTTAAAAGCTGACCATTTTGCTTTAATGCAATTGTTCTAGTGAAGGAATATTTAGATGTAATTTCATGCTTAAATTTTAGTGCTTTAAAGCAATTATCTGCTTAGTCAAAATCATGTGTCGTTTTCTGTTTTAAAAGAAGTAAAAACTCAAATTTAATTATATATGGAGACTACCTATTTTTATTTCATATAGATAGATAATGCCTATGTGATAATTTGATTATTTATTTGATTTTTTGTTTTTAATATAGAACCTATTCCATGACAGAATTCCCAGGGAACCAATGCACAGTAGTGAAATAAATTTTGCACAGTTAAATATATGCATCCTCTAAACATGCTGATATCATTTCCAGCATTATCTGAACTGTTTTCTGGCATCATATCATATCAGTTGCTTTCCCCATCTCTCTCTTTTATAGTCAGAAAGTTTGAAAGGATTTAAAATGTTTTCTGTTTCCCATGATCAATGTATTCTTCCATGTTGACCTCAGTTTCCAGGAGAAAGATGGGTAAGGGTGAGTCTAATGTCTCCTTATTCCCAAGGGGAATGCATATACTGGGGTGTAGTCCATATGCACCAATTTGAGTGAATTGGGAATTTCCAGGATTATGAGGAAACTTAAGTTTTTATTAGTCTGTTCACCAGCACATTCATGACCAAGTCACCTTCCTATCCAGTTCAGTGGAGGAAGGGGTATCTGGATTCCGGGGATGGAACACAGACAGGATTTACAGTAGGAAAGGAAAACTAACATTGTGGGTACAATTCTTTGGGTTGCTTCATAGAAACTTTTGTTTCTATATGTGACTATAGAGTAAGAAATGAATTGTTATATTCTTGTATTTCATTGTCCTGTAAATGCCAGAATTTAGTCTCCCAACTAAGAAGAGCTGTCTCTGGAAAGCACTTGTACCCTTGATATCCTGCAGATCTAATGACCCCTTTTGTCTAAAATATCTCTGTAACTAATAGTTTTGCTAGTTGGATACTGTGTCAAAGAAAAGCAGCCCCTTTTGGAAATGCTTCTGGGGGTTTTGAATATGCTGCCTCCATGAGAAAGTTCAGCTATTACTGTCCTACTAGGCCCTTGCAGAAACTGAATGACTGATCCAGGCAGAACTTATATCTCTCTAACCTGATAATACATTTTTGAGTGATCAGTTCATGCAGTGCATAACCAGGTGAGGAAAGTCTAGTTATAATCCTTGGTTGTCAAAAAACCATAGCATATTCAAGAATAGAGCTAGCCTGGTCCTAGGCATATCTCAGCTTCACATGACAAAGATGTCGAAGTGGAACTATCGCTTCAGGGGAAACTGTGTGTGTGTGTGTGTGTGTGTGTGTATTATGGTTACACATAATACTGGAGTTCATTTTGACATAATTATACAAAAATGGAATAAAATTTTCTCCACTTCAGTCCCTACTAATTCTCCTTTCCCCACTCTCCTTCCTCTCCTTCTTCCACTTCATCTAATCCACTGAAACTTTGGGCCCACTTCTCTGTCTGAAGCAAAGCTGCTATTTCAGAGAGGCTTTTATTCACAGAGGATCTTTTGACTTCATTGGCCTGATTCATTGATGATTTATCTAAGCTGAAAGCTGGGTTTGGCAGTTTTTCAATATCAGCACAAACCATGCAGAACAAAAACCTGTCATGGTCACTCTCTATGTGGGCAGCACCGAAAATCATTCTCATAGCTCTGGCCAATCTTCCTCTTGATAAACTTTGTTATATTTTTACTGATTCCAAATGTTTGGTCTGCCACTTGAAAAACTGCAAACTATCTGATAAAAGACAACCATTTTGGGGCCACAAACTGTATAGAAATAAAGACCAATGATTAGCTTTCTGGATTGCTTGAATAAATGCCTATGGTAAAGGTTTGTTTTCTAATGAGACTGATAAGAGTCTATCTGCTGATTGAGCCTGTACCCACCACATTATCATGGTTGCTATCTATATGCACCTTGGCCAACACATCTACACACTGGTAGAATGGGCACATAAAGCACTGTATGTTCTGATACATTGAACTCACACTTGCCACTGCTGCTGAAATATGACCTATTTGTCTCACTGAAAAGAGGCCATTTGGTGCATGCAGGGCATTGTCTCTGCCCATCTTGACAGTTCCACTGCATGCATCTTTCACCCCATCTTTGTTAACAGTGGTTGCTTGCGACTGTATTGACTTTATGTTTATAGTGTTGACCTAAAGTAATCCATGTGGCTCTGGAAACTAATCACTGTCATATTTTCAGACTTCTGGATTATGTACAACTTGTGGATGGATAATCAATGTATTTGGGGGAATATATTCAATATTGTTAATTGTTTCACTAGCCTCCTTAAAAATTGACTCAAAAAGATCTCTGACTTTAAATCCTACTTAGTAAGGCAGGTTGGTCTCTCAATGTGACTTATTTCCAAAATGGAATTATTTTCTCTCTACCACTTTATCAGTAATGATCAGGATGAAAGAAGTAAAGGTTATACAGACCTATTTGAAACTTTAGGAATCCAACCTGATCATTCCTTGGCATGATCCTTCTTTCATGTCCCTAACAGCAACCCAGGGAGCCTCGTGTGCACACATTGTGGATGGTAACCTTCCCCTAAAGGAAGAAAACACGTTGATGCAGAGCAAATACCACAAATTTAACCCACCAACATGTCTGCCATCTCTTGCCAGTACCTCTTACTGTTCTCATTAACTTTCCCACATTATGTTCTGGAAATAGCCATTGACGCTTCAGTATCTCCACTTTCTCTGCAAATACCTGCCAATACTTTGGATGTCTTCCCAACCAGTTATGCTGTCCTTTTATAATGTTTAATAGTGCTATGATGAAGAGAAACAGGACAAAGTGGACCGCTGCTTGCAAAGTCTCTCCAAAAAATAAGGTTTAGAGTAAATTATGTAACTCTGAACAATGTTGCTTAACTGGGAGCTCCCAGGTCTCCTGGCAGGCCAAGAGGCTACATAGAAGGCTCTATCAACCTGTGCTCCCTGATTGAGATAGTTCTTCTTAAAGGGCCAAATGATTTTATCACACCAAGTGCACCCCTGGGACTATTCTTGTTATGTGAAAGACAGGCATTAGTTTACCTCTTACCCAAAATTACAGCACTTGGGAGTGATCATAAGACACATTCAAGTGATTAAAGATCACAGTAGATCCATAGATCACATAGCCCTCAGAAGAGTGTAGATATCATTCCAAAATAAAGCTCTATTTGGTTATTTAGGAGAGTTTCCAATGAGTATAATAAATTAGTTCTTTTTTTGTATGTATTTAAGGGGTACAACATGGTGTTTTGATAAATACATGTATAGTGAAATGATTACTACCATCAAGAAAATTAACATACATTGTTACTTTTTCATAGCTATTGTAAGAACAATTAAAATCTACTCTCAGCAAATTTTCAGTGTACAAAATTATTAACTACAGTCCTCCTTCTGTATGCTAGATCTCTTATTCATTGTACATAACTGCAAATTTGTATCCTACAAGGGGAAAGAAATGGAGAATTCACTGTTTTCTTTATGCACATTCAGCAGGACATAGCCAATTTAAAAGTGGTAAGAAGTTTATTCCTGATTTTAGTTAATCAGTAACATCACCTTGACCAAAAGGAGTCTTCAGGTCAGTTTTAATTCATTGGTAAGAATTCTTTTGATTTTTTTCCAATAAACTGAAAATTTACATCCCCCCAAAATTCATCTGTTGAAACTCTACCCCCATTTTTATATCATTTGTATATGAAAACTTAGAGGAGTAATTAAAATGCACTTTGCAAAGTGCCCTTAGAAGAAAAGCGACAGACCAGTTTGTGCTCTCTCTCTCCCTCTTTCTTCACACATGCACTAAGGAAAGATCATGTGAATACACACAGAGAAAGTGTTTGTCTACAAAGCACTGGCAGAACACTCACCAAATCTGACCATGGTGCTATTCTGATCTCAAATTTTAGCCTCTGAACTGTGAGAAACAACTGTGTATTTGAGTCATCCTGTCTTTGCTACTGCATTCAACCCAAACTAATAGAATTGACTTTTGTTTTGAAGGTCAAGATAGAACCTGTGTAGTTGTTAATATTTCCTAGATTAAAGTTTTGGGACAAGTAGAACAAGCAATTGCAAATGTAAGGAGATAATCTTTTGATTTTCTAAGGTAGATACTGATGGCTTATGGGAATTTCACATCTTGTTGAATCAGAAACTCTAAAAAGCACAGTTGGATTTCCCCTGCTGCTTGGAGTTATGTTGATAGGAGCCTTAAGTAAACACTGTTTGAGACAAATTGAAAGATTTGGTTCCAGACTCCGTCAGTAGTCAGGAAAAAATTCTACTAGATGTCAAAATTGTGAAGAAATAAAGTATCATATTGTTGAAAGACATGTGTATTTTGTGTGCCTGCAAATCTACAAGTGAGGCATTGTCCTTCCATACTATCTTTTAAAACACATTCATACAGAAATCTAGAATTAGCAGTAGCTTCTGATTCTGAAGCACAAAGTACATTTGTTTACTGCCCCAGTAGACTGAGATAGTGTCTCAAGGGGAAGGATGCTTACTTTCCAGTATATTAATAATAATTCCTTCATCCACAGTAAAAGCCATTTATGCTGACTGCCTATTATAAAAGATTCAGGTTTCTCTCTGGTAATGAGGCCCACTGCCTGTGTAGTCATTCATTGGGTGTTAAGTGTGCTGTCTCTGAAAGATTGTGGGATAGGATACAAAATATGCTGATGCCCACATTGCATATTGTGTTATACATAACTAAGAAAATGCATTGTCTCTGAACCAGTTTCATGCTTGTGCTTGCAAGCATGAAACTGAGGCAGCTAATGTGGTGAGCTCACATGTACAGTGAAACCTCAGGCCCCACAGTTTTTGATGGGAAGTATGCTTAGTTGAAGTTAAGTACATACTTTAACTGTTTTTTTACATTAAGCCTGAAGAAAAATTGTAATGACCAGATGTATCTTTAGGAATTTCATTATAGAAGATAAATAATTTTTTATTTTAATATTTTATTTTTTGTTCCTGGTGATTAAACCTAGGGGTGCTTAACCAATGAGTCACATTTCTAGCCCTTTTTGTCTTTTATTTTGAGACAGGGGCTTGCTAAATTGATTAGGTCCTCCCTAAGTTGCTGAGGCTATATTTGAATGAGCAATCCTCTTGCCTCAGCCTCCTGAATTGCTGGGATTACAGGTGTGTGCCACCACTTCCAGCTAGAACAATATTTTTAAGAAGTAATGAATATGTAAAATAAAAGAAATAAAAAATAATGCATGACTTAGAACCAGAAGAAATGATATATTTACAACTAAACATATGACTGGAAAAAAGCAACAGTTTAGATAATATTGGCAAATTGACTATCTTCAGGAAAGTGTAAGTAAGGGAATAACATTCAAAGAACATGTTGTCTGAATGAGGAGAAATTGTATCTGAGTATAAACTGAGACTGATTAGATGTAAAATTATTAAGTTATTAGTCTAAGGAACATTAAATGTCCTACCCAGAGGCAAGATTTGTTGATCCTTTTGCAAAGGGTTGAGGGTTTTGCTTAATGGGTTAGAATGTCTTACTCTCTGTGAGGGTTGGAAGTTTATTTTACTATACTTTTAATGTTGCATTTTGGATACAAAATGATTCTGTGTTCTAGGGGAAACTTTGCAATATTGTGATATATATTGTTGAGTACAAATAAAAAGAGACACTGACCAAGAAGGTTTATTGAGTAAACAGTTTTTGAGTAATCTTGAAGTACTTCTGACTTTGATTTGTGTAACTTAAAATTTGAGTGACCAGGTGTTACTTTAGACAAAATTTAGCCTATCTCTGATTAATTATAATTCTTAGAGCAAAATCTGGAGAAAGCAAGAGAAAAAGAAAATTATGGAAGGCAAGTGTTGGAAACAGATCCCTCTCTTTCCCTCCTATTATGTAGCTGGATCTAGGATCCCAATTAATACAAGATCTGATTAATCAGAGAAGAGTCTAAAAGTTTTATTAAATTTACATATACATGAAGATCTTCACAAGAGTGAATTCTGAAGAAATTACCAAAGCATAATATGTTTGTGTACTTTAGACAAAGACCAGTAAGTCTGTAAAAGAATGTCAGTGCAAATAGGTGTCTGAACTAGGATAGTAAATTGATGCAATCTTGCTCAGAAATATATCCAGGATGGGGGTGTGGGAACTAGGGAAAGATAAGGGTTACTTCAAAAAGTTTACTTATTCAAGTTCACTGGGCTCAAACAACAGTCTCTTCTGATCCTGATCAAGTCTATTTTCCAGCCTTGATACGTGAAGGACATCCTTCCCAGAAGAATCTTTATGGCTTGTTGCACATAGCAAAAGTCAGGACAAATGACCTTTTCTCAAACTATAGTTCCTGGTATGCTATCAGCTTGAAATAATGAATATACCAATTTGGCAGGTTTTGAAATGTCTCATCTTTAACTCCATCATGTGTATAGTCTAATCCTATATTGGTATTTCTAGGGTCACCAGGGCCTGGAGCAGGCCTGTCACCCTGTCAACACTTCCTCAGCTCCTGGGCCATCCACCACTCCACTCAGGCCCTGCCTGGCTGTTCCCTCCATCCAGGGAGCCACCAAGGGACCATGGTGGTGAGGCTCCCCTGACCTCCCTACTTAAAGTCCACTTCTCCTGATGTCCCCCACTTCTGGTCTCTTCCTGTCCCTCCCCCACAGCACTCAGCTGGCCTGTTGCACTCTTGGACTTTGTCATCCGTCCACCTCACCTGCCCGTTTAGTCCTCTGCTCTGCTTCAGATGCTGGGAAATGGCATGGGGGCGTGGTTGTAGGGTCAGAGGGAGGCCCATGTTAGAGGAAACACAGCGTGCCACCAGTCTAGGGCCAGCACCAATGAGCAGCTGAGGGGTCTCCTTCCTGCAAGACCCTCCACACAGCCCCACACCAAGCTCTGCATGGACCAGCTGTGTGGCCTCAGGAAACAATCTCCACCTCTCTCTGCCCCCCTGGTGTGGTTGGCGAGGCTCAAGGGAGTGCAGACAGAGCTGGTGCAGAAGTGGGCTGTCAGTGACTGGGCCACACACCACCCCACCACTGGGCCAGGCCGCAGGGCACAGGCCCTCTCCTCCAGGAGCCATCCAGCACCAAAATGCAGGACCCGCCATGCCACACAGGGCCACCTGCTGTCACTGTTGAGATGCAAGGGTGCATGGTGACCGACAGCACTGTGACCCACGGGGTGGCCCTGGGTAAATAACCTGCATGCCCTCCCACTGGGCCTGAGCTCAAGGCCTCATCCAGGCCCTCGCAGAGGACTTGAGCCAGTTCGAGGGCACCAAGGACACCCAGCTCCCCACCATCCCTGCTTCCAGGGGCAGCTGTGAACCCCGCTTTTGACATCAAAACCTCCACAGACACTGCAGAACCAGGAAAGTGTCAGGTAAATGAGGAGAGAACATCTGGACATGGACCAGGGAGGGAGCCTGGCAGAGGCACAGCCTCCACAGCCATCCACCTGCCCAACCTCATGCCACCAGACTGCATGTCTGAAGGCTCCTAGTGATTTCAGTTTTCAATTAAGTCCCTGACAGACCACCTGCCTGCCTTTCTCTTCCCCTGCTGGTGTGGCAGCCCTGCATGCAAGGTGCAGGTGGGGACCAGGCCTATCGGGGGACTAGAGAGCATTTCGTGGGGTTCATTCCTGAGGCAGAAAATTGAGGAAAGGCAAGCTGGGGGAATATGTGGCTGGTGGGGAGAAGGGACTCTGCAAGTAACCCTGAGGAGAGGAAGCTGAGCAGCCAGGTGAGGGGAGGCCAGCTGAGCTCTGAAGGAGAGGGCTAATCTGGAATTCAGCCTTGCTGGTTCTGGCTGCGTGACCTCAGGCAAGTTGCTTCATCTCTCTGGGCTCAGGTTCTGCAGTTATCAAGGATGATGAAATATACAATGCCCACCCATCCACCTGGGGTGCTGGAGATCATGAGCCAGTGCAGTGCTATCACAGGAGGCCCAGCTGCTTGGGAGGCAGAGGCAGGAGGATGGCGAGACCATCTCCAAGGTCAGAGTGGCTGTATGTGAGGGAGGTGCCCAACCCACAGTGGGCACTCAGGATGGTGCATTCTCTCCACCATTCCTGGAGTCACAAGAGGAGGCCAATTCTCCCCCTCAGGGCCCCAGATGCATGCAGAGGCCACTATCGAGGCCACTTTGAGGGTGGGGAGGGAGCCCTGGGAGAACCTCACCAGCAAGGCAGGCAGATGGGGAGCTGTGATGCTGGCCCCAGCCCCTCGTCCTTTGCTTTCCTGGGATCACCTCTCTGGCTATCACCAGCATCAAGATGTGGCCAAACGGATGAGCCCAGCCTCAGGTGGACCTTGGAGGGGCACCAACATGAGTGACTGGGAGGCCAGAGGGGTGCTGCTGCACATGGCTGCCCCCCTGCCCTTCCATGCTGGGTGCTGGCCGGGCAACAGGGACAAGAAACCCTGAGAAGGGTGGGCATGCCTGGGCCAGCTGTGGGCTGTCGGCCCTGGGCAGACTCCTCTGTTGCAGGCCCAGAGCTGGTTTGGCTCCAGCAGGCCAGGGGTATGGGGCAGGGTGGGCAGAGGTGAGGTAGGGAGGGAGGCAGGCCACAGAAGGCCAGACTCTAGTCTAGGACTCAGTGGCCTGCCATCCTGGCCCTTGGGGGCCAACCCTGGGGAAACGGGCACAGACACACAGGTGTGGGTGCCCTGGGGCCAGGTGCCTGTAATGGACTGACCTCCACCACAGTGATGCTTGGCCTGGTTCCTCCCTGGTTCCACCCTGCTGCCCCCAGGCAGGAGCCCAGGTGCCTCCCTGTGTCTGCCCCTGAGCTGCTTGTGGCAGAACCTCATGCTCATCTGTTCAAGGGGACAGCACCTGCTCTGCTGGCCTCAAGGGGCTCTGGATGGTCCCAGCAGGTATTTAGTACTGAGCACTCACCAGGTCCAAGGCTCAGGCTGCAGCCAGGGCAGGGAGCTGAAGCCCTGGCCTGGGGCCCTGGAGCCAGGCTGAGGGGCATCTGGGCCCTATGTTCCCAGGGTCCCGTCTTCTCTACCCTAACTGGACAACTCCTATGTAGACAGGACCGGCAGCAGTGCTCCCCATAGAGAACTCAAGGACACCAGCTGAAGTCCCTGAGGCCAGGGCAGCTCCAGGAGGGGCTGAGCAAATGCTAAATGTAACCAACCAGGAACAAGGTGACCTGTGAGGCCACCCAGGAGCTACTCAGTGCCCAACAAAGAAACCAGCTGCCCTAATTAAGGCCAAGGGCACAGAACAGGGCTAGGACCCAGGCACTTGTGGATTCTGGGTTGGCAGGCTGTGGACTTTCTTGATGAGATACCTGAGCTGGTGACACTAGCGTTCCAGTTTTCAGACAAGGAGGTGGTGACCTAGGCTGTGGGTATATCACGTGACTGCAGGTGCACCACATGGGGCCTTCTCCAGGTCCACCAAGCCAAGTCCTGTACTCAGCCACCTGCACTGTGGTGGGGGACACCACCTGGCTCCCTCAGGAAGCAGGGACTCCACACAAAGGTGCAGGCCAGGTCTGCAGGCTGCAGCCTACACTGGGTAGACAAAGCCAGACACCACTGTTGTCCACATGTGCTCCCAAGGGTGGGCAATGGGGGTCACCAGGTGTTGGGACTAATGACACGTTAACTAACTCAGGCTGACTCCTTACTTCCTGGCGAGTGAGCAAGATCAAGGCCTCAAAGGCAGTTTCAATAGTTAATGACGATGAACCGGACCACCATCAGGGATTGGTTAACAGTAGTTCCGCGAACGTGATCAGTCTTATGGGACTCTCGCCTGCGTGAACACCCCATGCCTTGCTGACCTTTAAGCTGATTGGTTCCTGCCTAGCCCCCACCCTACATAAAAGCTGTGTGATTTCCTCAATAAACGAGTTCCTGCTGTGACGGGTCTCCCTGACGTGTCTGATTGTCCTCTGCATAGAGGGCTGGGAGCGGGCAGTCAGTCGGCCTTACCTATCCTGGTCTGACCTTGTTGGGGAGTGTCCCCTTCCCTTGCCGCTGGTCGAGAAGAGCAAGGGGGCTTAAGACCCCAACAAACAGGGCCATGAGCACTGTTGTGACTGACCCAGGAGTGAGGGGCTTTGGCTCCCTGAGTTCAGCCTGGCCTGGTGACCTCACTCTGGACATCTGGGAAGCATGTGGTCTAGGACACAGGTCTGGCCACTGGGAGACCATGCTCAAGGGTGGGTGCAGGTTCTCCAGGCTGGATTACCCAGAGTGCATCCTGAGCCTGGGCTGGGGGCACAAGTTAAGCCTGCGGGCTTCGGGCTTGGTCTTGTGTGCATCTGAACCAGCTGGATAGGTGGGGAGCTTCCCAGGGTGGCGATTCTGCAGAGGGGAAAGGAGGTGACCAGGAGAGCTGGGGCAGAACCTGCCACTCCACTCAGGCCTCAGGATCTTTCAGGTCTCAGGGGCTCAGCCACATGGGTCAGTGTCAGCTGCCTCTCTTTCCTTTGGGCATGGGTCATGGGTGGAGGCAGAGCTGAGGGGGGAGAAATGGTACTATCTCCTCTGGGACCAGGTTGGGGTCGATGGAGTCAGACAGTCCAGGGACAACTATAGGGAGGACTGAGGACTGTGGCAAACAGGAGGCTCACACTTTCTATAAATGGGTAGCCCCTCCTGAAGCTGAGTGCCCTATGGAAAAGCAGGACCAGGATGGCCAGAAGCACTTTCCCAAGAGAGGTCAGAATCTTGATTTTCAGGCCAAATCTTCCAATAACAAAATACTGGTCATTAATTAAAAGTCATTTTTATTTCCTATTAAGTGGGAAAGATAGATCTGTGGGTGCTCTCAGCAGGGACCAGCTGGTGGCTCCTAACCTGTCCTGTCTCCTCTCCTCCACAAAGTCCAGCTAGCTTCCTGAGCTCATGCCAGTCCTAGAACCTCTGTTTTGTGGCTTTGTGCCTCCTGGCCTGGCCATCCCGTGGTTCAGAAACACAACTGCCCCCCTACCTCCAGCAGCCAAACCTCCTTCCACCAGTTTCCAGCACTCCTGTCCTCAGACTCCCAAACCCTTGTCCACCTGCTGGGCCCCTGCCCCTACCATGTGGCCCTGCAACCCTCCTGTCAGTTTAATTCCGTGATCGATGCAGAAGAGCAGGAGAGTCACCCATGCAGCTGGCTTCCCTGTTAGCCCTAGCAGGGATCCCTGGCCTCGCTGGTGTCAGCTGAGTGAAATGTTTGCAGAATGCAGAGAACACAGTCAATAACAATTCAGCTAGATTGGGAGCAAGCACCTTGTCACACGGACAGCCACTCCTGGTTGATGGGGTGCCTGCACAGGATACTGCAGAAGCACTGGAAATGTTTCCAAGACACCCCCAGTGAGGCTCAGGTTGCAGGGGCAGGAGGCTGTGCAACACCTTCTCCAGCTGGCCTCTGGAACTCTGAGTTCCCATGCCCCCTCCTGTCCCCACGGCCAGCCACCTACCCCCTGCCTCAGCCCACACAGTTTCCCTTGCGAACTTCCTGATCCTGCCTGCAGCAGCTGAGGTGGCCCTGGGCATGGAGAGGGGACCCACCTCTGCAGGGCAGGCCTTTGGCCACGCCTTCCTGTCAGGACCCTGCTTGGTGGCCTGAGACAGTCCCCTTTGCTCTCCTCCTGTGGGGTCCTTCAGAAGGGTCACTATACCAAATCTAGGCCTGAAAGTGTGGAGCTCCAGGTGCTGGAGGAACCATGAGAGAGGGAGGCTCTGAAGTGAATTCTAACTTCACGTACTTGCTGGAAGTTTCCTGAGTCTTAAAGACTGATGACCATGTTTCTGTGATCCAGATCAAGTAGGCCTGTCTGCAAGGCTGGTGGACACCAAGATGAAGTCTCTTGGTCCCTGGTCTTTTGGAATGTGCTGTCCTGTGAAGACAGAGTTCTGGAAGAGGGTGTGCAAGCTGTGGCAGGCTGTGCATATCATCCCTATTCTGATGACTTCCCAGTGCAAACCTCAGCTCCGACTTCGCCCATGAGTTCCCAACTCAGCCATCAGCTTGAGATCACAGGTGTCCAGATAGGTGTCTGGAACCCAGCTGGCCCAGAAATCCACCCACATGCCTTTCTTCCCAGCCTCCTGGATGGCTCATCATATGTCCCCACCAAGCTGGGTGACTCGGAGCAAAGACCTGGCCACCAGGCTTGATTTGTCTCCTGCCCTCCAGAAGCCAGGTGACACTACCTTTTCCAAAAATGCACAGTCTACCTCTTCTCTCAAGCCCTGGCCTCTGCTCTGGTTACTGTTCTTGCTTACCAGAGAAAGACATGGACTGCCTACCCCATTCCTGCTTCTCTGTGCTGCCACCCCAAGAGATAGTGAGGATAAGGTCTGAAAGAGGAAATCTGGTCCTGGGACTCACATCCCTTCTTAAATCTTCTGGGGACTTCCCACTGCATCTTGAATAAAAGCCAGGCTCCCTGCCAGGCCAGATGAGCCTACAGCTATGATGGACCCCTGCTGGTCCCTCCAGTGTTTTTCCACTTCCTACCCTAGACCTGCTCCCTTTCTCCCATGGCGTGCTCTGAACATGGCTGTCTCAGGGCCTTTGCACCTGAGCTTCCTCCTGCTTGGTCTCTTCAAATCAGAGAAATGGTGACTCCCTGGGAAGCTTCCATAAGCACCATGGGGAAAAAGAGGGAAGGATGTTAACCTTTCTCATTTCCTATACAGGACTTTGTCAATGTGGTAATCATCTGCTTTCCTGCTCCAGTGTCAGCTGCGTGGGATGGGCCTTCTCTTCAGCCCAGAGTCAACAGTGTCCGGACCATCAGGGCATCAGCCAAGAGCTGCTAAGTGCATGCATCAGAGGCGAAGCAAGGGTCCCTCTCCAGGGCACACTGAAGCCGAGCCCTGAGCTGGGCAGGGAAGGGGAGCTGCAGTTGGGAAGCTAGAATTACAGGTGGAGGAGGCGGTCATCTGGGAGGAATCAACCATCTGGGGCTTTTGGGTACACAAGCCCAGCCAGCCTATAAGGCTGAGGGGCTGCCAACTTCCAGTGAGGGCCAGGCAGTGAGGACTCCAGACTTCGTGGGCCACAGGGACTCTGCCACAACTGCTCGGCTGCCCCTGCAGTGTGAGATGCAGACCCATGGGTAGGGCTAAGTTCCAATAAAACTTTATTTAGAACACCAGACTGGGAGCCATGCTCTGCAGTGCCTTTCCTGCTGGCCTGGGACCTCAGATTTGACAGAGCAAGCCATTTGGGATTTAGGGTATGAGAAAGCAGGGTCATCTGTTCCACTATGTCCAGAGCTGTGTGCCCTCAACAAGTCAGGAGAACCCTGGGCCTCAGTTTGAACCTCTGTAAAATGGGAATAGCACCTCTCTAGGGAGTTGAGGGCTAAAACGAAATTGAATGTCTACACTTGAGAAGGAGAATGTAAGACTGCTCTGTGTCCCTCTGCATGTGGGAAGTCCCTGACACAGGCTTTCCCCATTTTCTTACTGTTTTCCTGGCTGGGTATTCACTAAGTCACATGCGCACACTTGTGACCCCAGTGCCTTGAGAGGCCAAGGCAGGGCTGCAAGTTTGAGGCCAGCCCAGGCAACTAGTGAGACCCTGTCTCAAGATAAAAGGGCTGGGGATGCAGCTGAGTGGTGGACACATCACCCTTGGGTCCAATCCCTGGTACAAAAACAAACAAGCAAATAGTCACACAACCATCTCTTTTGAGATCAGTGGTGCTTCAAGGCAAATGTGGGAACATCTGGCTTCAGACCAAATGGTTTCAGTACCAGCTGCACAGCTAATGGGGCCCAGGCTGGGTGCCCCTGGAACATGGAGGGTATCACTGGTGGTGCCAGCACACACAGGTGCTGGTCTCAGTGGCTCCGTGCTGGCTCAGTACTTGCCTGTCCCTCCCACAAAAGCAGCCCTGCAGCACAGGAGCTGTGCCACATGCAGGGCCCACAGTTCAGAGCCAAGGCCTTCTCCCCGGAGGGCAGACTGGAACATTCAAGGGAGAGGAGGTGTGGGTGTGATGAGGGAAACAAGAGAAGGGGACATGGGAGGTCCCATCTCTGAGAAGACCTGCAGCTGAGCAGCGTGAGTGATGCACAGGGCTCCAGCAGCCAGGCTGGCCCTGCCTGGGCTCAGTGCTGGAGGCTGGTGACTGGCCAGGACGTGGACCTGTGTGCAGGGAAGCTCTGGCTCTTGCAGCCTGGCTCGCCCAGCCTGCGCAGGTGGAGGAGGTGCTACCAGATGCTTGCAATATGAGTACCGTCTGTGCCAAGGCTGTAGAGGTGATAGGTACAGAGACTAACAACAGCCAACACGTCCCCAGCTGGAATATGGGACCACAGGAAGCAGAACCTCACTCTGGCCAAATACAGCCCCTCTGCCTCCCACCTGACTGTGGACCTGAACAGAGGGTGGATTTCCTCCCCACCATTGTGTCCCTGGCAGGTACTGCGACCTAAGGCCCTGAAAACCTCTCAATGCTGTGACCCGCTGGCTTGTGACACGCTTGGGAAGTAAAGGACACAGCCAGTGGCGACTTCCCTTTCTTGCTCCACTCTGCTCACACTCCCACATGCCAGGCCTGAGAACAGCACCTTAATGAGCTGCACTGGCGCTGCAGATGATGAACCTAATGAGGGACCAAGAGGGGAGGAGGTTTGGGGGGTAAGCCTGCCTGGCTGTCCCTTCCCTCAGCCCCTCTGTCTCGTCAAGGTCTTGGCTGATGCAGGGCAACTTTCAAAATGCCTTCTGAGACCTGACCTGGTGGTACCATTTTGCAGGCACATCAATGTCCCATGTAAGGAGAGACGAGACCCCCTGCCCACCCACAGGGAAGTGGCAGGCAGAGCTGCATCCTCCACCTGAGATCCAAGTACCTTCCTGGCAGAGTTCAGAGCCAAGGCCAGGGCCCGGGAGGGAACTGGGCATGGATCCCGGTGCCCTAGGGCCTGCCACCTCTGAGGAGCACTGGACAATGTGACCTCAACACAAAAGAGCTGGGTACTTTTCACCACAGGGAAGGGCACAGAGGGAACGAACCCGCTGGGAGGGCAGAGGCCCGCAGCACTGACCTAACAGGCCCTGCTGCCTCTGCGGGGGCCTCTGGGAGGAGGAGAGCAGGGTGGGAGGGAGCTCACAGGGCTGGGCCATCTCCAGGCTGTCACCCCTGCCTGGTGGCCTACACGAGGATCCCAGGGCTGAAGACAGGGTCAGGGAGGGAACCGGGCACTTGTCCTGCCTGTCGACCATCACCTCAATGTCCAGGGCCTCAGTTCTCCCATCTGCAGAATGGGCAGGTCACACCTACCTCCTAGCCTCCAGAGGGACTTGGAGGGAGCACAAGCATGGGGTGTTCACAAGACAGTGCCCACCCGCTCACTGCAGCCGAGTGGCCAGGAGGGCTCATCCCACAGGAGCGCTTCTGGGGGAAGGGGTGCAGCCTGTCAGCTCAGCACATTGAAAGGGCTTCTCTGCAATCCTGGGCAGAAGAGCTGAGATGCCCACCTTGGCCTCCTCGGCTGAGTGGGTGCAGGGGAGTGGGTGCCCACCTCCACTCGGGGAGTCCCTATGCAAATGGCTGCCGATGGTGCGTTTGGACCTGTAAATGCCGATGGGCATGCTTTCTGCACATCAAGATTGTGGGACTTATTGAGCCATGAGCTTGAGACTGGCTGCAGCCTCTGCTTCTCTGGCTTCACATTCACCCTGGCTCAGATGTTCCACCCTAAGGTGACGACCTGGCAGGTGCCAGGGACCCAGAGATGAACCCAACACTGACAAAGAGCATGAATCTGCGCAAGCATGGTTGCCGAGAGGATGATGAACCAAGAAAGCAGCTGCGACAGGTGAGGAAGAGCACAGATGGAGAGGGTGGGCTTCCTGGAGACAGCGTCCAGGCCAAAGGGGGGTGAGGCACTGCATCAGAGGGAACAGAGTGGGTCAAGCTGTGGGGCCCTGCCTGGAGTCAGTGAAGAAAATGGAGACCAGGTGGCAGCCAGTGGGGCAGCAGGAGTCAGTCCTGCAGGCCTGGCACATGGCCATGCCTGGAGGGCCTGGGCTGCCTCTGGGTTCTGAGGACTCTCAGTGCTGTTGCTCCACTGCTGCTGTTCAGAGGCCCTGCTTTTCAGGCCCCGGGCATGCCATGCCTGGAAGCCACGAGAGGTCCTAGACTGCTGCCTGGCTGGAGGCCTGGCTTCCCTGGCCAGCTGAGGAAACCCGCCCTGGCTCCAGGTTCTTTCTGCAGAGAAATGGAGAGGGCATTGCAGCAAACACACCTGGATGACCCTGGGCCCTGGGCTGACCCCAGGAGGGGCCTAGACGATGGGGCAATGGCATCTGGAGCCCACACAAGAGGGCTGAGAGCCTTGGACCCCAGGACAAGGCAGGAGGACTATGCAGACACAGTGCCTGGGGAGCCTCCTCCATGAAAAGGCTGCTGGGGAATCTCAGCACGACAGGCACAGGAGGGCACCTAGCATACAGTCAAGAGAAGTGGGACCTGGAAAGATGGTGGGCATGGGAACCAAAGCTCTAAGGATGACAAGTGGCTGACAGAAACGCAGCTCTGAGTGCTGCCTCAAGGAGGGCCAGTTGCGGGAATGTTTCTCTTTCCCTTTTTTTAACTTTAATTTTTAAAACTCTTCTGGCTGCCAGCAGAGCCCCTGCAATCTTTTTCAGGCAGACATAAAAATGCATTTGGACTTTGAGCCAAAGTCCATTCAGAACTCTTGCCAGAAGAGAATCTGGCAGATGGTGCTCTCAGCTGCCCCCTCCCACACCTCCCTGGGACACAGCTCCTCAGGGACCCTGGCACCAGGAGGGAACATCCACCATGCCAGACTCCCCACCAGCTTCTCTTGCTTACTGAAGCCTCCAATCCCTGATCGGGCTATCTCCCTGTTGCCAGCTGAGCTCATCCTCAACTTGGAAGGAGACAAGGCCCTGGGAGGCCCAGCCCCTCTGCCTCCTGTGGTCATACTCTGCTTCTACCCTGGGAAGCCAGTTCCCACTCCTCTACTTCTCATGTGCCTAGAGAGGCCTGTTGTGAGATTCTCTAAAAATTCCCTCTCCTGCCCCCTCAGGGGCCATCCCGGGTCCCTCTCCTCTCTGCATCCCTCCTGCACTTATACTGGCCTTGCTTTGAAAGGGCTTTCCGCTACAGATGATGTGGTGGGTCAGCTTACAATGGGCTCACTGGCTGGGCACTTGGGTTCAAATCCCCCATCATTGTGTGACCTTGGGCAAGCTGCTTAACATCTCTGAGCCTCAGCTTCAATGTGTGGAAAAGAAAGGCAGCAGCAGAAAATGGGAGGCTTCTGCATGGTTCTGCTGGAGGCTGTGTAGTCATTGTGCATCCCAACTTCATTCCCACAACAGGGAGCAGGAACAATGGTGGGTCCACACAGCAACTCTTTGCAGGAGCAGCTATGACAGTATACAGTTCTCTAGAAACAGCAGTTACCCTTCTCCTTCCAGTCCTGCTGACTGATGGAAATCAGGCTGCATTCCAGAGTGCCTACTGTCTTGGGGACTGGAACCTGGAGGCCTCAAACTGTCACAGGCAGCACAAAGACCCTGGTTCCAGGCTAAACTTGGCCTTGGATAATCCAGCATGATTGGGCTTCATTACAAAAGTGTAAGGAGGGCTTGGTAGAGTCACAACATCCTGGGGGTGAGGTGGGGCCAAGGAGAAGGAGGAGGAGGAGGAGTAGGAAGAGGAAGAAGAGGAAGAAAAAAAAGAGGAGGAGGAAGAGGAGGAAAAAGTGGAAGAAATAAGAGGAAGAAGAAGGAGAAGGAGAAGATGATGACAATGACAATGACGATGACCTGGGCCTCCAGGGACACCCTGAGGTACAGAAGTTTCCAGGCAAAGCAGGGGAGTGCAGGCCCTCTGCTGATCTGGGCTGTGATCTGCCAGTTACTTCCTCCCACGCTGACCCCACTGAGATCATGGCCATCTCCCTACTTTCCTAGACCATCTTGAGGGTGGCCAGTGCCTCTTCCCAACAGCCTCAGGCATCACTGGAGAGATGTGTCCCTGAACCATAGGCCTCTTGAAACCCCAGTTCTGCTGCCTCTCTCTCTGGGCAAGGGCCCTTCATGTTGAGGGCCCCAGATCTCCTGGTGGCTAGGGACTGCAGGGACCTGGACCTACTCAGAGGAGGAACTGCCTTCTCCCCTCACTATGAAGGGAAGCTGTGTGGGTGAGGCCTGCAGCAGGCAAGCTTCCCACTCCTTTCCTTTTCAGAGGCTCCATGCTGCCTCTCTGGCACGGGCCCTGAACACCAGCCTCATGCACACACTTGCTGGTGGCCAGGAGGCCTGCCCTTCTTGCACAGGCCATGGGCAGGTGCTCTCCCAGTGCCCAGCACACCTGGCCTCCTTCACTGCTGCTGTCCCTTCCCTGCAGCACCTACCAGTCTCCCTGGCTTGACCTCGACCCCTGCAGGGAAGGCACTGTGCTCAGTCCACACCCAAAGCAGAGCATGGTGTCTCCTTCACTGAGTGTCTCCAGCATGGGTGGGCGGTGAGGGTGACCCTGGCTGAAGAGGGTGGCCCTGGCTGGAGAGGGTGACCTGGCTGAGTGTTATGAGGGTTCCCTTCCAGACCTGCCCCTCAGACCATGGAGAGGCAAGGGCAGGTGGCAGCATGTCTGGATTGGAGAGCCAAGCCCATGGACACTGACTGGACACATGCAGTCTTGGTCTGGCACTGCACCCAATGTGAAGGACTCTGGGACTTCACAGAGTGGGGACAGTGACCTATGCTGCCAGGAACCAGAAGTCATACCCCCATCTGGCTCACTGGGGAAGACCAAGGTCCAGAGTGGAACACTTAGGGTGCAGTCGTAGACAAAGAAGAGGCCACAGAGGAGCCACCATGCCCTTGGGAGCCACTTTCTACTGTTTTCTGATGGCCAACGCTGATCATTCCTTGCCAGCCCCATGTAGGAGGCAACTACTGGGCCTGTGGCCAGGGCTTCCTCACATTCTGGTTTCCATGGAGGCCACGTGCATGGGAGGCCCAGTGGGGGATGTGGCCACTCCTTCCCTGCTCCACCTGTAGGACAAGAGCTCTGGCCCTTACCTTTTCCTCCAAGGGTCCCTTTAGCCTAAGCGAGGTGACAGGTCCCCACTGTCACTTGTCCCTGGTGAGTCCCTCAGCCCTGCTAAGTCCTGCACACATCTCTGAAGTGCAGGTGTGATCTGACCTTGACCCTGGGACCCCAACTCTACGGCACCTCAGCTCCTTTCAGGCAGCACACCTCCAGTCTGAGCTCTGCTCAGAAGCCATGAGGCCCCTGGGACACTGAGCAGCTCCCACTTGGCCCCAGAGCCTCCCCACTGTCCAGGTCTCTGGCAGTTGCCCAGGAATGCTGGCTTTTGCTCTCCTCTGATGTAGCCATGGACCACAGGTCTGGGGAGCCAGGGTCTCCCTGCCACCTCGTCCAGTTTCCTGGGAGGTCTGCTCAGGTGGTGTGGGGATGACAGAGCAGGTAGACTGGCCAGGCCTTATGGCCATCTTGAAGAACAAAAGGACCTGGAAGGCGGCCAGCACTGTGCTGGGCCTGCCCTTTCCATAGCCTCCCTGGAGACAAACTTTCTCTCAGCAACGAAAGCTCATTGCACAGCCTTGGCAGGATTCATGTTCCACAGGGATACAAAGGACTGCCTGGTTCCTGGGCAGAGCCAGGACAGACTCCTATCTGCTGCTGCCCAGGGTATCCTCCTGTCCCTCCTACTCCCTGGGGAACTGTCCCAGCAGGCAGAGGGCTGCATCTCCCACATGAACATGGGCCACACTGCCCTGCCCAGACCAGCGGTGCCCCCACACCTGGAGTGAGCTGCCACTAAGCTGGCGAAGGATGACCAGCAGGCCTGGGGACAGGGCACTGAGCACAGCAAATGAGGGAACCAGGCCCGCAGGGCTGCTGGGGCATGCAGAGGGTGCCATCACCTCTGAAGTGGGCATGATCATCCCCCACTCCGAGTCCCATGAGCTTTCCCTCAGGAGCCCTGTCCACAGCTTCTGGCCTGCACTGTGCTGGCACAGTGGGGTCTGAGCATGACAAAGGGTGACTCTGGGCCCTACTGAGAAAAGGCCCCAAGTGGCAGAGTGTGCTTCCTAGACAAGTACCCATGGCCAATCCCAGCCCGCAGTGTCTGGAGCATGGAGACTGACACTTCTCCCTCCCACTAGCACACAGCAGTCCTGCAGCTGAGGCCAGAGGCGGGACTGGGCTGGGGGCCAGTGGCCCTCTGGGCAGTGGTGGGCACAGGAGCTGGCTTGGCTGTTCTCTGGCTCCCTGACCTGATAGGGAACTTCTGTCTTCACTTCCTCAACTGCAAAATGGCCTCACAGGTCACCAGAAGACCAAGTAAGACAAGGGCTGCTTCTCCAGGCCCAGGCCCAGCGTGTGGCAAGGCCGGGCTCCCAGAACCCGTGGCTGCCCCTGGAAGTGAGTCACTGGAGGCTGTGAGCACAGCAGGCTGTCCAGCTCAAATGGGATCTGCCCCTTCCCTTGGCGGCTCTTGCCAATGCCCTGGTGCATATAGAAGGAGGACACTGCCCCTGAGGGCACACTCTGGGGGTGCACATATCTGGGGTGGCTTGTTCTGGTTCTAGGCTTTTGGTCCACATGTGTTGGCTGAGCCTAAGTCCCTGCCTCGAAGGGTCAGCTTAGGGTCAAGACTCATCTTCTCTTCCCTTGGGCTGTATTTATGGATACTTGGTAAACCTGCACAAGGACGCAGAAGGCCTGAGTTCATATCTGTGCCTCGCATGCTGTGGCAGAGTGGACCAGGACCCGGTTCCTGATCTGCTCCCGGCTAATGTGCTGGAAGGCACGGAGCAAGGGATGCCTGGGCCCCAGGCTGCCCTGGCTCCTTGTTGCCATGGGCAGTGCCTCCCAGCATCGTTCCACCTCATCCTCACACCAGCCCCAGGGCAGCAACATCCCCTCATGGGATGTCGGCTGGGTCCAGGTGTCAGGGTCACTCCTGCACATTTGCCCAACAGGGAAGTGGCAGCTCTGGGTCACAGACACACCAACCCCAAGTAGCTCTGCTGGAGGAGTGGGGTGGGGATGGTGCACCCAGCCGTGCCCCTTGCTCTGCTGCACTCCACAGGCCCAGCCCAGCCCTCTGCCCTTGCATGCCATCAAGTAGGCACGTACTGACACCATGACGTCCAGACAGGACGGCTCCTCATGTGCCATGTGGCTCTACGTCGGGCACCCCGCAAGTAGGGAGCCTGTGCGGCTGAATGACTCTGCCTGGCCCAACCCTGCCCTCTGCAGGCCTGTCAGTGGACCCTGCAGTGACCGGAGGCCTGGAGAAGCCCCGAGGTGTCCCCTGGACTGGGGCCGCTCGTGTCCACGTGGCTCCCTATGCCCACCCCGGCTTGGTTGGATGGTGAGGAATGTGCAGGGAGCCATGAGCTGCAGTGACTGGAGCCACGCTATCCTCCACAGCAGAGGTGTTCTGCTGCTGCCAGCCACCATCCCAGCTCCCCCAGGTGTTTATTTAAGCCAACACATTGCTCTGCTAATTGGAGAACATTCCATATGAAAATAGACGTTTTAAAACAACAGCAGTGGTGGCAAGTAACAACAGCTGTAGCCACAGAAGTACCAAGAAGCGGCTGGGGAAAAATAATTAAAGGTGCCTTGCATGGGAAAAACCCATACTCTGGTTCCTGGGCACAGCCTGTGCCTGCGCATCTCGACCCTGCCCTCCCAGCTCCCTCCTTTCCTCCTCCAGGATCTATCTGGTCTGAGCAAGAGGAGGCAGGGTGGCTTCCCAGAGGTGGCCACTCAGCCAGTGGAGACAGGAGCACCTGGCTGGGCTCCTGGGCCAGCCTCAGGCTTGGCAAGGGGAGGCAGGGAGGCCGTGCCTCTGTACAAGGCGGAAGGCCACTGTGTTGTGCCCAGCGGCTCGAGACCCCACAAAGACCACCAGAGACCACAATCAATGCAAGCAACAAAGAGTCATTTATTAGCAAGCTCGAGCCTGGTCCTCCGCGCACTTGGTAACCAGTGACGCTAAGAGGCCCTGAGCCTTTGTTCAGCAGGCTTTTATAATGAAAGGCAAACAGTTTTACAGTGTTCTTTTTAATTGGTTAACATTTGAACAGCTAAACATTAGTCCTCCTCTGGTTGGGTCCTGCCAATCTATTTGATTCTCATTGGGTCCCACCAGAACTGAACGGCCCTAGAGGAAGAAGGGAGGAGGGAAGGGGTGAACTGTGCAGGAGATGAGTTGCCGTTAGGCCCCCCTGTCCTTGATAGATAAAGTTTCTAGGCAGCTGCACATTTCTCAGGCAAATATTTCTTAACAACCTCGATAAGCATGGGGGCCCAGCAGTCCTGTTTGCGCTGTATTGGCTTTTGAGGGAGCAGTCGCAACTGCCTGCATCCTGGTAATTAAGACAGCTAGCTGCACAGATATCACCCTGTTCTCAACAACTGCTCCTCTGACACTTGGGGGGCTGTTCCCAGAGACACTCCAAGGGACAGGCTCGGCCTTCCTCCAAGAAGCCCCTGAGGTGTCAGGGCCAGGTGGGAGCTGAGGGTGTGCTGGGAGGAGGGGCAGTAAAAGAGAGCACTGGGTTAGGGGACCCAGCAGATGGGGCAGAGGGACCAGGCTGTCCCCAGCTGAGGAGCACTGGCTGTGCGACCCTGACCAGGACAAGGCCTCTGAGCCTTCTTCCTCCAGCTGTCAAGGGCCTCCTGCCTGCTGCCCCAGAGTCCTGCCAGGGTCAGAGCTTGACCTGCAGAGCACAGGTCTGTCCTGCCGAGTGGGATTCTGGAAGTCTGATAGGTCCACCAATCAGAGGTACTGTCCTCAGAGAACACAGGGGCATTAGTGGCTGACAGACAGCTATGGACAGATGTGCTCAGCACAGGCCCAGGATCCTGGGAGGCCCTGCATTCAGCTCTGTGTGGGTTCTTGGCACGTGATGCCCTGTCCCTTTCACTCCTCAGCCTCTGTCTCCTTCAATCCTCAGGCTCCATCCTCTTCTCTCCTCAGGCTCCATCCTCCTCAGCCTCCATCCTCCTCAGCCTCCATCCTCTTCACTCCTCAGCCTCCATCTTCTTCTCTCCTCAGCCTCTGTCCCCTTCACTCCCCAGCCTCCATCCCCTTTGCTCTTCAGCCTGTATTCTTTGCTCCCCAGCCTCAGTCCTCTTCACTCCCCAGCCTCTGTCCCCTTCACTCTCCAGTCTCCATCCTCTTCACTCCTCAGCCTCCATCCTCTTCACTTGCCAGCCTCTGTCCCCTTCACTCTTCAGTCTCTGTCTCCTGCTGCCCTGCAGGATGTGGGGAAGGTTCTTTGGAAATGCTGCTGTCACACCTGGAGGGCTGGATAACAGCAGTGCTGTCGGAGGGTCTGACATTTACTGTTGGGATGTCAGGAGCTCATAAAACGCCCTGAATTGGGAGAAGAGGCCAACTCGTCCACCCAGCTTCCTGTGAGCAGGGCTGTGGTCACCATGCCTGTGACAAGGGCCGACAACTGAACAGGAGCAGCAGCCCGGAGGGGATGATGCGTGCATGTGGGGAACATGTCCTGTGTTGAGGCGGTGCTGGCAGTGCCTCTGCCATCCTCAGCTGCCTGGTTACTCTGAACTCAGCCCCTGAGCCCATTCCCTGCTCTTGGTCCCTTCCTCCTGCCTGAGGATCGCTTGGAACAGGCCTCTTGGCACAGCAAGCAGCAGGTGCTGTTCCTCATGGTGGCAATAAACAGAGGGCACCAAGGCCTTGCAAGACCCAGGAGGGCCCTGGGTCAGGGTCCACCAGGTCTGCGGGGTTGCTAAAGCAGGACTAGTGCCTCAGAACTTCCAGAGGGTGGCCGAGCAGGGGCCAGGAGGCTCCAGGTGACCAGAGCTGCTCTTCCTGCTCAGGCCCAGACCCCCAGGCTGCCTGACTTTCAGAGTGCCTGAGTGACACCTGATGAGCAGAATGCAGAGTGTGGACCCCTGGGTTAGGGCAGAGCATGAGCCTGGGCACAGATAGCAAGACTGTCCCCAGGAGTGAGTGAGGCAGATGGAGCGGGTTCTTAAGAGCTGTGACTGGGACTTTCTGGAAGCCCCACTTGCTGGGTGTGGGGACTGTGAAAGGCCTGAGCCCTGGTGCTGGGGGAGGAGCCGCCACAGGCCTGGGGGGCCAGGGTCAGCTGCCTGGCCAAGGAGGGTGGGTGCACCATTCCTGAGGCTGGGCTGAGCTGTCCTGTCCTCAGCTCTCCCGGGAGCCAGGAACGGGTGCAGGGAAGGGACAGGTAGGAGGAGCTGCCCCTCCACAGGGGCCCCTGAGAGCTGCAGGGGGTTGGGGACACTGCAGCCTGGCCTGGATGTTCAGCATGGCCCCTGGGTGGAGAACACCCTCCCTATGCATGAGCCTCTCTCCTGATGACCATGGCTTTTATCACCATGATGTGGCGTGGGGCTCGAAGTGTCCAGGCTGGACACACAAACCTGGTCTGATCCTCCAGACCCAAGTGCTGTGTCCCAGGGTGGCCCCACTCTGGGGTGGCAGGAGGGTGCCTTGCTGCTGGCCTCTCCCCACCACATCCCCTTCATGGCCAATAGGAGGCTGCCCAGGGTCGGCCATTCCTGGGACACCACTGCACCCCAGCCTCAGGCAACCCTGCCAGGAGAATGCCCACAGCCCACAGGGGAGCTGAGCTCCCACAGCAGGGGATGCTGCATGGAGATGCCACCTCCTGCAGGCTGTTTTTGTGGTCTGTGTGCTAACAGCTAGTGCTGGCCATGGCCTTTGGGAGAGGCATTTCCCAGGACAGGGGCCTGTACTGCCCCCAGCATCCTCACAAGGAGCCGCCCCTCCCTGCCCAGCACCTGGGGACTGGGGGAGGGCACCGACTCCTCAGCCTTCTCTGCCCAGAACCTTGGAGGTGTGCACACCTGTGGACCAAGGATGGCGGCCTGGGGGCTGGGCACTCTGGCAGCGAGCAGGGCACGGCCAAGTCCTATGCAGTGCTCTTCATGTGCCAGGGCGGGCCACCATGCCACCTACTGTGCCCAGGCAGGGTGGGTGCTGCCACACAGAAGCCCACTTCTGCTGACCCCCTTGCTGCCATGGGCCTGCTGCCCACAGGGGGCTGTCCCTCAGGCCCTGACAGGAGGCACGGAAAGGCTGCCAGCTCAGGAGAGAGGAGCAGGCATCCAAACATGGTCACGCATCCACAGCACAGGCACCTGGCGTGAGGCCAGGTAGGCCCCCAGGGGTGTCCCAGGACCCATGGGGGTTGTGTTGTGACCCCAGGCTATACCCTGGGCTCCAAGCAGCTGACGCTTGCTGGACCCCTAGGGACACCAGGAGGAGTTTAAGAATCATCTGCCCTCTGAAGGACTCTGCAGGTGCAGGGTGGGTCCACCTGCTACTAGGAAAGGGAAATGCCACTCATGATCAGAGGTCCCAGGGTGAGGGGGAAGCCCACAGGCAAGCTCAGCATTCCTCTGCCCACTGGAGCTTGGGCCTGAGAGTGCAGTGACCAAGGACACAGCGGGACACCTGCTGGTGGCAGGTGAGGACCTGGTATCCATAGCAAGGCCAACTTACTTTACCCCAGCTCCAACAGAGGCTTCACCTCAAAGAGCTTCAGGGCTGGATCTGGCTCAGTGGTGTGAGACCCTGAGCTCCATCCCCAGCACCCCAAAATCCAAGCAATCCAGCAAGCATGTTCCAGCTGGAGAGGCCTGGTGGAAGGGCTGCACACATACACACATGGCTCACATGCATGAGCAGCACAAGCTACACCCACCAGGGCACAAAGGTGACAGGGAAGCTGGGTCCCCACCAGCTGCTCCCAAACCTTCCCTCTCCTGTCTGAGAGCTTTACTGCATAGCATTTCTCATGCTGCTTGTCCAGGTCCACCTGGATCACAGAGTTCTCTCTCTGGTATGCAGAGGCCTAGGAAACTCAGCACTGTCCCGTCCTGCAGACACAACACCCAGTGGAGTTCCTCCAAGGCTGCTGAGGCCATAAGCCTCTCCTGCAGAATCTGGAAGGAGAGGCTGGGCAGGGAGGGGTCACATCTTACCTTGGCATCCTGCTTTGTGAGGAAGTCCATGAAGCTGAAGTCCCTGTGTGTTCCTGTCCTGGCCATCTTCTTTGGCAAGTGCACCATCTTCAGCTCTCTGAAGGTGCTGGAAACAAAAGGCAAATGTTGGTTTGAGCACCAAGGCCCACAGAAGAGGTGGGAGCAGCAGGTCCCCTGCCAGTGCCTCCCGGTTTGGAGACAGTTTGCTCCAGGTGCGGTGCGTGTGACACAGTAGGTCAGGCCCACAGGCATCGCACTCTGGGGGTGCGCCCTCTTCTCCCTGCCCCTGGGCAACATGCAGGCCAAACAGGGAATGGTCAGCTGGGGGATGCTGATGGGAATTTTTGGTTCCACTCCAAGACGCTGCAGGCTCTGGTGCACCCGTCCTCCCCTTCCCAACAGGGAAACCATTTGCTGGGGAATCCCAGACTTGTATATGTGTGGCCAGGCCAGGGAGGCCCCAGGTTCTGGGCCTGGGGTCAGTCTGCCTCCATGTCCATCCTGAGCAGGCAGGACCTGGGAGGTGCCCATGGGCTCGGGCTGGATTGACACAAGCTTTGTCCCCCACACCCTGTGTCCCTCCCTGAGTCTTCCTCTGCTGTCTGAGCCAAAGCCAGCAGAACTCTGAAGGACACCACACTCCTCCACAGGGATCACACAGGCAAACACGGACAGACACTGTTGCCCGCTTCCCATGAGCAGAAGCTCCAAGAGCAGCCAGGCCGAAAGGACCAGGTTTCCTCGGGTCTCCCTGGCCTTGTCATCTAGCTGCCTACCCCAGTTCCTTCCTAAGGTTCATTTATCAAACAAATATGCACAAATTG
The DNA here is from genome assembly GCF_902686455.1 of Sciurus vulgaris. NCBI lineage: Eukaryota > Metazoa > Chordata > Mammalia > Rodentia > Sciuridae > Sciurus > Sciurus vulgaris. Next base: position 65,547,673 of record NC_136477.1, on the reverse strand, counting down.
ATGCTGATAAATATTTAATGCACCTGGCATCTGAAGAGGGCTGTTACTTGATTTGAGAATCTACACACACGTGCAGCTGCCCGGGTGCCCACCTGGCCCCAACGGTTTTGGATGCTTCAGGGCCAAAGACCAACAGGGAAAAAACATGGTGAAGGCCATAAGCTCTCAAGAAATGACATAAGTTAAATCCGAGGCATTAACCCGAGGCCCTGCCAGCATGACCAGGCATCTGCCAGCCAACTTCTGGAGGCAGGACAGTGTGTAAACGCAGCATTATGAATCCTCGAAATGAATCTACATGTCTCCCCGGAGCTCTGGGCTGCTCTGCCCCTGCTGGCACCTCCTCTGTGCAGATGACTAGGAACAGCACTGGCGGCTGGGCCAGCATCCTGGGATGGGAGGAGCCAGAGGGAGCCCATCAGTCTTCCCACTGTGAGGAGGGTCCTCGTCCATCTGGAGTAGGGCCAGGGTTGGGGACAGAGGCCAGGCAGATGGGACAAGGGGGTGAGGTTGGAGAGTGGAGGAGGCCAGCCCACAAAACCTGCTCTATTTGATCATCTAAAGGCCAGCACATCCCATGACACACATGCCACCTTTCGCCACTTATCCAAGTCCCTGTGCCTCTGCTGGGGGCTTGGTGTACAAGTTCCCTCGTAGGCACATTTGGGGACATGATTCTGTGGCTCTGGCTTCTTCAGAGAGGGGCTGGGGCCCAGAAGTGATGTGCGTGGTGGCTACAATGTAGAGATGGGGACCAGCTCAGGATGTCAGAGCTGAAATGAGTGAAGACCCAGGCCTGGACACTCTACCTGCCCTTCAGTGCAGCCACTTGCAGGAGCAGTCTTTTTATTGGAGGCTTGGCCAGGTTGACATGAGGCAGGAGGCCCTGTAAGCGGGCTCAGGAAAGCCTTGTGTGGCCCCCACAGATGCAGAGCTGACTTCAGCCCCAGGGAAGGCATTAGAATAGCCCCACAGTTCCAGGGGCCACAGGGCAGGAGGGAGATGCCTGAGCCTTCCATCCAGTCCTGTGGAAATCCAACGGTGCCCACAGGGCCCAAAGCCTTGGCCCTGTGTCGTCTTAATTTCTGCCCAGTTTCCTAGCCCTGATTTCTGATGAGCCAGCTGTGTACGTACACAGCCTGTGTGTGTACGAGCCAGAGAGAGAGGGGTGGGAAGGTGAGGAGAGGAGAGAGGGGAGAGGGGAAGAGGAGAAATGGGGAGAGAGGGGCCTGTTGAGTTACTTCCTTCTCTGCAGCATCATGCAAGTGGGATGCTTCATGCATGGTAAGTAGCCCAGGGTCTGGAAGAAGGTGAGGAGATAATGAAGAGGTGGGAAGAAGCCGGGAGGAGGGGCTGGCAGAGCTGGGTGTCTGTGGCCAGTGGAGGGCACACTGCAGAGCTCAGCAGGGGCTCTGGGTCCACCAGAGAACTTGGCAGGGATGGGGAGTGGGGGTCTCAGAGAGGGCAGAGCCAGTGAAAAGCTGTGTCTGGAGGCCCTGGCAGCTGCAAGGGAGCAGCTCTGAGGAGCAGGGTACAGTGGAGCTGGATGATGGTACTGGATCCAGAAGGAACATTCTGGCATCTGTGGACTTTCAGAAGTACCTGGCTTCAGCACCCAGTGTCCTGAGGCTTCAGCATGCCATCCTTGCTGCCACCAAGAGGGGCCTGCCAGGGCTGGGTCCTTGAGACACACCACCTTCAGGGTGACAGCAACTGGGCATCAGAGCAACACCAGCTCTTGGCTTATGGTTTAGAAAACCAAAGGCCTGAGAGATGGCTGATGGCCACATCTCCAACCCTGGGACCCGAGGCCAGGAGTGCTCCTGTCCTGTCCTGGGTGACCTCAAACACTGGCAAGAGTGTGCGGGATCACATCAGGTCAATGCTAATGATGGCAGAGAGATATGGAGAGAGAATTAAGAGGAAGGAAAGAAAGGCTGGGGGAGAAACCGACAAATTCCGTGAGCTCTGGAGATAAGCGAGATTGAAACAGTGCCAGGCCATTGTGAGATCAGAAATCCCCCCAGGGAAGTTCTTCAGGAACCTGCCTCCCAGGGCAAATGCCAGGGGACAGGCTGGGCTGGTGGCCCGGGGGCAGGACCTGGTAGGGCAGGGGCATCCTCCCCAGTCACTGCCCACTTTGTGGATAATGGAAACCACAAAATAGCAAACATCCAAAGCTGTGAATGAGGAGGCCACCAGGCCCTTGAACAGGCCTCCTGCCCTACGCTCACACCTCGATCTTCCAATTTTGCCACTCACCTGGATGCACCAATTACCCCACCACATCCCCTTCACATGCAGGGCACGTGACCGGGACCCCCTGATTGGTGGTGGTTCATGGATTTGTGACAACTGGAGTTTGTTGTCACGTTTCTAATTTCTTGTGGGGTGGGAGGGGCAAGGAGAGTTGGCAAGAGGGGCTGGGCAGTATCAAGCCTGGTGCGCAAAGCCATGTTGCACCAGGCGTCCAACTGACTCCATTTGTAAGCTGTGTCCTTGATGGCCCTGCAGCCTTGGCCCTGGGCACCACTGAAAAGGCCCGAATCACCCTGTGTCTCTCCCTCCTGAGCGCAGACGTGGGCTGGGGAAGGAAGCAGAGGAGGGAGAGAGCCCTGCAGAGATGCGGTTCTAAGGTTCAGAGGGCAGGCACCAGGCAAACACCAAGCTGGGCCCCCTGCTCCCAGGACAGGAGTCCTGATCTCTCTCTGGACCTGCTGGGAGAACCAGAGGTCAGCTGAGTGCTGAGGCCCCTGGGGAGGGTCTCTGGGTGCCTCCTCCCCTCCTGCACTCACAGCCCTGCTGAGGAAGTCTGCTGCCACCAGGGACACAGAACAGGAAGGTGCTGGCTGTGTCAAAGCCAGTCACAGGCTTCCTCTGTTCTCTTTAGATGTGAGAAAAATGGCCACACCTCTTGGCATTAAAAGCCCTTCAAACAGGCCACCACCACCAACCTCTGGGCACATCAGAGGCACCAGGAACCTCACAAAGCATGGCATTATTCCCATTTTCTAGGTGGAGAAAACTAAAGCAGAAAGAAGCCACAGTCACTTGGGGAGCTGCTACTGGCCTCAGGGGTGCAGACTCACCTGAGGACATAGACCACAAGGAGCAGAGCCAGGCCAGAAGTGAGCAGCTGGCCCTAGGCCCGTACTCCTGCTCTGAGTCCACAGAGACTGCCCCCCCGTCCTTATCAGTCAAAGCCCCAAGTGTGCCAGGCACCAGGAGCATGTCAAGGGATGGTCAGTCACTAGGCTGGTCTCCAGGAGCCCTGGGCTTGGTGGACAGCTGCCAGACAGACTGGAGCCCCACTCCATCGTACACATACAGACCTGGGTACCACCAATCCCACAGACCAGGTCGAGGGCGGAGGGCTCCTGACCTTTTCTGGCCACCCGGGTCCTTGTCCTCAGGCTACACTACTGATTCCAGGTGGATGGAAAGCTCCCAGGTAATGGGCGTGGCAGACAAGCTGCAGGGGCCTTGCACCCTGTCCTGACTCCTGGTCCCCCTTTCCTTAGATCCCCATGTGGTTGAGGTCCTGGCTGGGGCAGGCTGGGGAGAAGGGCCTTGGGGATGCCTAGAAAAACCCACTCCTCCATCACAGCAGGGACTTCTGTCACCCCCACTCCCACCATGGCTCCAGGGCTGCTTCTGCAGGGGCCTTCAACACCTGGTGTTGCACCTGTGCTCTCAGCTCTCTGATGGCTCTGGCACCCTTGGGTAACCTCTCAACTTCTCACTCAGGATGGGGTTGTGCCCAAGCAGACCCCTGCCCTTTCACTCCACTGACTCACACCCTCTCCTCTAGGTGAGGACCCCAGGGTTCCTCCTCGAGGTTCTGCAGGGGAGGGGGGTGTGTGCCTACCTCAGGCCTCTACACCTACTCTGCCCATGTTGGCACCTTGCCACTCAGTCCTCAGCTGGCACTGCCTCCCTGGAAATCCTCCCTGGCCATACCACTGCCCCACCTCTGCCCTGCCAGCCACTCCATTGGGTACAATAGCTGCCTGAGAGACACCTTTCACCATCCCACTTTTCCTTCCTTTAGGAGAGGCCCCTCGAAGATGGGGGGCTCCTACACTGCTGCGGCCACAGACCCTGGGACTTCCTGGATCTCAGAAGACCTCGTACCTTCGCTTCATTAAGGGATGAGGCCTGGGGTTTCCCCAAAACATCAGGTTCCCATCCGCTATATATCTGTATATAAGGAATCTCAGGGGTGAGCAGTTGAATGGTATCTCTGAATCAGAGCTGGGCCATGTTCCAGACAGACTGAGAGGCTCTGGCAGAGGGAACCTGGCACTGGAAGGCAGAGTCTCCTAGCCTGGTCTGTCCAGAGCCAACTGATGACCTTGGGGCAAGGCAGTTCCCAATCAAGAGAAAGAGGGCTGGGTGTGGTGGTGTGCACCCATAATCCCAGTGACTCCTAGGACGAGGCAGGCGGGTTGAAAGTTCGAGACTAGCCTCAGCAACTTAGTGAGGCCCTAAGCAACTTGGAGAGAGAGACCCGAACTTAAAATAAAATGGGTCGGCGATGTAGCTCAGCTCCCTGGTAGAGAGACCCTGGTTCACTCCCCAGTCCAAGAACAAGAGAGCGTGCAGTGTGTGGAAGGATGTGGGCTGTGCAGGAACAGTGGGAGACTGGCCCTGTCCAAGGTGGAGGCCCCAAGGCTGCAGGGAAGATGAAAGTGAGCCAAGATGGATGGGGCAGGGGAGTGTGGGATACAAGCCAGTGGCACAAGCAGCCCAGGGAGCTTGTCCAAGATGCCCCCCACCCAAGCCCAGCACTTCTGCATCAGCAGCTCTGGGGTTGCAGCAAGGCCCCAACTGAGTTCCAGCCTCCAGGACAAGGCAACTGCTTCACCAGGATGGGCAGGGGACACATGGGCCCAGCTGACCAGCCCTTCCCCTTGAGAATCAGCCTGCAGCCCAGCTTCCTTGACAAGAGGTTGCAGAATGCCACCAAGAGTCACACATTTTAAACAATGTCACCAAACATGAGGGATGCTGCGAGCCACCTCCATGCCTGAGCTCCATTCTGATTTGGTCTTAAGAGACCCAAAGAGCTGGTCCATTTCCAGCAGGAGGACTTTCCTCACCTCCCTATTTCTGCTACTCCCTTTTGTCTGGTAGTGGGCCTTTATGACCTCAGCTCTGGGTGTCTGCATGTGCCAGCGTCCACAGGGGTTTGTCCTCACATATTGTGGCTTCTCAGGGGCTCTAAGCTCCAGGAGGACACAGGGGCCCTGCCACTGACTCTGCATGACATTCACCCAGGTGCAGAAACCTTCCTGGCTGGGCCTGCACTAAATGACCCCCTCACAGCAGGGACTGTGATGCGGTCTGGTTTGGGGACTGTGGATCCTGCATGCACCTGGCAAATATCCCAGAGCAAAATCCTTGCTTGCAAAGAACATTGGAAGGGACCCACGGGGACCTGCAGTGGGTGCTGAGAGTCAGTGGCCTCCATGTCCCCCTCACGGGTTCTGAGTGTCTCCACAGCAGATGCTTTGGTAAAGGTCACGTGCACATGCTGCTGTTTCACCGGCCATGTAATCTTTACTATTTAAACATTGAAGATTAAAGGATGAGAGGAAAACAGAACAGAAATGGCATACTAATACTCCTCCTGCCCTTTGACTCCACCCAGGCCCTTTTCAGAGCTGCCCTCTGACTATCTAGGGCTCCTGTTGGACAGGCATCACGCCGGGCATATCCAAGCATGCTCTCCTGCTGTCCCTAGCCATTAGGTGGAGAGGCTGTGGGCCCATTTTGTGCACAGAAAAGCCAAGGTGTAGGCTGCCTAATGGATCTGCCAAAAGGTGCAGGTAGTGAGCCCCAAGTCACAGCCAGGCCTGATGCTCTCCAAGGCCTGTGCTGGGAGTAGAGCCCAGCACCAGGGGAGGATCCAAGAGGTGTCAAAGACTGTGCACTTTCCACCGAAGTGGAGTGCAGCCCTTGGGTGAAGAACGTCACAGAAAGTGGGTTTTAAAAAGATAATTAATTTAAATAAGTGCCCCTTCAACCCTCCCTTCAGGATGCTAATGGACTGCCCTGGGACCCAGCAGCCTGGGTGCTATCTGCTCAGTGTGCATCCCTGCTGCAGACCCATCAGGGCCTTGGCTGTGAGCAACATGGAGGTTCACCTGAGAATCAAGCAGACACAGCGTTCCTCAAACTTCTCTGGCCGCAGCCCCCCTTCCCAAACAAGAAAATCCAACAGTACCTCTCAGGGCACTGCTGAGTAGACAGGAGGGAGGAGGAAGTAAGGTGGCCACTGTGACAGACAGGTAGGGCATGCAGAGGTGACAGACCTTGGTCTCTAACCTGCCAGGTGCTGCACAGTGGGTGACTTTTGCAGGGAGCCTGGTTCTGACAGGGAGGTGGGTCTTCAAAACCCTGAGGCCTCAGAGTCTGCAGGAAGCTACACTTGCTGCCACCTCTCTGAGGCCCATTTTCAATCACCTGAAAAATGCAGTGTCACCTCACTGCATATGGCCTCTGGTCTCTGGTACCTGTCAGGAGCCGCATTAGTGGGCACTTGTTACAAATGCCCTTGACCCCAGGAAGATGCCCTGGTGCCAAACAAGCGACACCTCCCAGGTCCTTTCGGTGAGAGCTGAGAAGGAGCAGCCTGGGCACAGGAGACCCCTCCTGGTGGGTCATGGGGGCCCCAGCAAGGAGAACCCACGCTCAAGGGACCAGCCTGACGAGGCGATTTCCAAGCTGTGGCAGAGGATCAGTTCTCCATCTCGCATGCTTGTCTGACTAGTTTGTGAGACAATTAGAAGAAACTGTCACCAGAAGGCATGCCCTGGCCTGACCTGGGGCTGAGCCAGGCCTGGGAACAGCTCCCACTCCTTTCCTTTCCATGAGGCAGATGGAGACACCCTCTGGTCAGGGGCACACATGCCAGTGGGTCCCAACTCCGCGGAGCGAGTTGATGAGACCCAAAGAGATGCCCTGCCTGCTGCTGCACATAGGGCTGATCCCATTACAAGAAAATAAAGTGGATAATTCAGGCTGATGAAATCTTCATGAGAGCATGGCCAGGCAGAGGTGGACACTGAGACCCAACTCAGCACCCTTCGGGGTAGTTGTCCACCACCAATATTTGGGAGGAGGAAGGACAAAAATCAAAAGAAAGGTGGAGAAAAAAACAGCTCAGGAATTCCTTTGTGGCATGCCTTGCCATTTGCTCTCCTCTGCACTGTGCCCGGCCTCACCAGGACAATTCCCAGAACCACAAACATCCTGAGGTCACAGCCATGGTAATGGCTGACTCTCCCATGCCCCGCCTTGCTCTGCCCATCTCCTGTCTCTGCTGTTCCTAGAAGGACCATGGAGTCTGAGCCTCTGGCCCCCAGGACTGTTCCACATCACCCCGAATCCAAAAAACTCTGACACCAATTAGACTATGCCTGGGGTTGCCACTATGTAACTGGGGTACCAGGAATGTGGAGCCATGTGTGGGGTGGCAGAGGAAATGGGGTGAGCACCCCCAAAACAGCAGGTGGCTGTGCCCAGTCTCTAGTTGACCCCAGCAGCAGACACTCCTCCACCTCAGGCCTGGCTCAGGAATCTGGCTCAGGAGGTTGGCCCACGAGGGCTGCACCATCTCGAGGGCCTGGCGAGCTCTGCTGGGTTCCCATTCCTACCCTGCCCAATATGCACACAGAAAGGGCTCTGTCCATCTCACATCTTTGGGACCCATTTCAATGCTCAGAACCTGAATGAGGACCTCACCTCACTGTGGATACAGTCACTCCACATCACCTTGCACTGTTCTCCTGAACGAGGCGTGGCCATTCTAATGCCAACTAAAGGCGTGAATCTTCCAACGACCTCCATCTTCCCGACGGCAGGTGGAGGAGTCCAGAGGATGGACCAGGGAAGGGACAGAAGCGCCATCACAAAGGCCGAGAGTGCTTGGGGAGCACATGGGGTGTTGCAGGTTTTCTTTTCCTGGCACTGGGGTTGAACCCAGGGGGGCTTCCCCACTGAGCCACACCCCCAGTCCTTTTGAATTTTATCTAGAGACAGGGTCTTACTCAGTTGCTTAGGACCTTGCTAAATTACTGAGGCTGGCTTTGAACTTGCCATACTTCTGCCTTAGCCTCCCGAGTCACTGGGGTCACAGGTGTGCTCTGCAGGAACCTTGAGGGACACCTGTGGGCAGGCAGAGTCTTGGCAACTGGAGAGCAGAAAATTTCTCATGGGAGCACCAAGAAGCAGGCTGGTGACTTGACACCACGTTTGCTTCCTAATCAGGAGGAAGGAACCCTGGGGAGCCTGGGGAGCCCCAACAGGAGCGGGAGCCTGCTGAGATGTGGCCCTCTCTGCAGCAGCACCAAGTGATGCACCCAGATGATTCTGCAGGTGTCCTGAGAGCACCGGGGTGGGGACCCTCCAGGGACTGCTGTGTGGCTGTGGGAGCCACTAATGGGTTCAGAAACTCACTAGAACTTGAGCCAGTACCACAGTGGGTGCTGGAACATAAACCTGGAGAGCAGGCATGGGGCAAGGCCAGTCATGCTACCACCTCCCACACACCAGTCAGCACAGGTGTGGTCACCACCTCCCCTGGGCTGGAGGAGCCCGTAAGGAAATGAAGGGCACCCACACAGGGCCTGCAGGGAAGCCTGGAGCTGCCCACCCAACCGAAGGCCTGTTTACTCCTACTTCACAAGCCTAGACACCTATTCCTGCTCCTGGAGCAGTGGAGCAGGTAGAGGAGTCGATGGTGACAGGCACTGGAAAACGTCAATACGTGGTGACCGGCACCACCCTGAGACCAGGACACATGCTCCTCTACAAAGGTGAGGCGGCCACCAGTGCTGGCTTTGCAACTGCTCGACTCCATCATGTGGCAGAACAGTGGCTAGCAGCAGGGTGATGAACGGCCATGGCCCTGTGCCAGGAAAAATCAATTTGTAGAAACAAGTGGTTGGCCATGAGCCTTAGACTGCTGACTACTAAACCAGACCCCCAGTATTGAGGTGACTGGGAAGCCCGCAGCCCAGTGTCACTGTACGGGGACAGATCTCAACTTGCCCACCCACATGCATGTGCTTCAGCCTGGGTGCTGTGTCCCTTGGCGGCAGGATGGGCACTGTGAGCTTCAGGGGCATCCCCACTGAAAGGTCACTGTTTTCAACAGGGACAGAGGCCTGACAGTGGAAGGTGGCAAAGTCACTTGCAGGAGAACCTGTCCTTCATTGGCGGGAGATGAGACAGAGTGTGACTACAGGGCTGTGTAAACCCAGGGCCAGGGCCACACACCTCACCCTGGCCAAGAGGCCTGCCCATGAGGACTGTCCATGGAGGCCATGCATGGCTGTCATTGTGAGGGGAGCTGGGCAGTAGGGAGGGTGCCTCCTAGTGTCCACACAGGGGACACGCACCTATGCCATCTGCTTTGTGCTCCTCCCCAGCGCCTCCCTACTCACTTCCACCCTGGGTTCTGTCCTGTGTATTTACGGTCTGTCTCCTCTGGACTACCAAATGGCCAGCACCCCAAACAGAGCCAATGGAGACTGGCATGTGGCAGGTGCACAGTGACAAACATCTGACAGCAGGGTCCGATGGAGTTCCCAATAGCCGTTTGTCTCTGCCTGGCTTTTTTTCCTGGCCCTCTCAGGCCCAGGTCCTCAATATCAGACACTGGTGTGGGATGTGGAAGGGGCACCTGCTGAGCACCTGTGCCCTCCATTGGGTGCTGGGTGCACTGCCTGGCTCCTTGGGACCCAGAGCCACCCCGTGGGGACATCACGGAAGGTCTCCTCTGAGGTCGGGCTGTGTCCGGTCTGTCAGCTGGTAAAGTTCCCTGGCTTCCCACTTTGTGCATCTCTGAATAAGTAAGTGCATCGTGCCCTTGAACTCACTCCTCAGTGGAGTCAGTCACTGGGAAGCTGCCTGGAGAATGTCAGGGGCAGTCGAGAAGAAGAGAGATGCAGAGGCAGCTTCTGAAGAGCTCAAGCTTCTCGAGGCTTCCAACAACAGCTCATTAGGAGGAGCACTCCAGACCCCAGGGCTCTGGGAGCCCCACTTTGAGGCCCCCACCCCATCACATGAGCCCCCAACAGCCACCTGACTTTACCCATGCCTGGGAAAGGCTCACAGACTCTGCATCTTGGTGGCAAGACCCAGGACTGAGGTAGCAGCTCGGAGGTGGCCACTTTTCCGGTCCCATGGGGTGTAGCCTGGGGCGCATCTCCATAACTGGGAGGCCTCGACCCCTGAGCTTCCAGAGAGTACCAGCCTACTGTTGACCCAGCAATCAAGGGCCACTTGAGGGAAGGCCTGGAGGCCGTACTGGGCACTAAGGAGGCAGCCAGTGGGCAGCAGTGATTAATGCCACTGGGCCTGCAAACAGCAGCATGCACAGGGGAGCCCACCCCAGCGGGGACCAGTGTTATTTTTTAAAACTCTGGGAAAGAAAACAACAATAAAAAACCAGATTTGGGATGGCTGGTGTATTTCAAGGCACCAGGAAATGCTGAGATGGATTTGGAGGACGGGCCATTTGTTGGGGGCCAGACCAACCAACACGGGACTTGATTCAACTGTGCCAGGGGAAGAGGGGCCCAGCCTGGATGGTCCCAGCAGCTGAGAGCCAAGCCTCCTCTGCCCAGGTCAGTGGCTGTCTGTGTTGTGGGGCAGGGAAGTGGACCTGGGACCTCAGGGTTGCAGCAGGGGTGAGAGTGCCAGCAGGACAACCAGGGTGGGACTGCCACTGTCCCTAAGCCAGCCAGTTCCAGGGCACCACTTGCAGAGCTGTGGGAGGAAATGGTAGTGGCTCTGGGGGACACTGAGCCCTGGCTGTGTGCTGTCCATGCCCATCAGTGCTGGGTGGCGGATCCCATTCCATGATGAGAGAGAAGGAAGAGCCGATTCTTTCAGACCGGAGTCAGCAAACTGTGGCCACGCCTGACCCACTGAACACTCTGGTTACATGAACTTTACTGGAGCCTCCTTCTGTCTGTGGCTGCTTTGAGCTGTGGTGGCAGAGCTTCTGACCACCAAGCCCAGCTCTCTCTCTTGGCTCCTGCGGGAACTGTCCACTGGCTCTCCCTCACCTCTGCCCTGCCCGCATCTGGCACCCACTCTGCCTGCCCACACACTGCATCCTGGCCTGCCCCCTGTAAATCTGCCTCTCTGATTCCTCACCCCCTGGTGGTGTGCTCTCATTCATCAGGGACTCACGGGGTGCTGAGGAGAGGCAGCACTTAGGGAGGCCCATGGTGAGCCTCCTCAGGCCTCTCAGCCTCACCCTCCCAGGGCACCATTTACCTAAGGGTCTTAATGAGCATGCAGCCAGGATTGAGCCTGGCACTGCCCACAAAACTCCCCAGCTGGCTTTTTTCCACAGTGAAGGGGAGAGGGACACCACCCTGGCTTTGCCCTGTGAGTGACCAGGCAGGGCTCATAATGAGGGGCCTTCTCCTGGCTACACTCTCACACACACCCTGGGGGGAGGCCCTCCAGGAAACGGCTCTCCAGAGAAACCATTGAGATGTATGACCAAGTGAAAAGAAAACAAAAGTCAGGCACCAGAAAGTCACCAAGGCATGTGTGGGGGCAGGGACAACTCAGGAGGGGGCTCGCCCACTGTGTGAGGAAACGCTTGTAACTCTGGCCACCTTGGGCCCTGGCCTGGGCGCAGTGTCCTGAGAGGTCAGCTCCTGTCCCACCAGTGCTCTGCCCCCCTGATGAACTTGCTCAGTCCAGAGCAGGACAGGGTGGGGCACGCCTTGGGGCACTCCTGGGCTGAGCGCCAGGGTACAGGCTGGGGACCCTCTGGGTGGCATCTGGGCATTCCTCAGACATCACCCACAGTGGTGGCTTGCACACACTGTGTGAGACCTCACCCTGCCCTGTTCACCATGCACCCTGGTGTCACCTGCCAGGAAGCAACCTGTGCCCAAGTGTCCCCTCAGGCTCTGGTTCTGGAGAACCCAGTCAGAGGGCCCTCAGCACTTGCTCCATGCCCTGGCTGCTTTGGCACTAGGTCATCACTTCTGTGAAAAACCCACCTCTCTTACAGCATTTTTAAACAGGAAAAGGCCCATGGAAGCCCCAAACACTGCCCCTTCCACCAGGATCAGAGGGCTAGTTTGTTTCTTCCTCCTACGGGAGCATGGCGAGAGGTCAGGGTCCTGCCTGATCTGAGAACCACAGACCCCAAGACCACTGCCTGCCCTTCTTCCTTAGGATGCCAGGGTGTCCAGGCCACACCCAGCATGCCCACCAGGAGCCCTGCCTGGCCTAAGTTTTCTGGTGTGGATCCTGAGCCTTCACCCCCACACACGACGGCATCTGCCGGGCACCCGGCTCCCCGGGCAGGGCAACATGGTGACACCCACAGGGAATGCTGGAGCCTGAGCATAGAAGTGGGGTACTTCCTCCCAGTGACCTCCTGCTATGGGGTTCCTGACAGCCCTTCTGTGATGATGGCAGCTCTGACATCCACCCTACTGCCCCCAGCTCCTCCCTTAGGTCCCAAAGAAAATATTTTCTGGGTAATGGGCAAAATTTTGAGGAAGGTCTGCAGGTGAGATAATAATACTGTATTAAAACTGCTGGGTTCTCATTATGGAACTGTGGGTTGAAAAAAGCCTTTTTTAAAAATTCTTCAATAGTTAGGGGTGAAGAAGCACCAACATTACTCCCACATAGCAAGTCTTGGCTCTGTGGTTCAGAAGAACCCAGCATGTGTGTGCAAAAGCCCAGAACAGGAAGACAGTCACATTCAGGGCCAGACATGGCTTCTTAGTTTTCTTTGCAACTTTTCTCTTTTGGGAGGTTTTAAAAAATATTTACCACCAAATGTTCTGTCACCCACCCCTGGCTCTGCATTTGAACCTGGGACAGACCTGGGCACATTCAGGTAGTCACAGAGTCCTTCAGGGGTTTTAAAAAAATAAAAAGCATCTCATAAAGAGCTGCACAGAGGCCTCGCTGTCCCCAACACCTCCCTGTCCCCAACACCTATGGCTCCGAGCAGAACACCAGGGCCTCACACAGGCAGTACCCCGGGCATGGCACATTTGCTTGTTTTGTCAAAGATCTGTCCTTGTCTCAGTCCAGGCACAACGGCCACGCTCCTCTGATGGAGGCCCAGGGCCACCTGAGAGGCTCCATGGGGTGGCTTTGACCCCAGCTCCCGAGGCGAGGGACTCTGGTGTGCTCCTCTCCTTCTTTGTCAATGTGTCTGCTCATTCACTCAGCAAATGCTTCCTGGGTGCCTACCATGTGTGCCTACTATGTACCAAGCTCTGGTCTAGGGGTGGAGGAAACAGAAATGGGAGGTGGAGCCTCTTCTGCAGGGATGCTCACAGAGGAGAAGCTGGGCCCTCAGACTCTTCTTCAGGGCCAGTGGGAGGTCAGTGCAGTGTGCAGTTTCTCACAGCAGGAGGCTTATGGTGTTATCTCACATGGTGGCCTCACTGTGGAGGAGACATGGGAAGAGACCATGAAGCCTGGGAAGGAGGGGACAGGAGGGTATCTGTATCAGGAAAAGATGGTTCCAGGCACAGGAGGAGGTGACTCAGGGGCACTAGTGGCCAGGAAGCCAGGTGGCTGGGGTGTCCTTAATGATCGGAGTGGAGAGGAATGAGCATCACACAGGCCACAAAGCCCTAAGGACAAAGGTGACTGGCATGGGAGCATGTAAGGTTCAGGGAAGAAAGCCTGTTTTCTCAGAGAATTCTGACTCCGCACTCAAAAAGAAGGGAATGTTCACCCAGACCCAACCATGACTGTCGCTGGGCCAACCTGCTTAGGTATGGCCATCAGTGACAATGGCTTTATGGCTTTAAATGACTGGGAAGAATCCTAAGAATAACATTTCATGACACAGAAAATGACAGAACATTTCATTATATCCTGAAAATAAACACTGACTGGAACAGCCCAGGCCACTTGTTCACCTCTGTCTCCAGTTCTGCTCAGCAGGACATACAGAACATTCCACCTACAAAGTGGGCTCCTCACACTTGCCCTACAGGGAGTGGCGCCTCACTCTTGGCTGAAAAAGCAAACGCATGGTCAGCTGTGCACAGAGTGCTTAAAAATGTCAACAACAGGGGCTCTAATTTAGCTGATGTGGGTGGCACCTGGACCCCAAGTTTTTAAAAGTCCCTGAGGCCATCTGGATCTGCAGCCAGGCTCTCAGGGAGGCTGGTGGACTGGTGGGGCACACAGAAGGCTACTGTACTGCGATTTGGGGTCGGGGCCTTTACCATTATGCCGGGTGCCTTCTGTAAAACCTTAACAATTAAAGAAGTTTGTTTGAAATGACATTATATAACCAGTCTGCTCAATGACATGACAAGTAGCATCCTGAAGAAGCAGCACTGTGTCAGTCCAAGCATATCTGCCTCTGCTGTGCATCACTAGACTGTAGCCCAAACCCAGCCAGGCTTTAAACTTTGATCTACCTCGTTCTGTCCTGGTGGTTGCCAAGCTTTTCACCATGCACATGCGTTTAAGTTCTTCCAGGTATGATACTGCCATGATTTCCTTGTGCTGATGCCTCATCTTTTCAAAGGTCCCTCATGTGCACAGGGTTCTCAAGCGATGCATGTGGAGAGGGCACACAGGCATCAATGCCCCATTCACCAGATAAGGAAACGGAGGTTCCTGAAGACCCGCGACCAGCTGGCACTCCACCTTCCCCTTCTTCAGCTGTAAGAACAGCACATCTGAAAGCTACTCTTCTCTGCCCTGCCTCTAAGTGGAGGCAAACTTCCACCTGGTGGAACCATCACTTGAACATCAAAAGGGATGCGTGAACTTAGCAAGGCGTTTGGCACAGGGTTGTCGCAGAATAAGAAATAAACAGTGGATGGTCTTCCTGGGTGGCACTTCCTGGAGAGATCTATGGGGCCATTTTTGGTGACTGTAATGACCAGGAGTATTACAGGATTTACTGGGCAGCAGCCTCCCCTGTGAGATGCCCCGAGGCTCCTGCCCATGCCAACCACACCCTGATTAGGACACTGGAGCCTCTGAGCTCGCTGCTGCCTCTGTCACTGACTAGGCCCTTTCCTCATGGACACAAGGACCAACCTCAGCGGTTTTGCACTTTGAGGGACATTAACCCTAGAGGCAGGCAGCACCCCATATCCTGACAACCCTATGTGACTCTAGACCATTGCCGTGTGTGCCCTGACAAGGATACCTGGTTGACTGCTGCATCCTGAGAACACTGCCCTCTTCAGCTCTCTGGTAATGACAGGCAAGGACAATCCAGGCCCAATCTCCAACACAGGAGGGGAGGTCAGACCCATGGTGGAAGGCTGAGCTGCTCTGGAAATTTCTGGGTGGAAACTAGAGCAACACACAGCTTCTTTCCTGTGGTGCACAATGATGACATTCCCCAGCATTCTTCCTTCTTCAAGGAAGGAGGGAACACAGGCATCCCACTGCACTTCAATTAGGCAGAGGGGGAGAGAGAGTAGGGGGAGGAGGGAGAGAGGGAGGGGCTGTCACTGATGAGGACACCAGGCTCCCGAGGCCTGCACCACCGATGAGGGCACCTGGCTCCTGGGGTCTGCACCACTGATCAGAGCACCTGGCTCCTGCATCTGAACTCCTTCTCCAGTGCCTGGCTCCCACCCTGGGGGCTGCAGCCATGCAACCAGGAGCCAGGAGCGGTCACCTCACTAATTCAGTAAATGAACTCTGACAAGCCTAAATGGTTGTTTGGATGGATCCTCTCTCCTTCCACCTCCCTGGCTGACTGGAACCTCAAATAAAATAAATTAAATAAAACACAAGACACCATCCCAGTCTTTTATGGTTGCCTTCTCTAGCAGGAGTCAGAAAAACACTAATGATGCTGGGGCTGGGGCCTGGGGGTCCAGGGCTGGGGGGCTAGGAATCAGGAGGCTCTTTTCCCCCACCCTGTGTGTTCCCCTGCCTTCCTGGGCAGGGTGGGGTGGGCCTGGCCATTATTCCATGGGCTGCCACAGGAGTCTTCAGTCAGTTGGAGGCGTTGGTGGCTGCTTGCACCTTGCTGACAGCTGCTGTCAAAACACTCTCACAAGTGGCAGCTCAATAATAACTCAAAAATGAGATACAAATGAGTGATTTCTCATGAGTGGGATGTGCTGCCATTCTGAGCCCACTGGCTCTGAGTGCTGTGGGGGTGCCTGGGGATGCTGGAGAGAAGCCACAGTGACCATGGGGACACTGGTTGAAAACACAAAAGCCAACTGGGCACACTCAGACGATTCTGGCAGGAAGATACCTTGCCCTAGAAGGGGGACCCGAGGACTTGGGGGGGGGGGTTGAGGTCATGCCTGAGGGAATGTGGCCACTCCTAGATACAGCACCTGGGATGGTGTCTCCCCCAGGAAACAGCTGTGGGGTGACTTGCTGTGCACCCACTTGGGAAGTTGCTTCCCAGGACACCTCTCGCCCTGCCTGCCCCCTCCCATTGCCACTCTGGGCTGCTGGCTGTTTTTGTCAAGGTGAATGCTTTCCAACAACTTGGGCTGTTTCTCCCACAGGGAAGTCAATATTAGCACGACTTGTTCAGAAAGGCACAAAGAGGCCCCAGGGAGGACCGAGAACCCAGAACCAACATCAGCACTTCTCCACAATTCACCAGAAGGAGGGGGATGGACTGCAGGCACAGAAGGCTGGAGAGGAAGGGAGGGCAGCAGTGTTCAGTCACCTGAGGGCACAGTCCTCTGCAAATGTCAGAGAACACTCTACGCCATGCTGAGGTTAGGGGACATTAAAAAACAAATTCACTGAAACTTTTGTCCTTCAATATATAAACTCTTTGGACTAAAGCTGCCATTTGGTTATATTGAGAATCAAGGTTGTGGCTCAGGCCAGGGTGGACAAAGGCCATTCAGGGATTTTATGTCAATTTCAGGCAGCAGAGTGCAACTGCCCCAGGCTCTTGGTCCACACCTTCAGGACTCCTGCCTCTTCCCTCTCCTTTCCCTGCAGAGGCCTCTGTGCCTCCGCTTCTGGGTCTGGTCATCATTCAGCCTGTTTGGTTTGCGTGTGACAGTGTGCATGCTGAGTGACCGGGCCCATGACGCTGCATCTACTTTCCATAGTGAAGTCCCGTAAAGGATGCAGCAGCCCAAGGAGCTGAACTCAAGATGGAAGGGCCAGAGGTCTGCTGCAGCCCATGGACAGGGGACCTCGCCTCCTGGGCCATGGAACGCAGGCTGAAACCTGGCCAGGTTCTCACTTAACCATCAGGGAGACCTCAGAGAGTCACCTCCCCTTTCCATTTTTCCTCTCCCATCTGTGAGTTGGTGACACTATTTCCTGCCCCCAAGGGAGGCAGGTGGATGGGGAACATGCGTGCTCTGCCTGCTGGGTGGGGCTCAGGGTGGCATATGGTCCTCCATCAATTTCTCAAACATGCTGCAGTGAGGTTAGTCTTAGGAGCAGGACAAGAACTGCTGAGAGCAGACCTGACTTGCTAACAGGGAGACTCCAAGCAATGCCATCAGCAAAAAACTTCTGAAACTACAGTGTCCTGACCTGGACACAGAAAAGATCACTGGATGCTGGAAGGGGCTGGCACTGGACACCAGGGCTGCATGGCTGGGGAAGAGGACACAAAGGCCCGCTGGGTCCTGAGCCTGCACCACAGCACCTGGGGCATGCCCCTGCCCAGGCTACTGTCCCATTTGGAAGACATGTTCCTCCTCCTGGTGCTAATGCGGCATCCCTCCCCAGGGGTACCCTTCCTGCCCATCTGCTGCTGCCACAAGTGCACAGTGTGCTTGCCTGGTGGTTGCACCCCTGCCACCCATCCTGGCTACCTTCCCTCAGGTCAGCAGAAGCCCCTCCCTCAGCATCCTGGTCTGTGGAGCCCCCAGGCCCTCTGTCAACCCTCTGGCACTCCACCAGTATTATTGTGCCCCGCTGGGAGTGCCTTTCCCTGTGTTCAACAGCCCTGCAGCACAACCTCGGCAGTTACAAATGCCTCCATGCTTCTGATGATCTCTCCAGGGTGAAACTCTGGAAGTGGAGTGATGGACTGGAGGAAGGGACTCCATCTGTGCTGATGGCAGCCCCCCATGACTATCTGAGACATGAAAGGAGTAGGCCTGACCTCTGCAAGGGCTCACATGTGGGTGCTTGGTCACAATGTCACAGCACTGAAAGATGGGAGTCTTTGAGGAGGGACTGGGAGGTGATGACCAGGTCATGATGACCTTTGCTGGACTTGCAGCAGGGGGTCTTGGTAGCAGATTACTCTCTGGGAGAGCAAGTTAATGTGAGTGGGCCTGGCTCCTCCCCACTCTTGCTTCCTCTCACTTGCCTGTGCCTTTGACAGTTCCTTTATACCATGCAGTGATGTAGCCAGATGGCTCTCACCAGAATGCTGGCTCACACCATGCTACTTTGGCCCTACACCTCCAGAATCATAAGCCATCTAAATCTCTTCACTTTATAAGTTCTCCAGACTCAGGTATTTTGTTATAGCAATACAAAAAATGGAGATTTGCTCTTTAAACTCAAGTTAAATTGAAATTCAGCTCCTCAGTTATAGTAGCCACACTTCAAATGCTCAAGAGCCATGAGGGTGCAGTAGGGCCTCAAGAGGAGAGAGGGCTCTTTGATGAGCCTGCCAGGGCCAGAACTGATGCCCACAGGTCCCTGGCCTAAGCTGCTGGTAGGTCTTCAGCACCTGGCCCTACTGCTCACCTCCCTGTGAACATAGAGGAAGCAGAAGCAGGCCCAGAGCCTTCCCTGGGGATGATGTGTTTGTTGACATGAAGTAGCATCTGTCTGCTGTGTACACCTGTCCTTATGGTTACCATTGGTTCGCAGCAGGAGAAACTGACTTTCCATTCATGATAGTGATGTGTACTTTCATTTAAAATAAAAATTTTGAAGAGAAGAAAAAAATGAGCTCACTTAAAATGATCAAACCTGTGGGGAAATGAACAGAGAATTCTTAGGAAATGGATTCTGATGTGATACTTCAGTGGTCAAATTTCTTTCTAAACCGAGATTTAAATTTTAAAAATAAACTTTTAATTTTGGAAGAACTTTAGATTCAGGGAGAAGTTGCTAAGAGTGTATTGAGTGTGTGGAGTGTGTAGGGAATTCTCATGTTCTCTGCACCATGCCGAGCCCAATGCTGCCATCCTCTGGGCGTATATTTGTTGAAACTAAGAAATGAAACTAAGGGCCATCTGTTACCTGAACTCCTCGATAAAATGTGACCAGTGTCTTCATGCATGGCCTTTTTCTGTCCCAGACTGCCTGTCCCAGATGGCTGAACTCTTCATGAGGCTGAGACCTACTGCACTTGGGGCCTCAGTGTTCTCACTTCAAGATGAGAGTATCAGAGCCTCCCTCTTGGGGCAGCTGAGCTCAGGCATCTTAAAGCCTAGCAAAGGTCAGGACCTCTAACAAACCAGTGCTGGTATGAAGTCATCTTTTTGTAACTGCAGCAGCACCCAGGGAAAATCCCAGCAAACAGTAGGTGCTCAAATATTGCCTAAAAGAGGCAGGAAGAAAAATGCGTGGTGCTTCTAGCTAAATGGTCACAGGCAAGGATCTGAGTCTTAGTTTCAGCCCCTGTAAAATGGGAGTAATAATCGTACGTACCTTGCTTGGGTTCCTTGGAGAGGTAGATGATGGGCAGGGGGAATAAAACACCAGCCCCAAGTAGGATTGGAATGAATAAAATATATAATATTTATGTGCTGCTTCCTAAATGTCAGTCCTCCTGTTATGCACTGAATCTTCCTAGCTGCCCCATGATGGAGGGCCTCCCTTTACCACCATGAGGAACCTGATGCAAGAGAGGTGAAACCACTTGAACAAAGTCACAGAGCAGGAAAGGCAGAGGCATAAGCTTGGGGTGAGCCCAGGAGCCCCTGCTCAGATCCACTGTGCTCTCTGGCCTACCATGATGACTGTTTCTTCCTGTTCCCACTTCACCCACCCACTCCAGGGGGGAGGGGCTCCCTGATCTGAGTCTAGAAGACAATTCTGCAGGTATTGGGCCTCTGTCCCTGTCCTATAGGGGCAAATCACATGGCTACCCTGAAAAAGGAGGCTCCAGGAGCAACATGGGAAGGTGCTTCAAAGATCACAGACTTTGGGGTCAACAAACCTGGGTTCCAGTCCCCATTGTGTCCCCACTCTGCTTTGTGCCCCTGGGCAAGTGAGGGCCTATCTGAGCCTCAGTTGTACATCTGTAAAACAGGAAAGAGGAAGCCACCCTCGCTGATAGAACTGGAGTGAGGACAAAGTCAGGGAGACCCTTGAGGTCAATACCTTGTAGCCTATCCTGGGTCCCCCCATGCCCATCTGGTCCTGCATGCAGAGGGACAGTGGAGAGTGTGGCCAAGTGGGCTTTCCAGCTGCCACCTACATGGTGTGAGGTGGCAGCGATGGATCAGCCTGGATGCACTCCTCTGCCTGGTAACTGCCTGGAAGCCCTGCTCAGGCCATACTACCCCGCTTGGACCACTCTGGGTAGTGGCCCAGAATAAAGATGGCAGCTGTCATGTAGGGGAACAGATGGTTCGAAAACTGAGTTAAAATAAAGAGGAAGGAGAAAGCAGAGAGGATGCTGCAGGGGCACAGGATATAAAAGGAAGCAGGGCTGGGGAGATGGAGGAGCTGGGATGCTGGGGAGCAGGTCTGGGGCTCATCCCAGAGCACCCTAGGTAGGCTTTATCCAATGACCACAACAGCCCTGATGGTGATGATAATAATGGCCACACTGCACCAGCTCCCAGTGGTGCCCCAGTGGCTTGGACTGAGCTGATGATCATCCCCCCACTGCCCTTACAAACCACCCTGAATGGGGTCTTGAAGTGGGTGGGAGGTCTGTGTCATGTGGTCCCCCCAGTCAGAAGGGCCTATTTCCAGCCTCCAGCCTCCTTCCAGGCTCAGAGAAGGTGAGAGGCTGGGAAGGGGCAAGGAGTTCTTTTCAGCTGGGATGGCTCCTTTTAAAGAATCTCTGAAGACCCCCACCCAGGGACTTCAGGCAGCCCTGCACTGCTCCTGGCTCAAGGAGAGCCCAGAACTGGACCCAGTGCTGCCCAGAGTAGAATCCAGGGTCTTGGATAAAGAAGGCAGGGAGGGAGAGGACCTTGGGTGGGTGCTCAGCTGTTTGCTCAGTCCTTCATTTTTTTTTTTAGTATCAAGATTTCTTGTTTATTTCATTTTTATTAATCTACATTCTTCACTATTGATATCAAAATTACTTCAGTATTAGAAAAAATCTACTACTGTAACTGTATGCATAAATTATAAATGCTTAATATTTATGAATTTCCATAATGATAGCTTTACAGGGCCAATCTCTGTAATCATTAGATATTGGTTTTGAATTTTTGTTGATTATCTCGGTCTTATTCTACAACATAAACCACCTTGCACAGGCTGACTGACCCACATCACACACAGTTCAGTGACCTGCCCAGCTCTCCCAAGTCCCATGGAACATTTGCTATTTGTCCAATGAAGGAATGACAGGCAGCAGTGGGGAAAAGCTGCACCCCCATACTCACTACCCCCAGAATTGCTTGTTGAAATCCTACCGAATCTAGGAGGTGAGGAGACACTGGGTGGTGGGGAGGCCTGGGTGGGTGCATGATGGGACCCATGCTGGCATGGGCGGGTACACCTCATGCCCCATCTCCTTGGGAGGTTGAGGCCTGAGAACTGCACAGTCCAGGAGCAGGACACCATCTTCTCCTGCTCCAGTGCAGGACTAGGAGGGACCAATCCTGTCCTTTGCTTGCCCCCAGGCTGCGTGGGTCTGGGTGAGGCCAGGCCTGTCTCTGGGGTTATGGCAGGGGCCAGGGCCCCACCTGCATTCTGAGCGAGCCTGGAGCCTGCCTCAGAACTAGAAGTCTGCTCTCAAGCAGAGCACCTGGCTGCCCCCACAGAGCAGCCGCCAATGTAAGATCAACAGTGGGGGGCAAACACCTCACAGACTGAGATTTCAGGGAAGAATGAGCCAACTCAGCCTAGAGGAACTTGCAGAGACCTGCTAAGTGAGATGGTAGGTGGCATTGTCCAGGAAAACTGGATGGCCACATGGGCTGGATATTCTGGGAGGAGGAGAATCCTTGCCTCAGTTTTATGGGAAGAGGGAGAGAATTTTCAAATGGTTATTCGTGAAGTCTGATATTTAATGATGAATAACTACCATGTTTGGTAGAGATGAAATAAACAATAAGAGCTCAAAAAAGTCAGTGTGTCCTAAGCCAACCTCTGGTATGTAAAAATAGTATCAAATTCAAAACAGACAACTTTTGTTTGCTTTCTGGAACTCACAGGCCTGGAAAGTATCTTGGTAGAATCAGTCAATTAGGTTCAATGAACTATCATTGTCTGGATCATCATTTAGAGTAGCGCCCTTATTTCCTATGTAGTTATGATTTAAAAATGAGTATTTCCAGCTGATTTATTCTAAATAAATCTTTAGTTAATGACCATACTATAAATATGTATTAAGTGTGGAGCAAATGGTTCCTTTGCTCTGTTTCAAAGAAATGAAAGATCCCACCCACCACGGTAACCACAAAACCCTGCAATTCTCTTGAATGTATTCAACATCTCTCCCAGGATGACAGAACAATTGCAGCAGAGGATCCACAGATGCTGAACTGGGTAGCATATGATCTGAAATAATTAGCGGCATGTTTTCCTCATATGATGCCTTTCATTCAAATGCATTTTGTCAAATTGGAGAATTTCTAATGCTTTAATTTTCATTTCATTGCCAAAAGTTATTTTTGTTATTGTTTAATCACTCACTACTTTATTATGAGCCTTTCTTGATTGTGGTTGGTGAAACCGGGGCCCAGGGTTACACCACGTGCATCTAAAGATGGTGACTGGCAGAGAGCAAATGGCATCCTAATTATGCCTGGAGAATGGCAGGATGCATTTACAATTGGCTGTATGATAATCAGTTCAGCTGCCTAGTGCGTGGACAGATATACTTTACATGTATATCTGTATATACATGTACAGAAGGGGAGAAGGGGAGGGGCAAACTCAGAGAGTGATCGCTAGAGCAAGTGATCACGTGACCTTTAACAGGATTGGATGGACATATCTGGTTACAATTGCTTATGCATGAGACTGCTTATATATTGAGGGTGTTATTTGAATAAAGGGAAAGCTGCTTCATGAACCTCTGAAGTGTACATGTCTTCTGTCCCGCTGGTCAGACTGTAAGCGCCAGAAGCGGCGCCGAGCCGCTTGGAGCAAGCCAGGCAAAGAAGCCACAGTTTTCCGTAAGTGTAGCCATTTGGAGCAGTCAGGCAAAGAAGCTGTGGTTTTCTGTAAGTGGAGCCACTTGGAGCAGCCCCGGCGGCAAGCAGCTGTTTGCAGTACTTGATCATTTATGATGTCCCCTGACCCAGAGTAACCCACACAGCAGGTGTTCTCCTGGAAGAGAGGCACGTGGGCCTCTGCTCTGCAGTGGGGATGACTGAGGCTCAGAGAGCTGGAGGGAATGCCCGAGGCCACTCAGCAGAGGCTGCACTGGACCCAGCACCCTGCTCCAGGTTTCTGCTGGTTCCTTCCCTTCACCCTGATAGCTTCCTAATGAATCATCTTCATGTGTGGGGGGCTGCAGTGGGGCCCAGTGAGATAGTAGCCCTTTGATACAAGGAGAGAAGGGGAGGGGCAAACTCAGAGAGTTGTCCTGGCTGTCACTGGCTGGAGGTCACGACATGCCAGTGAGTCAGACGGTCCGTAGATTGAATGGAGGAGATGGGGAACCCAACACCGACCATCCTGAGGACAAAGGACAAGCCCTTCAGGACACAGGAAGTGCTGAATAAACAGCTCCTCTCCAAGCCATCCTCACCCCACCACAGTGGGACTAAATGGATCCTCCCTCCTAGGGCATCATGGGGCTTAGCAAGATCACCTGAGTGACCTGCTCAGAGCAGGGTTGGACCAACAGCAGGTGCTCTGAGGCCTGAGTGGCAGAAGGGCCACAATAGGTCCCCTAATCAGGGCCTCTTGTTAACCTGTGGGCCAATTCAGCACCCATGAGCTGGAATGAGTTCCATTAACCTGCTGCACTCTCCACCAACACCAAACCCCAAGACTTTCTAAAACTCCTACTGTGCACACAACCCAGCTTCTAAAGCAGGGACACCCACCTGAAGTAGAGTGGGAATCACATATTTCGTTAAAACTGCCAGCATCAAAGCAAAAAGAAACAGGTGGAATTTATTTTAATAACAGGCTTTACTTGGTGTGTCCACCCTGTCTTCATTTCCATCATCATCGAGATAGAAATGTCTTCAGTTGACTTTGCCTCTCATATTTTTCCTGCTAAGTTCTTGAGGTCTGGTGGGTGTTTTGCATGTATGGCACATCTCTGTTCAGACCTGCCATGTCTCAACTCCACAGCCATGTGTGGCTAATGGCCACAGCCTCAGGTGACACAGTTCTAGACCAAAATGCCCCCCCAACTGGGCCATAAACTAATTATTTTAATTTTTTTTAATTCTCTAGTTTAAGGAAGAGCTTGAGTTCATCCTGTAGCCAGTTTATGTTTATACTTTGAGATGTTGATACAAAACATTCTTTGAAAAGGCCCTGCATCATTGGCAGATTTTTTCTTCATCCAGAGAACCTGACCCCTGTGTCATATCAAGAGAAACTGGGTTGTCTTTGTCACCCCTGAGCCCTAGCACAGAGACTGCTTCCTCTCTGGAGAAAAAGATATATAATGCCAATTGCTGTGAAATTTGCCGCTGTGAGAACAGCTAATTTTCACACCCAGATGAACTGGCTGGGTTTGTTAAAGCTCAATATAATCAAATAACCATTAACACTCATCTTCACCCGCCTGTCTTTCACTCTTTGTACCATTAATGCCCCAGTGGGGAGCAGCTCTGTGTTTGCTCAGACACAGCCTATTTAGAAAATTCTGATGGCCTTCTGAGAATAAAATATCCCTCCTGGAAATCTTACAACAGATGAAGCGATCCTCTCTAATCTTCTTATGGTTGTAGCCTCTGCTCCTAGGCCTGGTTATCTCGTGGGCTTGCAAGGGAGATGGGAGGGGGAGAGAGAGGGAGAGAGTGAGAGAGAGAGAGCAAGAGAGAGAGAGAGAGACAGAGAGAGAGACAGAGAGACAGAGAGAGAGAGGAAAGTGGGTTATACATAAATCTTTATGTTTCATAGATGTTTATATAAATCTATGTAGATGCATGAAATAACAAAGGGGAGACACCAAGCAGGACCAGTTGGGCAGCCCTGGCCTCTGCCTGGACAGGGTGTGTGGAAGCTCCACTCTGCACCACCAGCTGGCTGGCTGCACAGGACGCAGGATCTGGAGTGGGGGCAAGCACCCAGGTGGCCGTACCTGGGACTTGTCTGAACAGGGCAGATTTTCCCACACTCACTCACTCTTCTCACTTCGTCTGCCCTCCTTCCTCAGTCCTGGTTTGTTTTGTTTTTTTAAACTCAGATATTTTTCATTCTAACTTCTCTCCTCCTCCCTCTGCTGGCCTTCCTCCCTCTCCCTGCCTCCCCCTGCTCTGTCCTCCATCTCTCCCTGCCTCCCACCTGGCTCCCCTCCTCCCTCCTGGATCCCCCTCCATCCTCCCTACCAGCCCCAGCCCCTTCCCTTCCCTGACCCCATGGCTGCTGGCAGACTGGCACCTCCCTCCACAGTCTCCTCTTACTGACCCCATCACACTCACCTCTGTCCCTGCTCAGCCTTAATTTCTGGTTAATATGTTCTCAGTCAAGGAAAGAAGGAAAAAGAGGAGTGGGGGGAGGAGAGGAATCTTCTGAATAAATCATTTCATCACATGAGGAGAATCTGCTAATGACACGGTTGCTTTTGGAGTTTTTATGCTGCATGTGAAGTAGGGATCCAGAGGTCCTGATTCAGACCCGCTAGAGGCAGCTCTGGGAGGTCCTGCAACCTCCTCACCCAGAAAGAAACCAGTGGAGAGAAAGATGCCTGCGCCCCTCACCTTGGCCAAGCCTGAGCTGCTACCACAGACCCGGGTACCCAGGCCCAGCCCCCTCTGCCCATTGGCTGTCCCTCCCTCCACCGAGCCATGGTGGGACTGGATGGGCAGCAGCCAAGCCTCCATTTCCCCACCTGGACCCCTGGAGCTGGAGGGCTGAGGTGGGAGTGGGAGTGTCACTCTAGGGAGTGAAAGCAGCATTCAGAATCAACATTGGGAGTCACATCAGTAGAAAAGTGACAATATCCCCCCAAGTTATTCTTCACAATGATGGGGTGCATTTAGAGTGGGGACGAGCCTTGTGGTGGCTTCCAGCTGGCACCTGTAAAGCAGGCCTGCTGCTGCTGCTGCAGATTCAAAGATACCGGGAAGAATGTCTGCTCCCTGTTTTTGGGGTGTCATGCCAACCACAAAGGCTGGGCCAGGAGCTGGCTCTGACACAGCTCAGCAGAGCAGGGCCTGTATCTGACCTCAGGATGCTCCTCTGAGAAGGGACAGGGCACAGCTGGAGTTGTTCACAGGGGACTTACATATGTGCAAGGTGGGGAGCCCCAGGGACCATAGGCCACCAAGCTCAGATGCCCTAAAAAAATTCCTGTTTTGGGGGTAAAAGTGGATTTGGTCCTGGAGGCCAACTATCCTGGATTTGAATCCTGGCCCTGCCATGTTCAGTGAGCAACACTGGCTTCCTTCAGTGATGTGGATGCAGTCTGACCTCACAGGCAGACTGCATGGAGGCTACACAGTATGGCCATAGCATTGCCCGGTAAATGGCAGTGATCCATATTTCCCAAACTTGCTTCTGCTTGCCGGCCTCCAGGGACTAGTGAGAGGCAGTGACTGAGGCTGACTCCCTGGCAGACAGCTGGCCTGAGTCTCCACCCCAGGATCTGGCTCCCATGTGCTCTCTGATCACATCTCTCTTAGGCCTCAGTTTCCTCATCCTATGGGAATGATTAGGATGGATGTAGAAGCTGTCCTCACATGAAGGAAGGGTAATTGTCATGTGACCAGCTATGACTACTGGTGCAAGGACCAGGAATTTGCAGAAGAAGGATCTTAGGGTGCAGGCCCTGGGTTCAAATCTCAGCACTATCATGTAGTACATTACTAGCTGTGTGACCATAGATAAATCACTTCACCTCTCTGTGCTTCTGCATCTCATCTGTGAAGTGTGCCTGCCTCACTGGGCCATCCTGGTGTTTCAGTCTGGACTCCATAACTATGGTTTCTGATCCAGAGGGCAGAACACAGGTCTTGGGCTTCTCGAACACTCAAGGGTCAGGGCTAGTAAGTGGAGTGTTGTGGATTGACAGTTTATGAAGATACCTGTTGCAGCTACAGCAAGAAGCTGCAGGAGAAGCTTGGTCACCACACACATCTCTCATCCCACTCTGGACCATTCAGAGGGCACTTCTCAAATGTGTCAATGGCATCCTACCTCTGACACCTGCTTCCATGGGCTGCAGGCTTTCCAATAACCACACAGGTAGACTGGAAGTGCCAGGAAGCTCATGCCCCGGAATAAATTGTATACAATGGCTTGTGAGGTTGTGGAGGAATGTCCTAGCTTCCTGCCCCTCAGAGCACCATTCACAACCTCCAAAGCACCCCCACAGGACTGATCCCCTGCTCATCAATACACCTGCATTGGTTTTCTTTTTTCCCTCATCTTACCTGGGAAGCACCTGCCTCCCTAGGTTGGCTTATATTTGCATCCCACAGAGGCCATTTAATCCACCCATTTTACATCATAAATTCTGATGGACAGTTTCAAGAGGAACAGGAGTGCTGAGGATTTCCAAAAAGCAAATGTGCCCTAGACTCTTGCAGGCAGGTGATGTTGAAAAGAAGTCTGAAAGAACAGTGTGGTAGTCAGCTTTCTGTTACTGTGACAAAACATCTGACATAATCCACTTAAGGAGAGGAAAGTTTTATTTTGGCTCACAGTTTCAGAGGTTGCTGTCCAAGATTAGTTGGCTCTGTTGCTTTGGGTCTGTGGTGAGGCAGCCCTACATGTTGGGGAAAGCATGCTGGAGCAAAGTCAGGAAGCAGGAGGTGGTTCGGGGAGACTACCACTGTCCCCTTCAAGGGCACACTCCCAATGACCTAACTTCCTTCCATGAGGCCCCACCTCCTTATAGCCTAGAGACCAAGCCTTCAATACATGGGCCTTGGGGAGCATTCAAGATCCAACTATGGCCAAGAATTCATAGGGTGGTGTAAAGGGGTCCCAGGCAGGGGAACAGCCTGGCAGAGGCCCTGTGGTGGGGGGCAGATGGCACAATTTTGGCAGAGAGTTAAGGGGTGCTGTGTGATCTAGGAAGTCATGTCACATCCCTGAGCCTCAGTTTCTTCTTCCGTCAAGTGGTCCAAAGCTACCTGCTCCTCTATAAGCCTCTGCAGAACAGGAGACAGAACTTAGAGTTTCTAAATGAGAAAGGAGGTCCAAGAGTGGGACCCAAGAATAACAATTCAGGCACTGAATGCTTACCACGGAGGCACAAGGCAAGACCCTGTGTTTAGTTCACTCTTTTTTTCTCCAAAGCCTTTGTCCTTCTGGAATGACATCAGCACCATGGGGTAGGGGACTATCAGAGGGACTATCGTATGACAGTGGCTGCAAAGAATGCTATCCACAGTAAGAAATTTAGTGAAGAAAAGTAAAGCAAGAGCAGACAGTGCAAGACAAGGGAAATCTTTTAAATAAGGCCTCTGACAGCAGATAATTGAAGCAGGTAGTGGAACTTACCATGTGAAGCCTGGGGTATGAGCAAGCCAGGAAGAGCCAGCAGTATGTGCTAATGTCCTGGGGCAGGAGGGACTAATTCGAGATACAGCAATGAGGCTCGTGTGGCTGGGACATGGTCAGCAAAGTGGAAGGGAATGATGGGAGAGGAGGATGGAGAGAGTGTGGGTTCAGGTCCTTCAGGACTTTGTGAACCCAGCAAGGAGTTCAGCATTTAACCGGCATGAGCAGGAACCTGGGAGTCACAAGTGGCCTGGAGGACACCCCTGATTTGTAGTGCAGGGTCATCCTGGCTGAGGCAGGAGAATGGCCCAGTGGAGGGCAGAAAAGGAGGCTGGCAGGTAACTGATGGTCCTGCCCTACCCCACTGCCAGGGGTCTGCTCCTGTCCCTGAAGTGCTCCATCCCCTGGTGTGTGCCAGGCAGGGGTGATGAGCTGCAAATGAGCAGGCGGGCAGGAGATTGATTTCCACCAGCCTTGGGTGAAGATGTGGTGTTTGCAATTATACTCTGAGCTCTGAAACCAAGGTCCTGAGGGGATACAGGCAGGTGGCATCCTGGTGATTTAAATGATATCCTGCTTGAATATGGAGTGTCTAAGTGTTCTCTCCCAAGCTTCACATGGGCAGAGACCTGCCTGGTTCATTTGTTTAGTTAAGGAGCTACTTATTAGCACAACCTCCAGCTGCTGTTGGGTGGAGGAGACAGGGACCCTGGTGGCAGTTGGGGACAACTCCACAGGGTGGGGGTGACCAGCCAGAGGGGACTAATGACAGCAGTCATCAGTGGCTGGTCCTGGAGTCCCACTAAGTATATGGCATTTCGAATGAGCATCGTGTAAATTAGAAGCTATGCTGTGTGTGTCCCTGTGAGGAGCCACATGGGGCAACTGAGGCACAAGGGAGAGAGAGGACTCACTCAAGTTCACAGTTGGTGAGTGACATGGGGCAGTGGCCTTGCATGACGGAAGGCTGAATATGGACAGCTTGACTTGATCAGTTATTCACACCAGCTCTGGCAGCCATCAGAATCTGTCCTGAGTGTCCTGCACACCACCCACCGTCCCTGGTTGACCTTCCCCTGGGTGGGGCTTTCCACATCCCTAAGGCCAGGCTTGGGCTCAGTGCCTGAAAGAGCAGCAGGTGGTGAGGGGACCTCCAATGCCGTGAGCAAGGACAGGCACCCTCTCTACAGACAAGGTTGGCTAGGAGCAATCCTGGGCCCGGATCAAGTGCTAGCTCTGTCTTGTCTCATGGGGAATGCACAACTTCAAGGTCATTATCATGGTTCCCATCTTGCAATGAGGAAACTGAGGCCCAGGGAGGCTAGAGAACTGCCAGGTTCTCCCAGGTACTGAGCAGAGGGCTGGGCTTGGATGGCCTGCAGCCCTAAGGCTTTGTCACTCTTCCTCTTTCTCTGATGCTTGGACAGCCCAAAAGACCTGCCATGGTGTCACCGAGCTCTTTTCAAGAAGAGAAGCTCACTAACTCTCCAGATGACTTGTTCCATCACGGACACTGTATGTCCCCACACCTACCTTGAGCCTTGGCCTTGGTGCCTTCTGGTGGCCACTCTTGCTGCTGTGGCCTCTGGAATAACTCAGCTGGACAGAGGGAGGGTGCCTCACCCCCAGCACCCATACCCAGAAGACTCTCCTGCCCCAAGGATGCTGACCTGAGTCTTGGACCTTCCCCTTCCTGGAAAAATCTGATTACGTTGCAGCCTTTGAAATTTAGTAACATAAAACTAACCAATGTTCATGATAATAGATGGTTTAATTCTCTGTGAAAACTGCAGGCTATCTACATTTAACTTGAAGACGCTTATGAATAAAATGGAAGAGACTGCTCCATAATTTGCTACTTTAAGAGACTTAGCTTTATTTCCCTGAAACCCAGTTTACTCAATGATTCTAGAATGTCCTATTGTTCTGTAATCATGCTGTTTTTAGGAAATTTATTTTTCTTTCTTTCTTTCTTTTATTATTATTGTTATTATTTTTTGCTTCAGGTCTTATTGCCTGTGCTATTATTTTGTAGAACTGATTTTATGTAAGTATGGAAGATTGTAAGAATTTAAATAATTCTAAATAATCAATGTTCTAATAACAAAAATTTTAATAAGATTTTTCTCACTGTTATGTCCTTTTTATAATATTTTAGAGCAAGAGTATGAAGTTATATATTGACAATGAGAAGTCCTGGCATCATTGTTTGTAGCCATAGGATCCCAAGGCAAACTGTTACTTATTTGGGTCTCAGTCTTATTGTGCAGAAACACAGAATCTAAGGACAGATCATTTCTAAAGTTTTTAAGTTTTCTGTAATTGTTTTTCTTCATAGACTTGCACTTACAAAATAAATTTAGTAACAACTATTATTAGACTATGAAAACACATAAAAATTTTGAGAAAATGTAATACCCCCTCTAAAATTGAAAATCTTAAGACCTTCAGGGGTTTGTTGAACACATCCAGCAAATTAATGTTAAAATTATTTTTAGCTTAATGAAGTAATTTATTTAATATCACAGTATTTATATAAAATGTCATATTTTATTTCTACGAGGCAGGATATTGTATTACAGAGAACAACATGTAGTCCATATTTTAATATGTAGTATATTAGGAAGAATATTATCATTTGAAGATGAAGTTATGCAAATCTTGTATGAATATATTATTGCACCTTAAAATTTAACATAAAAAATTATACAGTAGCACTTAGCCACTTTTTAGTTCATTAGTCCAATAAATATTTAAAGAGTGCCTACTATGTGCTAAGAACTATCCCAGACAACCAGGATACCCAGTGAAAAAAACTGACAACTACATTACCTTTAAAATGAACTTACTGGGCTGGGGGTGTAGCTTAGTAATAGTACTTACCCAACATGGGTGAGGCCCTGGACTCTATCCCCAAATGCAGCCAAAAAATAAAAAGGCAAACAAAAACATACTCTAGGTTGTATGATGGGAGTGGGGGACTGGGAGAGGTGGAAGGGCAGACAGAAGAGAGGAACTAAATAACTTGTCAAAGGTACAGGGATAGAGTGGGCAGCAGGACAATGGTGTGCCTTACTGATGAGGTCATATTTGAACAGAGATCTGAAGAGAGTAAGAGCTCTGTCCCCAGAGAGAACTATACACTAATGTAGGAATTTGCTTGGTAACCTGTTAGAGGAAGCTAAAAGTGAGGTGTAAGAGATGAAAAACATTCAGATGTGGATGTATGAGAGGGAGGCTGTGTTCATGTGTGAGGAAAGATGCAAGGGTCTGTGAAGAGGGCTGTTGTCATGAATACCTTGAAATCCTCTGAGGAGAAATGAAAAATCATCGGAAGACTGGGTCAGGGAACTGACACAATCATGTATATTTAAGAGAATCACTATTTCTGTTCCATTGAGAAAAGACTGAGGCAAGGAGTGACAAAAGTGGAAAACCAAATTATAAGCATGTTGCAAATAAAAAGTTTGGAATCAGTGACCCACAGTGAACACGGTGGGAAACATCAGTTTCTGGTTGTATTTCAAAGGTAGCACCAAATAAATGTGATAATAGAAAGATGAGAAAGAGAGAAGCCAAAAGTGATCTTAGATTTCTGACCTGAGCATCTAGAAGGTTAGAGTTGCATTAGCTCAGATGAGAAAGAACATGGAAGATGGTTTTTTGAAATAAGGAATGCTTTGTAAATTCAATCATGGTTTTCATTTTCTATATCATAGGGAAATATTTTTGAAAGAAAAATTGAGTGTTTTCATTTCCTTATGGTATGGAATGTTTTATAATATTTAATGTTTTTTTATTTGTTAGGCATTATAATGTTATATATCCAAACCATATGAATAGTCTGATAATTCTTCCCTAGCATAAAATTCTTGCAGGTTTACATTTTCTTGAATTTTCACTGGGACAATAATAAGCTTTCAATCATTTAAAGTGCTACTGAAATATTTCAAATTCAGTTTACATGAAGTAACTATATTTTTTAAAAAAATATCATTAACCATTTACTAGCTGACATATGCCTTTTGATTAACAAATCAAAAAGTGGGTGATAAAAGAATATTTTTCAATTACTCTTCTTAAAGAACATTAATATCCAAATTATATAAAGAACCCAAAAATCTTAAGACAAACCAAAAAGTACCTCCTAATATCCCAATCAATAAATAGTTAAATGATCCAAACAGACATTTCTCAAAAGAAGAAATGCAAATAGTCAACAAATATATGACAAAATTTAAACATCCTTAGTGATAAGGGAAATGCATATCAGCTACACTGGAATTTTATCTCACTTCAATTAGAATGGCAATCATAAAGAACAAAAATCTCAGTCATTGCTGGCAAGAACTTGGAGAAAAGGAAAACTTACACATCATTGGTGGGACTGCAAAGTAGTATGACCACACTGGGAAGCTGTATGAAAATTCTTCAAATGACTAGGAACCTCCATATAACCTACCTATCCCACTGTTCAATAGTTATCCTAGAGAACTAAAATCAGCAAACTATGGTGATACGTATATATCGATGTTTATAGTAGTGCAATTAACAGCCAAGTTACAGAATCAACCAAGCTGCCTGTCAATAGAAGAATGCATAAAGAAAATGTGGTATATAAAGAGAGTGGGGTTTTACTCAGGTGTAAAGAAGAATGAAATTATGTCATTTGCTGGTAAATGGATGGACCTGGAGAACATCGTGCTAAGAGAAATAAGCCAGACTCAAGCATCAAATGTCTTCTAAGTGGAAGCTAAAGAAAAAAAGAAGGAGAAAATAAAAAGTTATTTAAAAAAGATCTCATGAAAATAGAAGGGAGACTAATAGAGTAAATGAAGATTAAGGCGATAGAGAAAAAATGGGGAAGTGCTGAGGAATGAAGTCTATCAATCTATGCTATGTCCATGTCTGACTATACCACAGTTAATCTGGCTTATATATGCAATTATGATGTACTAATTAAAATAATAATGATAGCAATAGTAGAAGGGAGATCAGTAGAGTAGAATCAATTATTTCAGGGGGGTAGAGTGAGAAAAGGAACACACAGGGGAATGAGATTGATCTAATCATGTTATGTTCATGTTCAAATATCACATAGTGAACCTCACTATTATAATTACAAAGCACCCCCACCAAAAAAAAAAAAAAAAAAAAAAAAGAATTCTTAAGAGTTTAAGCAACAATGAACAATGTTGTAGAAGGGCATTTTAGTCAGGACAAGAAGAAAATGAAGGGAAAGAAGAGTAAGAAATGTGAAATGGGGTTGTTGTCAGGTCTCAGCTGATCCGAGAGGCCATGATCAATTTAAGGTAGTAATTCACTGCCTCTGGGGAGTCAGATCCACCTTTCTAAATTTGATTTCAACTACAGAGTCTATCCTCATAAGAAATGTCCTGACATTCAAACTTTTGCTTACAATTTTAAAAAATTCAGGGATTCCCAAAGACCTCCAAGTGTGGATGTCTATGTTTTTAGGAGTAAATCTGAAATGCTCCAGTTTGTAGATTTCTTCTCTAGAATTGAACCAATACAAAGTCAATAGTAGAAAGAATGTTATCAATGAAAACCATTCAAGCTTTTAAAAACCTTCAGAAAAAGTCTGTATCTTCATTATAAAAGAGTGTAGGTGGAGGGATCAGTTGCATGTAGTCAAAATGATTAACACTTTATATAAGAGCTTTTATAGTAAAGATGAGGGCCAAAAAAATGGAATCATCTGGTCCAGAAGACATGTCTTCCATCCTCTGCCCCACTCCCAGCACCCAATTATTTTGAGCTTCTTAATACATTTATTATGAATAAAACACTAGTGTGAAGCACATTTGTGGGCACATAAAATAATTTCAAATACAGAAACTTATTAGTAAGAATCTCATTGACTGATTTTTCTTCTTTTTTGTCTACTGCTTATGTATTTTGAATATAAGGTGTTCTAAGATGAAAAGCATGTAAAGCTTCCCTACTTATGACTCAATTCCTTGGGCCGTAACTTGAAGTGACTGATATTTAGCAATTCAATTAAAATAAAAGTTTAATGAATGTATATTGGGTCCATTTCCCTGGTGATTAAAATGTTAGATGTGATGGCATAGCAATGAAGTTCTTTTTTTATTTTTTATTTGTACACAAATGGGACATCATTTTATTTCTATGGTTGTACATGATGTAGATTCACACCATTCATGTAATCGTACATGTACATAGGGTAATGATATCTGTCTCATTCCATTATTTTTCATACTCCCACTCCCTCCCCCATCTCATTTCATCTACACAGTCCAAAGTTATCCATTCTTCTCTTAACCCCCACCCCCAACCCCCACTATGTATCATCATCCACTTATCTGGGAAAATATTTGGCCTTTGGGTTTTTGCAATGGGCTTATTTCACTTAGCATGATATTCTCTAATTCCATCCATTTTTTATGTAGATCCTCTACATTGCCAAATCCTAAAAGACATTTCAAGATTCTCTCCATCCCAGATATCCATTTCTGAATCATGAATTCCTGTCTGTTCAAAGAGTTTCTAGCAACAGAAAATAAGTCACCAGTAATAGTAGGGGTCTTGACAGGTAATGTTCTGTCTCCTTTCTTCCTATCCATTTCTCTTTGGGAAAAAAGATACCAGCAGAAATTTAGCTTCCAGTTAAAACCCCTGTAAATCATATCTGACCCAGCCATGTGTTCAAAGGCATCATTGCTTAACACACCAATAATATGGCATATGACTTTTCCTGTCTTCCTTTATTCTTTCCAGCAAGGGCTCCAGCCACGCTAAAGCACATTCACAGCGTGCATCCAGAAAAGTTATGACCTGCCCATTTGAAGAAGCTGCTCCTCAAAAAAGAGCATATGATCCAAGATGGCGGACTACAGGGTGACTGCATCTCCAGTTGCTCCAGGACCCAGGATTCAAGAAGGGGAGGCATTGAGAGACTCGGACTAAAATAGAGCCATGGGGTGAGTCTCCCTCACCTGGTGAATCCCTGCCCGGGTGCAGGCCTGGATTCGGGTGGCTTATTAGAGTAGGGTAGGGCAGCTAGATTCTTCCCCAGGCAGCTCTGTGCACTCCGGTGGTGGGCTCCTCCCACAGGGCCAGATTCTCCAGCATCTCAGAGCAGGACCCCCAGTGAGAGCCTTTCTGCACAGAACCAAGTTTCAAGTCCCTGAACCAGGGCAGCGAGTTCCTGACCACAGGTTGCTTCAAGGACCAGGACAGGGCAGCCAGGGACTTCCCCAAACAGCCTGCAGCCCGGCCCCCTACAGCGGGAAGCATCTTTTCAGGCTAGCTTCTTGCAGCAGGCCCCCCAGTGAGAGCCTTTCCACACAGAGCCAGCCACAAATTCCCAAGCCAGCAGAGACCTCCGGCCCACAAGCAGCCTCTGGGACCAGGGCAAGGCAGCCAGAGACCTCTCCAGGCAGAACTGCCACCCAACCCAGCACCCCTGCCACAGGTTTTTTCCATGGGGTGATCCAAGATGGCAGACTAGAGGGTGTCTGCATCTCCAGTCGCTCCAGAACCCAGGATTCAAGAAGGGGAGGCATTGAGAGACTTGGACTAAAATAGAGAAACGGGGTGAGACTCCCCAACCCGGTGAAGCACTGCCCGGGAGGCAGGCCCGAATTCTGTGGCTTATTATAATAGGGTAGGGCAGCTAGAGTCTTCCCCAGGCACTCTGTGCACTCCGGCAGTGGACTTCTCCCACAGGGCCAGATTCTCCAGCATCTCAGAGCAGGAACCCCAGTGAGAGCCTTTCTGCACAGAACCAAGCTTCAAGTCCCTGAACCAGGGTGGCGAGTTCCTGCCTGCAGGTTGCTTCAGGAAACAGGACAGGGCAGCCAGGGACTTCCCCAAGAAGCCCGCAGCCCGGCCCCCTCCGGCGGGAAATGCCTTTCCAGGCTAGCTTCTTGGAACAGGTCCCTTAGTGAGAGCCTTTCTACACACAGGCAGCTCCAAGTCCTGGAAACAGTAGCAGGCTAGGGGCAGCTTTCCTTGGAAGCACTGCACTATCAAGTTACTCCAAGACTTCAGGCTACTGAAGGCAGAAAGGTGATACAATGGAAATCTACAGGGACACTATAAGCCAACAGAACAATTCTGCAATATCACAAAGTACTACTGACATGTGACCAATATGAGAAAACAAGGTAAGAAAATGTCCCAAACAAACCTAGATACTATATCCATAAAACCCAATGACAGCACAGCAGAAGAAATGTCAGAAAGGGAGTACAGAATGCACGTAATTAAAACAATCAGGGAAGCAAACGAGGAGATGAAAGAGCAAATGCAGGCATTGAAGGAGGAGATGAAAAAGCAAATGCAGGCAATAAAAGATCACAACAATCAACAGTTAAAGGACCAAATACGGGAAGCAAGAGTTCATTTCAATAAAGAGAGATATTGAAAGAAAACCAAACAGAAATCCTTGAAATGAAGGAAATAATAAACCAAATTAAAAACTCCATAGAAAGCATAACCAATAGGATAGAACACCTGGAAGACAGAACCTCAGATATTGAAGACAAAAATAGTTAACCTTGAAAACAAAGTTGACCAAACAGAAAAGATGGTAAGAAATCATGAGCAGAATCTAAAAAAAATATGGAATATCATGAAAAGCACAAATTTAACAATTATGGGGATTGAGGAAGGCTTAGAGAAACAAATCAAAGTAAGGAACAATCTATTCAATGAAATAATATCATAAAATTTCCCAAATCTGAAAAATGGGAAATGGAAAACCAAGTACAAGAGGCTTATAGGACTCCAAATATACAAAATTACCACAGACCCACAACAAGGCACATTATTATGAAAATACCTAACTTACAAAATAAAGTCAGAATGTTAAAGGCCGTGAGGGAAAAGAATCAAATTACATTCAGGGGGAAACCAATAAGAATATCAGCAGATTTTTCAATCCAGACCCTAAAAGCTAGAAGGGCCTGGAACAAGATTTACCAAGCCCTGAAAGCAAATGGATGCCAACCAATAATTTTATACCCAGCAAAACTTACTTTCAGATTTGATGATGAAATAAGATCCTTCCATGATAAACAAAAGCTAAAGGAATTTACAAAAAGAAAGCCAGCATTACAGAACATTCTCAGAAAAATATTCCATGGGGAAGAGATGAAAAACAACGATGCAAATCAGCAATGGGAGGAACTAGCCTAAAGGAATAGCCAAATAAAGGGGAAACCAAATCATGTCAAAAAACAAAAATGAGTCAAATGAGTGAATACAAATCATATCACAATAATAACCCTGAAAGTTAATGGCCTGAACTCATCAATCAAAAGAAATAGACTGGCAGATTGGATTAAAAAGAAAAATCAAACAATATGCTGCCTGCAAGAGACTCATCTCATAGAAAGAGATATCCATAGACTAAAGGTGAAAGGATGGGAAAAAACATACCATGCACACGGAGACAGCAAAAAAGCTGGAGTGTCCATCCTCATTTCAGATAATGTGGACTTCAAGACAAAACTAGTCAGAAGGGATAAAGAAGGAAATTACACACTGCTTAAGGGAAGCATAAATCACCAAGACATAACAATCATAAATATCCATGCCCTGAACATTGGCTCATCCATGTACATCAAACAAATCCTTCTCAATTCCAGAAATCAAATAGACCACAACACAATAATACTAGGCGATTTTAACACACCTCTCTCACCGCTGGATAGATCGTCCAAACAAAAATTGAATAAAGAAACCATAGATCTCAATAACACAATCAACACTTCAGACTTAACCACCTTATATAGAATATACCATCCAACAAAGAATGAATACACTTTCGTCTCAGCAGCACATGGATCCTTCTCAAAAATAGACCATGTCTCATACCACAAAGCTACTGTTACCAAATACAAGAAGATAGAGATACTACCTTGTACTCTATCAGATCATAATGGACTGAAATTAGAAATAATTGAGAGAATAAAAAACAGAAAATTCTCCAATAACTAGAGATTAAATAATACACTATTATATGATAAATGGATAAAAGAAGATATCAGGAGGGAAATAAAAAAATTTTTAGAAGTAAGTGAGAATAAAGACACATCATATCAAAATCTCTGGGACACTATGAAAGCAGTACTTAGAGGAATATTTATTTCATGGGGCGCATTATACAAAAGAAGTAGAAATCAACAAATAAACGACTTAACACTACAGCTCAAGACCTAGAAAAAGAAGAGTAGACCAACACCAAAAGTAGTAGAAGACAGGAAATAGTTAAAATCAGAGCCGAAATCAACGAATTTGAAACAAAAGAAACAATCGGAAAAATTAACAAAATAAATAGTTGGTTCTTTGAAAAAATAAAGAAAATCGATAACCCCTTAGCCACACTAACTAAGAGAAAGAGGGAGAAAACTCAAATTACTAAAATTTGGAATGAACAAGGAAATATCAAAACAGACACCAGTGAAATACAAAACATAATTAGAAGCTATTTTGAAAATCTATACTCCAACAAAACAGAAAACCTCGAAGACATCAACAAGTTTCTAGAGATATATGAATTACCTAAACAGAAAGAGGAGGACATACACAACTTAAATAAATCAATTTCAAGCAATGAAATAGAAGAGGTCATCAAAAGCCTACCAACACAGAAAAGTCCGGGACCAGATGGGTTCTCAGCCGAGTCCCACAAAACCATTAAAGAAGAGCTCACTCCAATACTTCTCAAAGTATTCCATAAAATAGAAGATGAGGGAACCATCCCAAACACATTCTATGAAGCCAATATCACCCTGATGCTTAAAGCAGACAGAGACACATCAAGGAAAGAAAATTTCAAACCAATATCCTTAATGAACATCGATGCAAAAATTCTCAACAAAATTTTAGCAAAACACACACAAAAATATATTAAAAAGATAGTGCACCACGATCAAGTGGGTTTTATCCCAGCGATGCAAGGTTGGTTCAACATCCGGAAATCAATAAATGTCATTCACCATATCAACAGACTAAAAGTTAAGAATCACATTATTTCAATAGATGCAGAAATCTATTTATTATTCAATAATAAATTGAATACTATTATTTCAATAGATGCAGAAAAAGCATTTGATAAAATACAGCATTCCTTCATGCTCAAAACACTAGAAAACATTGGGGTAGTGGGAACATTCCTTAACATTTTAAAGGCCATCTACACTAAGCCCATGGCCAATATCATTCTAAATGGTGAAAAACTGAAAGCATTCTCCCTAAAAACTGGAAAAAGACAGGGATGCCCTCTTTCACCACTTCTATTCAATATGGTTCTTGAGAATCTAGCCAGAGCAATTAGACAAACCAAAGAAATTAAAGGTATATGAATTGGAAAAGAGGAAATCAAACTATCCCTGTTCTCTGATGACATGATTATATACCTAGAGGAACCTGGAAATTCCACCAGAAAACTCTTAAAACTCATAAGTGAATTCAGCAAAGTAGCAGGTTACAAGATCAATGCTCATAAATCCAATGCATTTTTATACATAAGTGATGAATCTTCAGAAAGAGAAATTAGGAAAACTACCCCTTCACAATAGCATCCAAAAAAACAAAATACTTGTGAATCAATCTCACAAAAGAGGTGAAAGACCTCTACAATGAGAACTACAGAACACTAAAAGAAATTAAAGAAAACTTTAGTAGATGGAAAGATCTCCCATGTTCTTGGATAGGCAGAATTAATATTGTCAAAATGGCCATACTACCAAAAGTTCTATACAGATTCAATGCAATTCCAATTAAAATCCCAATGATGTACCTTACCAAAATAGAGAAAGCAATTATGAAATTCATCTGGAAGAATAAGAAACCCCGGATAGCTAAAACAATCCTCAGTAGAAAGAGCAAAGCAGGGGGTATCACAATACCACATCTTCAACTCTATTACAAAGAAATAGTAACAAAAATGGCATGGTATTGGTACCAAAATAGACAGGTAGATCAATGGTACAGAATAGAGGACATGGACACAAACCCAAATAAATACAATTTTCTCATACTTGACACAGGTGCCAAAAATATGCAATGCAGAAAAGATAGCCTTTTCAGTAAATGGTGCTGGGAAAACTGGAAAACCATATGGAACAGAATGAAATTAAACCCCTATCTCTCACCCTGCACAAAACTCAACTCAAAATGGATGAAGGACCTCGGAAACAGACCATAGACACTGCATCTTATAGAAGAAAAAGTAGGTCCAAACCTTCAACTTGTTGGCTTAGGATCAGACTTCCTTAACAGGACTCCCATAGCACAAGAAATAAAAGCTAGAATCAACCACTGGGATAGATTCAAACTCAAAAGCTTTCTCTCAGCAAAGGAAACTATCGGTAATGTGAAGAGAGAGCCTACAGAGTGGGAGAATATCTTTGCCACTCATACTTCAGATAGAGCACTAATTTCCAGAATCTGTAAAGAACTCAAAAATCTCTACAGCAAGAATACAAATAATCTAATCAACAAATGGGCTAAGGAAATGAACAGACACTTCACAGAAGAAGATGTACAAGCAATCAACAGATATATGAAAAAATGTTCAACATCTCTAGTAATAAGAGAAATGCAGCTGGGGAGATAGCTCAATCGGTAGAGTGCTCGCCTTGGAAGCACAAGGCCCTGGGTTCAATCCCCAGAACCGCAAAAAAAAAAAAAAAAAAAGAGAAATGCAAATGAAAACTACCCTAAGATTTCATATCACCCCAATTAGAATGGCGATTATCAAGAACCCAAGCAGCAATAGGTGTTGGCGAGGACGGGGGTAAAAGGTACACTCATACATTGCTGGTGGGGTTACAAATTAGTGCAGCCACTCTGGAAAGCAGTATGGAGATTCCTCAGAAAGCTTGGAATGGAACCACCATTTGACCCAGCTATCCCACTCCTTGGCCTATACCCAAAGGACTTAAAATCAGCATACTACAGAG
Organism: Sciurus vulgaris; assembly: GCF_902686455.1. Lineage (NCBI taxonomy): Eukaryota > Metazoa > Chordata > Mammalia > Rodentia > Sciuridae > Sciurus > Sciurus vulgaris. Next base: position 65,505,989 of record NC_136477.1, on the reverse strand, counting down.
ATACAGCCACACCAATGTTCATAGCTGCTCAATTCACCATAGCCAGATTGTGGAACCAACCAAATGCCCTTCAGTTGATGAATGGATAAAGAAACTGTGGCATATATATACAATGGAATATTACTCCGCCATGAAGAATGATAAAATTATGGCATTTGCAGGCAAATGGATGAAATTGGAGGAGATCATGCTATGTGAGATAAGCCAATTTCAAGAAACTAAAGGACCAATGATCTCGCTGATAAGCGGGTGAGGACATATAAGGGGGATAGGAGAAGTTAGCGTTAGGGTTAGGGTTAGATTTAGGGTTAGGGATAAGGAGGGTGGTAAGAATGGAGGAAGGAAGGACTGTATAGAGGGAAAAGGTGGGTGAGATGGTGGGGGGAAGGGAAAAAATAACAGAATGAATCAAGCAATATTGCCCTATTTAAATTCATGATTTTTAATTAAAATAAATAAATAATAAAAAAAGAGCATATTAAACCAGAGTGCTCTTCCACCCTGATAATTATTACTGTTACTTCTAAATTTTTCATGTAATTTTGTAATGACAACTTGATACAATCACTTTTACTGGCATAATCTACCAAGATGACCTCTCAAAGAGCAGGTAGTGTGGGGAGTGATTTAGAACACTAAACAGTTCTAAGGGGAATGCTCCAAGCTTCATGATGAAGCACAATGATTACCTTGTGTCTTGAAGTTCTTCAGGGTAGAATTTTGTCTTGCATCCTTCCATCTTACATCTGGCAGACTTCTATTAAAGACAACCAAATCACAGACCATAAGGTTAATCTGATTGATTTTGAACATCTCTTTCATTTTCTCCTGGTCACCCTTAGGAATCAGTACAGCCTTTCCCATTTCTCCTGGGCCTTCCTGGTTTCTTGAAATAACAGCCCTCAGTGCAGGCAACAGGGCCCTCTCCTTGTCATCACATTTGTTTCATTCACTGAAGTACAGTAGAAAGAAGACATCCACAAGGACCCACATCAGTGAAGTGGTCAGAACCACCTTGCAGTAAACCTGTCTCCTCATATCTTTACTTGATTTCTAGTTAACACAGATTGAAGGCAAATACTCCTGTGATAAATCCAAGCCACAGAGGTAAACGCCAAGTTGAAAGCAGAATGCATCCCATGTATGTAGTGCTTGGAAATTTCAAAATGACTTGAAAATGCTCATCCTCAAAATACTTCAACAAAAGTGCATCTGATATCATGGCCAAGGATTCCATGAAGATAGAAGGGTGGTCCACGCACTTGATTCAGCCTCCAATCAAGCCCTGCAGGCACCCATCAACTGCACTGCTCACCACACCTGTGTTCACCTGGATTCCATGCTGGCCCCAGAGAGTGCCACTCTGTGTGCAGCCCCAGCTCCCACCCGCAGTGTCCATACACTTCTTATTTTTAAAATCATTTTTATTGTAAACAAATGGGATACATCTTGTTTCTCTGTTTGTACATGAAGTAGAGGCATACCATTTGTGTAATCATACATTTACATAGGGTAATAGTTTTTGATTAATTCTATTATTTTTTTCTTCCCCCACCCCTCCCACCCCTCTTATCCCTCTATAGAGTCCCTCCCACCATTTTTGCCCACTTCCCACTCCCTATATGTGTCATCATCCGCTTATCAGTGAGATCATTTGTCCTTTGATTTTTTGAGATTGGCTTATCTCACTTAGCATGATATTCTCCAACTGCATCCCTTTGCCTGCAAATGCCATAATTTCATTATTCTTTATGGCTGAGTAATATTCCATGATATATATATCACAGTTTCTTTATCCATTCATCAATTGAGGGGCATCTAGGTTGGTTCCACATTCTGGCTATTGTGAATTGAGCAGCAATGAACATTGATGTGGCTGTATCTCTGTATTAAGCTGATTTTAAATCCTTCATGTATAGGCTGAGGAGTGGGATAGCTGAGTCAAATGGTGGTTTCATTCCAAGGTTTCTAAGGAATCTCCACACTGCTTTCCAGAGAGGCTGCACTAATTTGAAGCCCCACCAGCAATGTATGAGTGTACCATTTTCCTCACATCATCTCCAACACCTATTGTTGCTTATATTCTTGATAATCACCATTCTAATTGGGGTGAAATGGAATCTTAGGGTAGTTTTGATTTGCATTCTTTTATTACTAAAGATGTTGAACACTTTTTCATGTTTGTTGATTGCTTGTAGGTCTTCTGTGAAGTGTCTGTTCATATCCTTAGCCCATTTGTTGATTGGGTTATTTGTATTCTTGGTGTAAAGTTTTTTGAGTTCTTTATATATTCTGGAATTTAGTGCTCTATCTGAAGTATGAGTGGCAAAAGTTTTCTCCCACTCTGTAGGCTCTCTGTTCACATTGCTGATAGTTTCATTTGCTGAGAGAAAGCTATTTAGATTAATCTGTCCCGGTTATTGATTCTTGCTTTTATTTCTTATGCCATGGGAGTCCTGTTAAGGAAGTCTGATCCTATGTCACCAACTTGAAGATTTGGACATACTATTTCTTCTATAAGATGCAGGGTCTCTGGTCTGATTTCAAGGTTCGTGATCCAGTGTGAGTTGATTTATTTGCAGGATGAGAAATAGGTGTTTAGTTTTGTTCTGCTACATATGGTTTTCCAGTTTTCCCAGCACCATTTGTTGAAGAGGCTATCTTTTCTCCATTGCATATTTTTGGCACCTTTGTCAAGTATGAGAAAATTGTATTTATTTGGGTTTGTGTCCATGCCCTCTGTTCTGTACCATTGATCTACCTGTCTACATTGGTGCCAATACCATGCCGTTTTTGTTACTATTGCTTTGTAGTATTGTTGAAGTTCTGGTATTGCAATACCCCCTGCTTCACTCTTCTTGCTAAGGATTGCTTTAGCTATTCTGGGTTTCTTATTCTTCCAGATGAATTTCATGATTGCTTGCTCTATTTCTGTAAGGTACGTCATTGAGCTTTTAAATGGAATTGCATTGAATCTGTATAGAACTTTTGGTAGTATGTCCATTTTGACAATATTAGTTCTGCCTATCCAAGAACATGGGAGGTCTTTCCATCTTCTAAGGTTTTCTTTAATTTCTTTCTTTAGTGTTCTGTAGTTTTCATTGTAGAGATCATTCACCTCTTTTTTTAGGTTGATTCCCAAGTATTTTATTATTTTTTTTTGAGGCTATTGTGAATGGGGTAGTTTTCCTAACTTCTGTTTCTGAAGACTCATCACTTATGTATAAAAATGCATTCTATTTATGAGTATTAATCTTGTATCCTGCTACTTTACTGAATTCACTTATGAGTTCTAAACATTTCATGGTCAATTTTTCTGGTTCCTCTAAATATATAATCATGTCATCAGCAAATAGGAATAGTTTGAGTTATTCTTTTCTTATTCGTATCCCTTTAATTTCTTTTGTCTGTCTAATTGCTCTGGCTAGAATTTCAAGGACAATGTTGAATAGAAGTGGTGAAAGAGGGCATCCCTGACTTGTTCCAGTTTTTAGGGGGAATGCTTTCAGTTTTTCACCATTTAGAATGATATTGGCCATGGGCTTAGCATAGATGGCTTTTAAAATGTTAAGGAATGTTCACACTCTCCGTATTTTTTCTAATATTTTGAGCATGAAGGGATGCTGTATTTTATCGAAAGCTTTTTCTTCATCTATTAAAATAATCATGTGATTCTTTACTTTAATTCTGTTGATATAGCGAATGACATTTATTGATTTCCAGATGTTGAACCAACCTTGCATCCCTGGGATAAAACCCACTTGATCGTGGTGCGCTATCTTTTTAACATATTTTTATATGCAATTTGCTAATATTTTGAGAATTTTTGCATCAGTGTTCATTAAGGATATTTGTCTGAAATTTTGTTTCCTCGATGTTTCTCTGTCTAGTTTAGGTATCAGGGTGATATTGGTTTCATAGAATCAGTTTGGGCGGGTTCCCCCCTCTTCTATTTCATTAAATACTTTGAAAAGCATTGGAATGAGCTCTTCTTTAAAGGTTTTGTGGACTCGGCTGGACTTTTCTTTGTTGGTAGGCTTTTGATGACTTCTCCTATTTCATTACTTGAAATTGATTTATTTAAGTTGTGTATGTCCTCCTCATTCAGTTTAGGTAATTCATATGTCTCTAGAAACCTGATGATGTCTTCAAGATTTTCTATTTCATTGGAGTATAGATTTTCAAAATAGCTTCTAATTATGTTTTATATTTCAACCATGTCTGTTGTGATATTTCCTTGTTCATTGTTTATTTTTCTTAATTTGGGTTTTCTCTCTTCTTCTCTTTGTAAGTGTGACTAAGGGTTTATCAATTTTGTTTATTTTTTTCAAAGAACCAACTATTTATTTTGTCAATTTTTTTGTATTGCTTCTTTTGTTTCAATTTTGTTGATTTCAGCTCTGATTTTAACTATTTCCTAGCTTCTTCTACTTTTGGTGTTGCTCTGTTCTTTTTCTAGGGCTTTGAGTCGTCGTGTTAGGTCTTTATTTGTTGATTTTTTTCTTCTTTTATTGAATGCATTTCATGAAGTAAATTTTTCTCTAGGAACTGCTTTCATAGTGTCCCAGAGATTTTTATATGTTGCTTCTTTGTTCTGATTTACCTCTAAGAGTTTTTTTTTTTTATTTTCTTCCTGATATCTTCTCTTATCCATTCATCATGCAATAGTGTCTTATTTAATCTCCAGATTTTGGAGTAGTATCTGTTTTTTATTCTGTCATTTATTTCTAATTTCAATCCATTATGATCTGATAGAATACGAGGTATTAACTCTATCTTCTTGTATTTGCTAACAGTAGCTTTGTGGCATAATAAATGGTCTATTTTAGAGAAGGGTCCATGTGCTGGTGAGAAGAAAGTGTATTTGCTCTTTGTTGGATGGTATATTCTATAAATATCCATTAAGTCTAAATTATTGATTGTGTTATTGAGATTCTATGGTTTGTTTTATCAATTTTTGTTTGGAGGTTCTTTCCAGTGGTGAGAGAGGTGTGTTAAAATCACCTAGTATTATTGTGTTGTGTTCTATTTAATTTCTGGCATTGAGAAGGATTTGTTTGATATATATGGATGAGCCACTGTTTGGGAGATAGATATTTATGATTGTTATGCCTTGCTGATTTATGCTTCCCTTAAGCAATATGAAATGTTTTTCTTTATCCCTTCTGACTAACTTTGGGTTGAAGTCCACATTATCTGATATGAGGATGGATACTCCAGCTTTTTTGCTGTGTCCATGCGTGTGGTATATTTTTCCCCATCCTTTCGCATTTAGTCTGTGGGTATGTCTTTCTATGAGATGAGTCTCTTGCAGGCAACAAATTGTTGGATCTTTCTTTTTATTCCAATCTGCCAGTCTATTTCTTTTGATTGATGAGTTCAGGCCATTAACTTTCAGGGTTATTATTGTGATATGATTTGTATTCACTCATTTGACTCATTTTTGGTTTTTGACATGATTTGGTTTCCCCTTTATTTGGCTATTCCTTTAGGCTAGTTCCTCCCATTGCTGATTTGCATCGTTGTTTTTCATCTCTTCCCCATGGAATATTTTTCTGAGAATGTTCTGTAATGCTGGCTTTCTTTTTGTAAATTCCTTTAGCTTTTGTTTATCATGGAAGGATCTTATTTCATCATCAAATCTGAAAGTAAGTTTTGCTGGGTATAAAATTATTGGTTGGCATCCATTTGCTTTCAGGGCTTGGTAAATCTTGTTCCAGGCCCTTCTAGCTTTTAGGGTCTGGATTGAAAAATCTGCTGATATTCTTATTGGTTTCCCCCTGAATGTAATTTGATTCTTTTCCCTCACGGCCTTTAAAATTCTGTCTTTATTTTGTATGTTAGGTATTTTCATAATAATGTGCCTTGTTGTGGGTCTGTGGTAATTTTGTATATTTGGAGTCCTATAAGCCTCTTGTACTTGGTTTTCCATTTCATTTTTCAGATTTGGGAAATTTTATGATATTATTTCATTGAATAGATTGTTCATTACTTTGGTTTATTTCTTTAAGCCTTCCTCAATCCTGATATTTCTTAAATTTGGCCTTTTCATGATATCCCATATTTCTTCTGGATTCTGCTCATGATTTCTTACCATCTTCTCTGTTTGGTCAACTTTGTTTTCAAGATAAAATATTTTTTCTTCAATATCTGAGGTTCTGTCTTCCAGGTATTTTAAACTATTGGTTATGCTTTCCATGGAGTTTTTAATTTGGTTTATTATTTCCTTCATTTCAAGGATTTCTGTTTGGATTTTTCAAATATCTCTAACTCTTTGTTGTAATGATCTTTTACTTCCTGTATTTGCTCTTTTAACTGTCGATTGGTGTGATCATTCAATGCCTGCATTTGCCCTTTCATCTCATCCTTCAATGCCTGCATTTGTTCTTTCATCTCCTTGTTGCTTCCCTGATCATTTCAATTATGTACATTCTGAACTCCCTTTCTGACATTTCTTCTGCCATGTTGTCATTGGATTTTATTGCTATATCATCTAGGTTTTTTGGGACATTTTCTTCCCTTGTTTTCTCATATTGTTCAGGTATCCACCTCTCTAGTAGTAAAACTCTGGGATATTGCAGATTTCCTCTATTGACTAATATTGTCTCTGTAGATTTCCAATATCTCACCTCTTAGCCTTCAGTATCTTGAAGTCTTGGAGGAACTTGATAATGTAGTGCTCCCCTAGGAAGCTGGCCTTCTAGGGGTGGTGGCCTTCAGGTGGGGTATATTCCCTGGTGGCTCTGAGTTAGTCCCAATTCTCTCAATAACTCCTCTTCTTGACTCCTGGGTCTTGTCAAAGGTCCTCTAGCCTCCTGTAGGTATCTGAGGAAGGGAGTTGCCCTTCCAATGATGATGGCCAGGCCCTCAGGAGTAATTCAAAATGCCTGCACCAGCTTAAAAAGAAGCCTCTGTCTAGCTCCATGTTGGCGACAAACCTCTGAGTGCTGGCAGGCAGGGTTGTTCAACTATGGCATCTGTCTTTGGCCTGGTGGTTGGGTGGGTTGGCTACCCATTGCCCAGCTCTGCAAGGCAGGCAAGTTGGGCGTCCGCCTGCTACCTCTGCGATGTAAGCGACCTGATTCACCCACCAACTCACTCCATGACTGCGACCAACCCCAGTGGTGGCACCGACCTAGGTGCAGGGGTCAGGCCTCTGCACACTTCTTCCCAAGGAAAGCAAGCTGGCTCCAGCCTCTGCCAGTCCTAGAGTGGCACCCTCACAGGCAGGAGTGGGCTGTGGGACTGGGTGAGCACCAGCAGTGCAGGCGCCCAGGCTGAGGAGGCACAAAGACCCAGTGAGGAGTTCTAGCATATTGTGACCTCAGCAGAGCCACCCACCCTCTCATTTTGTTTTTAAATGAAGTGCTTTTGTTTGAAGACTTGATCATAATTGTTTTAAATCATAAAAGAGGCAATAACACCTGCTATTTTCTGATTAAAAACTCAATTCATGGACTGGAGATTTCACTCAGTTGGTAGAGTGTTTGCCTTATAAGTTCCAGGCCCTGGGTTCAATCCTCAGCACCACACACACACACACACCAAAAAAAAAAAAAAAAACCCTCAATTCATTAATTATAAGATATTAAGCACTTTAAACACTTAATTAAATAAGTAAAAATAACCAAGTTTCTACATCAAAATTTAAACATCTCGCCTTTTCCCACTTTGGTGAATGAATCAGGTGGTGGAAACAGCTTCATCATCTTCATTTAGCATTTCAAATATCGACTGATAAAAAAATTAGTCTGGATTGGTTCCACACTCTCGTCATTTTGAACTGAGCTGCTATAGACATTGATGTGACTGTGTCACTGTAGTATGCTGATTTTAAGTCATTTGAGTATAGGAAAAGGAGTGTGATAGCTGGGTCAATGGGTGGTTCCATTCCAAGTTTTCTAAGGAATCTCCACACCACTTTGCAGAGTGACTACACCACAAACAGTGTGACTCCACTCCTGTACAACCAGAGAAATGAAAGTTGTACCCCATTTGTGCACAATGAATCATAACCTAAAAAATATATTAGTCTGCCCATGCTATGAATATATCCAAGCAGTCATTGGCATTATTGTTTTATATAAAGAGTAATTGTAAAGTATTCATAGCCACCCTTCTTGGCTTCCTGTCCTCCCTCCTTCCCTCCCTTTTCCCTCTTCTTTCATCCTTCCTCCCTCCCTTCCTCTTTCTCTTTTCTCTCCTCCTCCTCCTCCTCCTCCTCCTCCTCCTTATTCTTCTTCTTCTTCTTCTTCTTCTTCTTCTTCTTCTTCTTCTTCTTCTTCTTCTTCTCTCTCTCTCTCTCTCTCTCTCTCTCTCTCTCTCTCTCTCTCTCTCTCTCTGATTACAGGTGAGATTTCACAGAGTTTAACTGCTTGATGCCCATACAGTTCCATTTGGGTTTTGACCAGGTGGTCCTGGTAGGTAGTAGAGAGATGAGTGGGATTGTGGACTCTGGGGAAGGAGCTGGTGACAAGTGGAGCTGAAGCAGACATTCCATGAATCCCTGGACATCACGTAGCCTGTTCCTCCACAGCATCACATCAGTGATGACCATTGGTGATCATCTCTTCTAAACCTCTCTGTCCTGTACGGTCTCACTCTTGCCCCACAACACCTATTCTCCCACTCTGCCTCCTTCTTTCTCAGTCCTGTTTCCTCACCTTTGTGTTGAGGGTGTTGAAATGAACAAGTGGACTGGCAGTAGGTCAATTCAGTCTGAGAGCTCTCTCAAGGTCATCAGGTCTGGGATGGGATGTGAGTTTCTCCAGGCCTTTGGGCTCAGGGGACTCTCTTTCCTTGGTCTGCTCTCTGGTACAACCCCCAGGAGAGCAGCATCAAGGGCCCTCACATGCCAATGCACTTCATGGCTAGGCTAGGTCCAGCAGTCTGATGTGGAAGGATGAGAAGGGTGCAGGAGAGATGCATGTGCCATTCAGGTCTGAGAGACCCATGCCCAAGGGACATCAAGTCAGGCAGTGTTAGCAGCATTTCTCCTGAGATCATGGCACACAGACCCATGCCTTCTTCTCCTGAAGCTTCAGTGAAGATGGACAGCCACTCTGTCTACAGCAGTCCAGAAAGTGTGCCTAGCCCTAAAAGATCAGCTGTGATAGCACAACAGTCCTAAGACAGGTTCTCCAGAGGACTTATGTGGGCCAGAGAAAAGAAAATTTGAGTTTTGCTTGATAGGCATTTTCTGATTTAGTAGCCCCAGTACTTAATTTGACTTGGTCAAATGTAAATTTGATGTCATTAGGTAAGAAACTGATGAGGGATTCTTTTCTTCCACCTCACTTGGTCCTCTTCCTTGCAGATGATCAGACTGAAGAGCATGACTGAGACATGTTCTGTCTGTGTGTGCGAGGTGAGGCAGTTGCCCACCTGGAGGGCAGGTGCTCTGTTTTATGTAAATTAAACCCTCAAGGCCTACATGGACATCCTGCTTATTGCTCTACAGATCCTGACATGGGGCATTGGAAGATGGCATGGACTAATTTTACATGAGAATTGTAAACTAAATAAAGAATGAAATGCACAGTCACAAAGAGGTGACTGTGATGAGCATGGTGACAGTAGGCACAGTGAATGTTCGCTTCTCATATCAGGAGATGAGAGGTGAAGACAAAAAAGAAAAAGGATAAATAAGTACATTTTTAGCAAATAAAAATTTAATAAAAATGAAAAATCTTAAAAATGCTAGTTTTATGTAATTATTTATGAGGTTGACATAGTAGCTAAAGGAAGCTCAGGGGACAACTTATTGAGAAGACATGAGCATCTTCTAGGTCTGGACGTTTTTTATATTTTAAATTACTTCAATTTGTAGATGGACACAATACCCTTATTTTATTTATTTATTTTATATGAGGTGCTGAGGATCAACCCAGTACCTCACACGTGCTAGGCCAGTGCTCTACCACTGAGCTACAACCCCAGCCCTAGTTTTGGACATTGGTTCAGTGCCCTCATGGGAGAGCCCAGATGCAGTCCACACAGTGCAAGAACAGCCACCCAAAGGTCTGGGGTTGGGATGCATCTGATGCAAGCACCAGTTCCTAGAGGGTGCAGGTCAGCAGGGCGGCTGGAGTTCCAGGACTGGAGGATCAGTATGTTCCCTAAAGATGGGGAGGGGGCAAAATTTCAGGGTGGTCAGACTCCTGAGATCATAGCCATGTTGAAGGCAGAGGGGACAAAGGGGAAGAACAGCAGCACTCCTGACACCCAGGTACAGTCTAGGGAACAGGCCTGTGTGCAAAGTGACTGAGGGAGCCTCAGAGCACTTGAGGACTCATGAGGTGAGCAGTGGTCAGGCTGGGCCTTTCATCAGCCCAGCGCCCCTTGAGAAGCTCTGGCTTCATGAGGGACGGCTGTGGCAGAAACTGGGAAATGTACTTGGGTGGGTTGAAGATGGGAAGAGAAACTGAGGTGGTATTAAGAAAAGAGCAATGTAGAGAGGAAGCCGATTGCTTGAGGCAAGGTCAGCCCCACCGATCATGAAGTCCATGTGTGGGACTGCTTCTGAGTGGCCTTTTCACCCTGAGTAAATTGGAAGAAACTGGAAAACGAGCTCATGGCAGCAAAGTGCCTGGAGCAGTAGAGATGGAGAAAATGCCCCAAGTTTCATCTGAAGGGGGGCTCCGCTGCTGTGTGAGTGCTGGAAAGCTCTCCCCTCAGCTGGAATGAGCCAGCAACAGCAGAGAGGTCAGTCACCAGCTCCTACCAATGCCGGAGATGCTGGGTTGACACAGAAGCCAAGCTAAGGATTCCAGCTCTCTGCCCTCAGCAAGCTCACAGTAGTTAGGAAAACAGGCCCTAGGGAATTGACCACCAGGCCATGGCCTGGCTGGAAGCTGCCTAGAGTCATTTCCTACACTATTTTGCCTTTGAAATGAATTCAGTTCTTTGGGATAGTTCACATTTTAATAGTTTAAGATTATGACCACACATTCTGAAATATCCCTATTGTTATATTCATATATTTCTTTTAAAATGATTTAACTGATCATTCACCATATAAATATTAGAGGAGAAAAAATGAAAATGAAGTCACTGACTATAAATATGAAAGTAAGATATTGTATTTGCATATTGTTTTTTAAATTTTTCAAAATGTGTCCTTGCCCATTTTGGGGGGTGGGTACCAGGGGCACTTAACCACTGAGCCATATCCCCAGTCCTTTTTTATATTTTATTTAGAGACAGGTCTCCCTAGGTTGCTTAAGGCCTCACTGAGTTGCTGAGACTAGTTTTGAACTCACAATCTTCCTGCCTCAGCTTCCTGAACCACTGGGATTATAGGTGTGCCCCACTGCCTCTTAAGAATTTAAATTCTGAAAATAATCAGAATAACCTGGTAAATAGTGAAGGAAGCTCATAATTGAAAGTAGGAATAAAGATTAGTGGACGTGAACAGGAGGGGACAGCCTGGGTTCTAGCTCCACCTCTGCCATTGCTGTGGCCTGGGACACTAACTAATGTCTCTGCCTCAGCTTTCCATCTGTAAAATGGGTACAGTAGTAATACCTATCTTACAGGAACAGTTTGATGACTCATTGAATATTATATATATTTATGTATTCCTTAGATTTCTGGCCAGATAGAAATGTAAGTTCACTATTATTAGGTTAAGTGTAAATAATATTTCAAGAAGTAATAGTTGATCAAAATCTTCTTGTGGTAGTTGGACTGCTATACAGTTAAAAAGTACAAAACATTAAGAATTTGAAGAGTAGAAGGGTACTTCAAAACTCATGTCCAGAAAGGAAAGGCTCTCATTTTTGGCACCTACTCTTGAGGGCCTTTAAGTGGTCAGCAAGTGCACACAGAGATGCACTGTGGAGGTGTAATGGGAAGAAGCAGTTTGTTTTCTCCATTGCTAGGTCTGTGGAACACCATTCACCTGCTGAGCAAGGCCACTTCCTGTCCTTGGATGATGGTGGGGGTCTCCTCCAATGTATGTGAGAGTACAGCTCTTATGAAGGAAGACTTTCCTTACAACTGGGACAGTGCCATCCTCATCAGCAGGAAGCCCTCAAGGAAGTGTGGGATGCTTCACTTTGCTGGTGAATCATGGAAAGCATGGACATGCAGTGCTTGTAAGGTTACTTACTTGGTCTCTCACACTTGAAATAATAAGAGACACAGGAGTCGTCAAGGCCTGGTAGCTCTTCAGTTTTTTTCTTTCTTCTTTCTGTTTTCTTTTTGGAAACAATGATGGAAACCAAGTTTGGTGGCTTTTAGGTAAAAAAAACTTCATTTATATCTGTTTTCATGTTCACTTTTCATGGCTTTTGAATGTGAATGCAGATAGTGTGGGGAATCTGGGCCACATGGTGGTTGGCACAGATGACACCAGCCTGGAAACTGGTTTGGCAGCTTGTCTTCTACGTATGAAACCGTGGGAGACTCTAGATGGCAGGAGACTTCTCCATGTGAGGTCTGTGAGTCTCTGGGGAAATTGAAGCAGTTTTTTCTGACAGTGAGGAGTGAACACATGGGGGAGAACCTGCTCCCACTTGTGTGTGGTCCAGAGCTCTCTGTCCCTTGAGACCTCCCAGTCTGGGGAACATGGGACAGCATCACTGAGGAGACCCTTGGCTTTCTCACAGGGATGGACTGAGTGGTGGTGACTCCAGGGACAGCTGTTACAGGTGCAGGGAAGTTGACCTGGGTGAGGAGAACAGGGTCCCTTCTGTGGTGAGGCTGTGAATCCATCTCCCACCCATGGACATTGGAGGCATGTAGCACTGGGGCTCGGGCACCTGGCAGGAGCACCTCAGGGCAGGTGGGGACATGAAGGAGAGCCTTCTGGTGCCCTCAGCTGCAGGAGCACACTGACCACAACCCATGTCCTCCTGCCCCCTCCCAGGAGTTAGCTGGGTCAGACAACGTCAGCATCTGATTAGACATGACCAGCAAGCCTGTGTGATTGGGTTCTGGATGCCTGTGGAACCAACATGGGAGGATCTGTCCTGGGGCAGAGTGAGCAATCATTACACATGCAGGGAGGAAGGTGGAAAAACCCCTTCCAACAGCTGAGGCCCCATGGGAAATGGCTGGACAGATAAGGTCCAGCACGGCAGGCATTCAGAGGCATTTTAGTAAGCTGATGCCAAGGCATGGCCAAATTCACTAAAGAGTGCCCAAGCTAAGCTCTTCTCACTGTCCTTTCTCCTCTTCTCATTCACCCATATCTGCTTGCCTTCCCAGAGTGGAGGCCACTTGTCAGATTAGATGGAGTGACTGTTCCCAAATATCTGAATTGACTTAGATAAAGGTGATTCAGCAAGAAGCAGCAGCTTCACAGTACCTGAATTGAAGTGCAGCTCTGGATCCACTCTTGCAGAGGCAATCTTATAGAAAGATACTCCTCTCAAGTTTCAAATCATAATCTAAATTATGCAGAAAGGAAGAATTTAGAATCCTAAATTAACCAGCTGCTGGTTGCAAGCCAGCCTGTATTGAGTGTTTTCAGGTGTGCAGGAGCAGGTGAGGCATCATGGTGTCCTCTGGGCAACTCTGGGGCATGATGGAGGAGAAACCATGCTGTGACACAGCTGGGGCTTAACAATGCCCAGGGGATGGGAATAGCAGACTGCTCACCATCAAAGGTGGGGACCAAGCACTTCCTAAAGGACAGAGATGACAGTAAGTAGCTGCACATTTTAGGCAAAACAAAGAACGTTCTTGTGAAAGGAGAGAAGACAAAAGAATCAGGAAGAGGACAACAAGAAGGTTTGGGTGCCTTTCCCAAAACAAAAACAACATTTCTCCCTAATGGTTTCAATTCCTTTTTGTTAAGTTGTGGACCCCTTTCTTTTTACAATAAAAAATTCATCACCAAACAACTAGAGGTGGGACTAAATGTGGCTGCAGTGTGGGGTAGACCCACTGTTCCTGAGCTGTTGCCCTGGAAGTGGCTGCCAGCCCAGTCTAATCCAGGGCTGCTTTGAGGAATCAGCACCTGGAGATGTTCCTGGAGGGTTTGTCCATTCATGGCCTTGGGTGGAAACTACAGCATGGCTGAGGAACAGGGTTGTAATAGAGAGAAAGAGGGGAGATGGTAGGTGTGTGGAGATAGGATGGTCTGTTGAAGGCCCGTTGGTCAGGGGACTGGAGCTTGAGTTCAGTCTGGGACTATGCTGTTAGCAGTCAGCAGAATACAGCCCACTAAGCTGGGAGGTGAGGATGTAGAAGTGACTGCTCAGGGCTTAGGAAAGAGCCAGCTGCCTTGTCTATCTGAATAACCATCACTGTTAACTTCCACATTTAGTCAGGCTATTTTCTAGAAGATTTTCAGAAAGCAGTTTTCACCAGCAAAACAATATTAAGATGGGACCTATTTCAGACTGTGTAGAATTTTCAGAACGTGTAAAAGTCATCCTTTGTGAGAATATAGCCACCTGAAGCCAAGTTAGGTATTATTCAACTCAGGTGAAGACAGGACTTTGTCCACTGTTCCCAATCTGATTTTGCAAGTGGAAAGAAAAACAAAATAGATTCTTGGAAACTTTGGAGGAGGAATTGAGGATATACATGCAGGACATGTCCAATCCTGCATTCTCCCTGCCAGAGCTGCACATGGTCTTCTCAAAAATTTTGACAGTCTGAAGTAGAAAGTCAAGTTAATATCTCTAACTCAATTGGTTTCATTGGGATGAAGGTTGGCAAGTATTGTATCTTTTGGAAGAAGATTATTTAAGTGCTAAATTATGTTATGTTCCCCCCTTTTTTGAAGAGATGGGTTTGAGAACAGAAACCATTTCTTATGGGGAAGTTATCTACATTCTTTTGTCACTTCCAAAGTGCTGTGATGGGGGACCCCAGAACAGATACTCACAGAATTGCTAAAAGGAAAACAAAACTACAGAAGACATTGTGATACCCAAAACTTCACTACAAAGAATGGTTTATGAAAAAATGCCTAAAATCTCTTAAAAACAGAAGGTTCTGCTAACTGCAAGGAAGGCAGAGGGGTTACATTGAGGAAAGTGTTTTGTTTTCTGTGTTTAGTCTGCTACTGCTTTATTGATTTGTATAATTAAAATGAGGAGCAGGGGGAAGCCTCAAGAGGGCATCTTTGGGTGAGTAATAATTAACAGACATGAAACTTTTGAGTTTTCTGTGTATTTTTTTTTTTTCTGACACAGCACTTACAGCCTGTACTACAAGAAGACACAGAATTTATTTTGGACACTGAGGAAAACAAGGCACTTTCCAATTGATGCACATGAGGGTTCACATACAGATCCAAATTCCTTGATTAGTGGTCCTTCCAGTAACCATGGAATATTATGATTTAGATGTGAGTTTTCCCTTCAAAACTCATGTGTGAGACAGTGTAAGAAGGCATAGAGGTGAAGTGATGGGGTTATGAGAGCCTTAACTTAATCTGCGCATTAATCTTCTGACAGGTGTTAACGGGGTGACAGGCAGGGTATGGTTGGAGGAGGTGAGTCCCTGGGGACATGCCTTTGGAGTTTGCATTTTGTCATAGTGAGGGGAGTTTCTCTCTCTGCTTCCTGTTGCTCTGTCCTGAGCCACTTTCCTGCTCTGCACTCTTCTGACATAAAATTCTGCCTCATCTTGGATCAAGAGGAATGAAATCAGCCATCTATAGACAGAGACCTCTGAAACTGTGTGTCAAATAAACTTTTACCCCTCTATGTTCTTGTCGAGTCTTTTAGTCACAGTAGTGAAAAAGCTTTCTAAAACATGAGACACCTCCCCATGAGCCCCTGGACCATCTTCTGTAGGCGGTGTCATGGGGACTTCATTCTGTGGGAGAGGGCATGGACAAGAAGTGTCCTTCCCTGAACTTCTGAAATACACAGGTCAAAACAGGCTAATACTGAGTGATCTCTGGTCAATGTCAAGCACCAAAGCACAGTTGAGATTGCAGGAGAGAAATAAAACAGAGGCACCAAAATGAGAGCAGATTTGAAGCCAAAGCCTGGGTGGGTCCTGAGAATATTGAACATGGGATCAGAACCTCACAGCAGGGATCAGAGACAGACACTGCCTGAGGTGCTGGATGCCTGTGTCCTGAAAAGCAGTAACCTCTTGAGTTGTGATGGGGGTAGAACCAAACTTTAAGGCAAGAATGTAGAAAACCTTGATCCCCAAATCCTCTGCCCACCCTTTATAGGAATTCCTGCTCATGTGGGGCTCTGCTTGTGAACTATTTTGAAAACAGAAACCCGTAGGACAGAGAGCCTCTAACCCTGGATATGCAGCCACTTGGAGTTCTTACAGTACTTAGCACTAAATGTGTTGAGAACTAGTCTTTGTAGACTAAAGGCTGATGTAAGCCCATCAAAATGATGCTTAAAAACAAATCCATTAAAAAAGAATGTGGACCTAAATAAACTTAATAAATGAAGTGTACCTCCTTATGAAAGCTTAGAAAAATTGTAACACTCAACCAACACAAACCTCATAATCCCTGAAAAGCATTCACATCTATTGAATATGCAAATAAGCAGAAAAGTATGATCTCAAAACTATAAAAATAGCAATAATTTGAAATGATGGCATTAGCAGTTAAAGATATTAAAGAGCTACTGTGAATAATATGCCCATGGTTATAAAGGAAAATATGAACATGATAATAAAGGCTTTCTAAAAATCCCAAATGGCCCCCAGATAAGAATAAATGCAATACTGGAAAGTGAAGAAATATTCACAAATTACACACTGTAAAAGAAATAGTGGGCCCATGGAAATTATCCAGAATTAAATATAGTGTACTCATGGAAATTATCCAAAATTAAACAAAGAGAGAAGAGAGAGTAATAGAATTGAACAGGACAGTGGTGGCTACATGAAGTGGTCATATAGAATCAGAACCTCAGGGAAGAAGACCGGTATAGGAAATGGAAAATATTTGAAGAAATAAATGGCCAGAAATTTCCCAAATTAAATATAACTGATAAATCTATAGAACCAATAATTTCAAGCAGAAGAAAATGGAAAAAGATTACATCAAGAGCTTTGCAATCATATTTCTAAACACCAGTAATAAAGAGACTATCTGAAAGTAGCTATAGAAACAGACATGCATGCAGAGAAACAAAGATGGCATCACTTGCCTGTAAACCAAATCTGGTTAGAAGTTTCCTATCAGAGGAGCTGGTGGTGTCAATATTCTCAAAAAAGTCAATGACACAATGAAATGAAAAAGAACGTAAGTAGTACGATTTTGTTCTAACCTGACTCCATTGTATGCTTGCTTGTAATGTTTTCTTTTCAGTCTCCTGACAGCTATATCTATGTTGACAGTACAGCAGGACCTTCCTGTGTCCCTATGACTCTGATGTATAACAAAAATGACTCTGAAATGTGAAATCAAAACAATTCTCTTATGCAATAAAAATATGTCTCAACAAGGTCTTTTCTGTCCGACATGTACCTCAATTGCCCCTGTGGTTTTTGAGGTTTTTACCTTTATAAACTCTGTACTTTCAAAATTTAGGTTCTGGGAATTATTTGAGGCTCTATAGCCTGCTCCCAATTGCTTGCCTGGCTTGCTCACTAAAGGATCTTTTTCCCCTTTCAATTTGGTTTAATAGCCAGGTTATGTGTAATTCTCACACATTATATTAATATAGCAAAGAGAGCAAGTGCAATATTTGAAATTAAAACATTATTCACTATATCAGAGGAGCACATTTCTTGTCAGCATCTACATAAGGCAGGAGAATGGCAGACTATTTTTAAAGCAATGGAATTAAAAACAATGTCAAATTCTGTGCTGGCGATATATCACATCATGTAGAGTGCCTGCTTCGCATGCTGGAGGCCCACATTCGAGTCCCCAGCATTGTGGGATTGTGGTAATAACAAACAATGTCAAATTCTCATTTAAACAAAATATATTTTGAAAATAAGGCAACATAAAGGTGTTTCTTCTTAAAATTTTTCTTGATCAAACAAAAGCTGAGAGAACTCAGGGCCAGTTGATCTGCACTAAAAATATTAATAGAAACTTTACAAAGAAGAAATGATGCTGATGGAAACATGAAACTACATGAGAAAAAGGGGAATGGGGCTACTGGAGACCCTCAGTATGTGGATAACAGTGGACATTTTTTTTAGTTTTAGATGGACACAAAACCTTTATTTATTTATTTATTTATTTATTTATTATATGTAGTGCTGAGGCTCCAACCCAGTGCCTCACAGGTGCGAGGCAAGCACTCTACCTCTGAGCTACAACCTCAGACCTTATTATGGTTATTTTTAAATCTCTTCAAAAACCTTGTGTTTAATAATAACATGTTGTGGGTTTAACTATGTCAGAGAGTGTAAGACCACAGCACACACCAAGTAAGGGTTGAAGACAGCAGTCAGTGCAGTGGATTCAGAGTAGACCATGGTGAGTGTCTTCCATGTACAGTACTGCAGAGGTGGCTTAGTGGGGAGAAGTCCATCTGCTCAACCAATAGTGCCAGCACAGGAGGAGAGGGACACACAAAAGATGAAGTATGATGGACACTTCATAACATAAAAATTAACTCAAAATGCATTTCCCACTTAAATTCAGAAGTTAAGACTCTTTGAAGCATAAAAAGACTTCTTTGTGGTGTTGGTTTACACAAAAGACATAACCAATAAAGAAAGAAATGGTGAATTGGACTGATTACAATTAAACTCTTTCTGCTATCAAAAATGTAGTTAAAAAATGGAAAGGATTCCGACATGTAATGATCTATACAGGGTCATAAGTACTTTTGTCTCCTCAAACATCAATCACATCTGTTTCAGGAATTTTGTGTTCTTTGAGTTATTGTGAAATACATCTGAGACAGATACAACTAATAATTATCCTACTGTGCAGTAGAAGCCAGTATTAGTTAGTCCTTTCTAAATATTAGGTTGTCCCTTACCCTAACTTCTTTCCAACTCCTCTCCCCTTTTCCCTTCCCAGGCTCCAGTGAGCACTATTATGCTCTGTTCTTTTCTGCAGTTGATTTTCATATTCTACAAATGAGAGATCATGTAGTGTTTGTCTTTCTGTGCCTTGCTCACTTCACTTAACATCATTGCCTCCAGTTCCGGGCCTGCTACTGCAAATGACAAAATTTTACATGACCTTCACACCTGTTTACAAGTGCCCTTAATTTTCCCTTATATTCTAAATTCTGTTCATATTGTAGCTGTGAAAAATATATATTCTTGTCTATAGTGGGTTGAAAGATTCCCCCCCAAAATTAATGTCTACTTAGAACCTTAAAACTGATCTCACATGGAAATAGGAACTTTCAAGATGTAGTTGGTTAAGAATCTCAAGATAAAGTTATCTTGGATCAGGATGCACCTGAAAACCAATGCCAAGTGTCCACATGAAATGAGGAGAGGACACAGAGACACTGAGGAAAGATCAGTTTCTTCTAAAAGAGTTGCATTATCATCAGAATATTTATTTTATTTACAATGGTACTTTCTGGTAACTTTTTACATCAACAGGTATAATTTTAAAGATAACTGAATTTTATAGAAAATTTTGAATTTATGTAACATTTTCTTCCAGTAAGAAAGTGCTTTACTTATTTTACTAAACAGACATTATTACCTCATTTATATGTATAATTGCATGAACAAAGTGATCTTATAATATATATAATCAGAAAAATGAGAGATTACACTCCATTTATGTGTGATCTATCAAAATGCACAAATGCATTCACTCTTATGTACAACTAATTAGAACAAATAAAATTTAAACAATTTGGATAAAAAATTTAAAAATTAAAAAAGCATAAGAAAACACATTTTTTTTCTGAAGAGGGATAAAATTTATATTGTATTTTTCAGCTCTCAGGGTTACAGAGTCCACGAAGAATTATGTTACCTTTAATGTCAAGCCCTTGTAAAAATTACTTTTGGCCTCATAGAAATTATGAAATGGCAGGTGCATAGAAATTTTACATTCCTAAGAAATGAAAAATGTTATGTTCTCAGATTCTCTGAGAATATTTCCTAACACAATGAAGGAGGAAAAACTGAAGATTGACGGCACGACTTAGAGTTTAAAAACATCAATTACTAATATTTAGCTAATAATTCTACCATGTTTTCACTCCAGTGCTTGGAGACAATACAAAATCCAGCTTGGATAAAATAGAATTGAAGTTAAGACAAAACTTCAGGGGGGTGGAGAGGACTGATCTCTAAATATGTAAAAAAATACTAAAATCATAGCAAAATTTTTCTGAAATTCTTTTAAAATGTGATATTTATAAATCAAATTAAAATAAATATGGAAATAGTAGAAAGTAAAGTTGGAACATCACAGAGAATTAGAAACTGCCTTTGCTAAAAGCAGTGTTTCATTTGACCTGGATATGCCCAGTGGGTAGAAGCAGGAGAGATCCTGGCATCTCTGTCGTCATTTTGCATCTGTCTTCAGATTCCCACTCAGCTCTGCATGTAGGCACACTAATCATTCAAGTAGTGCTTATCTAGAAATTGGCAATATAAGGTTAGGAGCCCTAACTTTATCTAGCCTATCTTATCCCCTTAAAGACTGAGGGCACCAAGACAAGAATAACTAAGGTTTTTAAAGGTTCCTGCTTCTATGTCCTGGTCCTGATGCCTGGAGTGGCACATTGAAGTTTGTGGTCATGTCCTGCCCCATCCATGAACAGCGAAGCCTCAGGCAGATCATCCTACCATGAGACTGGCCCTCTAAGCAGGAGCAATCACCTCGTGGTGGTTCGATTTCCCCATTTAGGATCACAGGTCTGCTAGATGAGCAAATGGAGGTTGCCCCTCGAGTGATAAGGCTTCTCAGGAAACCCTTCTTAGGCCAGAACTGATATTATTATCCAGACCACTGTCTGACCAAGAATGCTTAGTTGTACGGATCTATTGCCCCTGCCCAATTCTTCTGTTTAAATCCGGAGCTCATGTCAGTACTTGAAAGAGGTGCTTGATCTCTCTTTGCCTGCCCAGAGTAGCCATATTGACCAAAGTTCCCTACTTGTTTCACAATTATCCCCAGCCCGACCATGGTGAGAGCTTAAAGTAATACCTTAGTTTCTGCTCTTAAATTTTGCAAGCACTTTGTGCTTTTCTTTCAAAATATTAATTTTGTTTTTAAACACCTTATTTTGTTTTATGGCTCTTCATTTTTCCTTTTCTTTCGGAAGCAATTATTTTTTACACAATTCTGCTATGTTCCCTGAATTGTCTGAATTTTCTGTTTTCTCTTTGTTGTCTTTCATGCCTTCTTTTATTGTAGATTTCCTTAAAATCTTAAGTCTTCCTTGGTTACCTGTTTATATCAAAGAGGGAGACACAAATAGCTGCAGGGACCTCCAGTGGGCAGTGACAGGGCTCATTAAGAGGTGAATTTTGCTTCTGTCAGTCTGGATTGGTGCCTGCACCTCACTTCTTGCCTGACCCAAAGCCGGTCCAGGGACGTCGCCTGGAGGCTAAACCGAGGAGGTGTGGGAGGCGGGCCCGCGCCAGCGCAGTATTCTTGGAGAAGCCAGAGTTCTTGGCTGCAGGGCCAGGTACCATGGCGGAGGAACAGGTGATCGATGACAAACCTTCAGCCTCCAACAGTAACTCACAGAAAACCTCCAAGATCCGAAGAGTCCCGGAGTCCTGGGACCACAACAGCAACTGCTTGTTCTGTCGGATTGCTAGGCAGCGTGAGACCAGCACTGAACTCCTGCCCTGTGAGAATGAAGAACTTGTGTGCTTCAAAGATGTAAAACCAGCAGCACCTCATCATTGTCTTGCAGTGCCAAAGAAGTATATTAGAAATTGCAATGATCTAAAGAGAGATCAAATAGAATTGGTGGAGGACGTGGTAACTGTTGGAAAAAGCATTCCTAAAAAGAATGATTTCACTGACTTTTTAAATATGAGGATGAGTTTTCATGTACCACCATTTTGTTCCATTTCTCACTTGCAACTTCATGTTCTGGCACCAGCCAGTCAGTTTGACTTCTTATCCAAGTTGGTTTATAGAATAAATTCCTACTGGTTTTTCACAACAAATTATTTGATTGAAAAACTAAGAACATGAAAATACCAACAGTGGAAGATTTTCCTAATCTTGGCTCAGTTAAAAACTAATATTTTGATCCATTTGAATTCTAATTGCAATTTTAAGATTTGTTGGGTTTTATCAGAGGCTGTTGCTGAGTAGCCTTGAAATCTTTTCTGAATGTCTATTTCCTGAGGCCTATGATATAGTTTTATGAATACTTTGTGACTGACTTTTTTGTTTTAATGGTTCTCTAAGGATTTTATACATAAGACACTATAGATAAAATTCACTTAAAATCAAATTGCTAAAAAGGGCTCTGTCTTTTTAAAAAAGCTCAAATAATTTCATTTCTCAGTAGTCTTAATAGCAATTTATTTATGAAGATTAAACTGATATAGAAAGTACTTTAGTGGAACCTTCATTACTATGAGGGAGAAAAGAAATTATATATTTCTTAATCATTCTATGTACATTTTCAAAATAAAGAATACCATACTACACAGTAACCGCTAAACTTGCTGATGAAAACAATTATATATGTGTCACTTTTTACTCAAATTTTAGATAATATGTTCCCAGACCCTCATTGGGTGCCTGAAACCCAAGATAGTACCAAACCATTTATATATATATATATATATATATATATATATATATATATATATATAAATATATATAATTTTCCTATACATACATACTTGTGATAAAATGTAATTTGTTAGGGAAAGTAAGAGATTAATAATAACCAAAAATAAATTAGAGTAATTATAACAATATACTGTAATATATTGCCAGCATCACTATTGTCCTTTGGGGCCATTATTAAATAAAATAAAAGATTAATACAAGCACTGTAATACAAAAAAAAAAAAAGAGGTGAATTACATCAAAGAATAGTCATTTAGGGCTCCAAAGCTTTTATTGTGGATGAAACAAAAAATATACTATTCACATGTGGGATTTTTACTTGGTCAGGTGTTCCCCAAGAGAGGAATTCAGGTTTGGGTGGGGTAGTTCAAGGGTCTTTCCCAGCATTTTTAGTTAGGCAGGAAGGAGGATGGGAATGACTCCACATTTGATATGCAAATTCCATTCAGTTTCCCTGTTTCCCTAAGGACCTGCATTACTTAGTGATTTTTGGTCCCTGTGTCCAGGGCCTTTTTGGTTCAACTGGCAGGATGTTGGACTCCAATCTTCTACTTCTTGGGTGCCTTGGTGTTCATCTGGTGGTGAAGTTTGAGGAAGGTGATTGGGACTCTGTTTCTCGTGTAGACTTGTATCCAGTCCTCATGTTTCTGCCCCACCCACAATCCATCCTTGCTTCCTGGACCTTTCTATGGCCTTGTGGTGAGGCTTCACTTGCTTCCTGTGTCTTGTTGCTTGTGCCTGATGACAGCATTCAGAGTTTTATGTTGGTGATCCCTCATCATCCACCTTCCACTTTCCACACTTCTGTGAATGCTTCCAGTTGTATCCACTCTGGCTTTTGCTTGAATGTCATTTTAGAGGTGCTGGGACACACTGGAGGTGAATTCATGTGCTCAGTCTCAATACCTACCCAGATCTTGAAACCAAAATGTCACACAGACCAGAGGTTCTCCCAGTTTCACATAATGGTCTTAGGGAATGATTGTCTAAATTGCTCTGTGGTTGGGATGGGATGATGCATTTACTTTAAAAACACATGGCACTCAAATCTGAGGACGTGCCCTTAATTTCCCCTTGTTCTCTATAAATTCTGTTCAGGTCATGGGTGTGAAAATATAAATTTCTATCTGTAGTGGGTTGGATGGTTTCCCCCCAAAATTGTGTATTTTAGAACCTTAGAACTGATCTCACATGGAAAAAGGACCTTTGAAGGTGTAGTTGGTTAAGGATCTAAAGAGGAAGTCCTCCTGGGTCAGGGTGAACCTGAAAGCTGATGACAAAGGTCTGCATAAAATGAGGAGAGGACACAGGGACACATAGGGAAGATCTCGTGAAGATGTGGCAGAGACTGAAGTGACACCTCCAAAAGATGAGGTCACCTAAAATCACTGGACACTGAAGAAACCAGGAAGAATCCTTCCCCAGCACCTTTGCAGGGAGCATGACTGTACTGGCATCATGGTCTCAGACTTCTGGCCTCCAGAACTGTGTGAGAATTAAGCTCTACTGTTTTAAACACCCACACATGTGGTAATGTGCTGTGACACTTCTGAAAAGCTAACACACTGCCTCAGAGGCTTGTTTCCATCTCATTTCTAATTTCCGTAAAAATGCTTAGTTTGTGTCAGAGTCGTAAACCAGTGAGAGATACAGGCCCAGGATGTGAGATTTGAGCAACATGTCCATGGAGAAGCCCTGCTCTTGGAGCAGGTTCTGGAAGCTGTGAGTCAAGCAGGCAGAGCTCCAGGGTCATGTGATTAAAGCAGACAGCTGGGCTATGGCACATCCATGTCAGCTATGAATCTTAGCAGTGGAGGTTAGCTGTGCTCCAGCAAGAACTCAGGAAAGCAGAAACTCAGAGCCCTGTTGGAGAGAAACAACAAGGTCACTAATAAGGCAGGTGGTAAGAAATCTAGAGCAGAACTAGAAGCCAGGTTCTTAAGAATTGATGGGCCAGGGCCATGTGGTGTAAAGCTGACACAAGGAAACAAAGGTAGATGCCATCATTTTCTGGGGTGACTGCACTGCTTTTCTACAGAGGTGGAAACAAGTAGGAGCAGTTGACAGGGAGATGTGCAGGCTGAAGGAAACAGGAAGCTTTGGTGAACCAATGCCAGCTCCTCCAGATTCTCACACAGAGAAGATGTGTTTATTCACTGCCACCCACCTTGTAGTTGCATGTATGAGTACATGTGTGTATAAAAACTTTGGAATAGTAGGTGCTATATTAAATAACTTTTATATATGTGATCTTCTTTCATGAACAGTCATTAATTTTATAAGCAGAAAAAAGAGCTGTTTTGAAAAAAGCGACAAAAGAAATAAGCCAACCTAATTCTGGGAAAAAAAAAAAAAAGTATAAGCTCCAGGAACATAACTATGATTTTAAAATGAAGAGGAGACCTGAAAAGTTTCAGTGTGTTGCAGAGGATGTAAAAAGCATAATGACTCTTTGTGTTAAATGCTGTTGTAGGGACTGGTAATGCTCTTAGAGAATTAGAGCCATGCAAATCAAGTGGCAGAAGACATGTGGAGTGTCCTTGAGGTCTGACTGCTGATGCTTTAAATTAGGCAAAAGTGTGCATGTCAGCAGTTCATGAGCCATTTGTTAGAAACCTGTACTGATGCATGATAGTCACATGCATGTGCCCCTTCAGTCAGATGAAGCACAAGTCAGAAACACATGCTGTCAGCATCACTGACTGTTATGTTTTGGATGTGAGATGTCACCCAAAACCTCATGTGTAGACAATGCAGGAAGGTTCAAATAGAAATTATTGGGTTTTAAAAGTCTTAAACCAGTCAGTGAATTACTCCCTTGATAGGGATTAACTGAGTGGTAACTGAAGTGGTGAGGTGTGGCTGGAGGAGGTGGGAATTGGGGACTGGCTTTGGGTGTGTATTTGTATCTGGCAGTGGATTCTCTCTCTGCTTGTGTACCTCACCTCCTGGGGCCACACACCACAGTTCTGCAGCCTCTCCAGGTACAGTTGAACTATTCAAGGCTTCAGTTCCCTTAAGACAAAGTTAAAATGCAAGACAGTATCTGGTCCTGGGATTCCTTGTGGTAGGGCAGCTCTGTCAGGAAAGTAACAGATGGATGGTTTTAAAAAATATACCCCAAGGATATTTTATAAATATTTATAAAAATGCTTAGGGAATTACATCCATGTCTGTCCAAGACCCATCAGAGATGGATTATTCCAGAATTTTAAGCATATGTACCCCCAAATAACTTTCCTTAAATGTTACTGGAACAAGTAGTATAGAATTTTAATACATGAATCAATCATTTTTGCTGTCATAATTTCTGGGTTTGCTGGATACTGGGTCCAGCTGAGGAATGACTGGAGGTTACACAAGACCACTGTTCCAATTAAGGAGGAATGTGACTAGAGAAAAACTGTACATCTTTGTCTTTTGAAAGTGCTTGATGGCATTTGCTCATAATGGGGAATTATTTCTCCAGGAGAGAGAGAATCTGCTGATGATTGGCAGAGAGTGAAAGACAGTTGACTAGGGAAAAAAGTTGAAGCAGTAGGAAAAAGAGCAAAAATCAATGTGAAGGCAAAGATGCTTTTAGTTCTTAAAGACTTTCCTAGTCTGGGATTTAAGGAGCCCTGAGTTTTGGAAATGGAATGGATATTAAGTCCATGTGTTCCATATTTTCCATTTTCTCATCTCTGTGTCAAAGAAGAGTTTGTGTTATTTTCTTATTGTGATTCTACAATAAAATAAATGATCAAAAAAATAAATGATCTACAAAACATTCTTCTTTCCTATTGTGATTCCACAATAGGAAAATACCCCCTTCTTTCTCTCAAAATAAATTACAAAATGTTCTCATGAAGTACCACTGCAAAGAAAAGAAAAACAAGGAGGCCAAAGCACTTTCACCCTGAATTATATCTGAGAATTATACCTTTAGCAGAAATATTAATATTTTTTTTTTCTGCTTGAAGTCTTTGACTTTTGAGAAAGCTGGGATCAAAATTTTGATGAGTCTATTTTTTTTCTCATTAAACTTTTGTTTTAATGGGTATCAAAATTCTGTGACAGATTTTTGGTCAAGTTGTTTCCATTAAAAAGTACTGATTTTAAAAACTAATAACTTAAAACTGCCATACACACACACACACAAAATAAATGATCTACAAAACATTCTCCTTTCCTTATGAACTTTTTACGATGCATTGTAATTATTAACCAGTCTTTTACTATTAAACTTAAATGACCCATTGAGACAAACAGCTCTGAGACAGTTCTTCCACCACTGGTTAAGACTGGGGTAGCAGGTATTATATAAAGCCATCTTTCTCTCCCGTGATAGGAATTTCCCACCTCCCAATGACCTGTCAATCTGCGCTTCCCTGCCTCTCCAGTTACAGGAATTTCCCCTCCTCCCCACCACCTGTCAATTTGCATTAGCCCACCTCTCATGTTACAGGAATTTCCGGCTTACGTTGCTTCCTCCCTCCAGCATTACGTCCCACTATGTCATTGGCCCATCAGTCAGTCTGTAAGAATTCTCCTCCATGATTGGTTCCTCTCAGCCCGTGAAATTCCTATGTCTGAGATGAACCTTACACCATCCTCCCTCTTTGCTTTTTTCCCTTTCCCCGTGCAGATGTGAATTCGTCTAGGCAAATAAATGGTTCCTTGTATGAGACCTGTATCTGTGGAGCGTTTCTGGGAGCTAGTGACGAACCATAACTGCATGCCTTTTTTCCAACCTAACAATATTCATTTAGCCTTCTGACCTTTCTGGACAGACTTGGTGACCTTGCCAGCTCCAGCAGCCTTCTTTATCCACTGCATTGATGACACCCAGAGCAACTGTCTGCCTCATATCTTGAACAGCAAAATGACCCAGAGGAGGATAGTCAGAGAAGCTCTCAAAACCCATGGGCTTTCCTGGAACCATATCAACGATGGCAGCATCACCAGACTTCAAGAATTTAGGACCATCTTCCAGCTTCTTACCAGAATGGCGATCAATCTTTTCTTTCAGCTCAGCAAACTTGCAAGCAATGTGAGCTGTGTGACAATCCAGTACAGGGGCATAGCAAGAACTGATTTGGCCTGGATGGTTCAAGATAACCAGCTGAGCAGTGAAACCAATGATTCCATTGGTGGGTCATTTTTGCTGTCACCAGCAACATTTCCACGATGAACATCTCTGACACGTTCTTGACATTGAAGCCCATATTGTCACCAGAAAGAGCTTCACTCAGAGCTTCATGGTGCATTTCAACAGACTTTACTTCAGTTGTGACATTGACTGGAGCAAAGGTGACCACCATGCCAGGCTTGAGAACTTCAGTCTCCACTTGACCCACAAGAACAGTACCAATACCACCAATTTTGTAGACATCCTGGAGGGGCAGATGCAAAGGCTTGTCAGTTGGATGAGTTGGTGGCAGGATGCAATCTAAAGCTTCAAGCAGTGTGGTTCCACTGGCACTGCCATCTGTATGGGTGACTTTCCATCCCTTGAACCAAGGCATATTAGAACTTGGCTCCAACATGCTGTCACCATTCCAACCAGAAATTGGCACAAATGCTACTGTGCCAGGGTTGTAGCCAATTTTCTTAATATAGGTACTGACTTCCTTAATGATTTCCTCGTATCTCTTCTGACTGTAGGGTGGCTTAGTGGAATCCATTTTGTTAACACCAACAATTAATTGTTTCATACCCAGTGTGTAAGCCAGAAGGGCATGCTCACGGGTCTGCCCATTCTTGGAGATACCAGCTTCAAATTCACCAACAGCAGCAGCAACAATCAGGACAGTACAGTCAGCCTGAGATGTGCTTGTAATCAGGTTTTTGCTAAAGTCTCTGTGTCCTGGGGCATCAATGATATTCACATAATACTTGCTGGTCTCAAATTTCCACAGGGAGATGTCAATGGTGATACCACGCTCATGCTCAGCTTTCAGTTTATCCAAGACCCAGGCATACTTGAATGAGCCCTTTCCCATCTTAGCAGCTTCCTTCTCAAAATTTTCAATGGTTCTTTTGTCGATCCCACCACATTTATAGATCAGATGACCAGTAGTGGTAGACTTGCCCAAATCTACATGTCTGATCACAACAATGTTGATATGAGTCTTTTCCTTTCCCATTTTGGCTTTAATTTAGCAGTGGTTTTCATGACACCTGTGTTCTGGTGGCAAAAAAAGCTGGATGAATCAATTTTTGAGGTTCAGTAAAAAGGGTGAGTACAAAGGAGAGAAAGAGAACCATAATATGACAGTAAATTTCACCCTGGTATTGTCTCCTTTCCAGGTTCTCACAGGATGTCTCTGCCATGCCTGAAATTCTAGCAAGAGGGGTGTTCATGTTCCTTTCCTTGAACCAGGCAGCAGAATAGGGACATCTCTGCTTTGCAACACAGCATCTTCTCCACTCTTGAAGGGGCAGTCTGTTTAGCAGACCCTTCCTACTTTAGGAAGCACACAGTAAAGTGAAAAATGGAAAGCTAGATGCACCTGCTCACTGCCATCATTGCAAGCTGAGTGGCAGCCAGTTTCTTCTATATACACTTGAGATAGGGGAATAAGTGTCCTCAATATCTTGCATCAGCAAAGTTGTATTAAACAATACATTGAGGAATATGGTATATCACCCTTAACTGGGATGAATTCCAGGAATGCAAAAGTGAGTCAGTATGAAGAAATCCATTAATAGAGTCCATTATATAAAAAGATCTAAATGGCAGCATCATTTTTTAGTCTTTATAAATGCAGAAGATAAGCTTAATACTTTCAAATTGCAACATGACTTCATGTAATGAACAAGAATTAGTATGTATGTGTATGCACATACATATAAACTTGAACAAAAGTGTAGAGGCATAGGAATTAGAATCAAAGAGACAAAATTTGTATATTATAGGTAATACAATTTTATATTTAATCATTCAAAAGAATGAATGGAATATTGCCATAGTTTTCAAAAAAATAATAAAAGAGTGGATTCTTTTATTATTATAATCTATAATCAGCAACTTGTAAGGCTGAGGCAGGAGGATGGCAAGTTCAAGGCTAAACTTTCCAATGCAGCGAGACCCTGTCTCAAAAAATTAAAAGGACTCAGAGTTAACTTAATTGTAGAGCACCCCTGGGTTCAGTCCTCAGTCTCAATATTTTTTTCTATGTAGTGTATAATCAAATTTTAATAATAAATAGCTACAGATATAGCTATATGTATAAAGTAAGTATAAAGTATATTAAATTTATTTGTTATAGCAAAAATTACAATAATACAAAGAGAAGTAAACAACTGGACTTAAAATTTTAAACCCTAAACTCTTTTGGAGACATTAATCAGACACAAAGACAGAGATGTTCCAGTTCTGTTTTCCTAAAAGCCCCCTTTTGGAATATGGTTCTCTTCCCCTGTGTCTCTACCCTAGATCCTGGCACAGCCTGTCTGAATGTAGTAAGTCCTCAATAATCCTTATTGATTGGGAGAGTGGCTAGATGTTCACATGCAGATACTTCAGCATTAAATTATATGAGAAGAGTCAAATGATTAAAGTTTTTCACTCTTGGAATTTTTTTTTCAACTTCTTCACTCTTAATTACCTATTCCGTACAAAAAAAAAAAAAAAAAAAAAAAAAGCATGAGCAAGTTATTTGTGGGACTTGTTGGTTTTGAAGGAATCTGTAAGATTTTGTCCCCCAAGCGGTAGCCATTCAGACTTGCTATGGCCATTGTAGCTTCTTCATAGTTTGTCATGGTCACAAAAACCAAACCCTTTGCACTTGGTGTTGAAATAACGAATCACTTTCACATTGGTGACTGCGCCAAAGGGGCCAAACATCTGCCAGAGGATTTCCTCATCAGCATCTTGCCCAAGGTTGTAGAAGATGATGTACCAGCCCAAAGAAGCATTTCCTGGGCCATTGACACCAGAAAGCCCACTCATGTAATCTTCACCTATCAGGAAGACCTGAACCTCTGCACCTGGTGATGCACAGGGTCTCCGAATCTCCTGCAGGCTAGTGGTACAGCTGTGAGAAGAGTGCCCTGTTTTTTTTCTGGTTGGGATTGGCTGCAAACTTCACTGTGATGGGCTTGGAGGAACCTGGGGATTTATGAGCATTGAAACTGGTAATAGCCTCTTCTGCTTCCAGTTGTTTTTCACCAAACTCAGTAAGCGCAACTACTCTGGACAAACCTGTGGTCTGATCCACAAGGATGTGGGATGATTCGCCCAAACCGAGAGAACATGTCCTCCATGTCCTTCTGGGTTATGGTCCTTGGGAGCCCACTGATGTACAAGTTGGCATCTTTGATGACCTCTGAGTTTGGGAGAGCATATGACACCTGCATGTTTTTTTTTTTTTTCCTGGAGCCTCAGGCCATTCACCATCTTGATCGCCCTTTCTGCATCCTTATCAGTCACGTAGTTCACAAAGCCAGAGCCCAAGCTGTGCCCTACTACTTTTTCCTGAATAAGTTTTGCAGATTCAACTTCACCAATGCTGCTGAATACATTTCGCACTCATACTGGGTCATGTTCTGAGGGAGGTAGTTGACAATCAGATTTGTTCTCCCAATGTCCTCCCTGCAGTCTTCGGCCATGTGGCCTTCACAACCTTTAGAACATTGTATTTCTTAAAAATCTGGACACAGGCGGGCGGCCCTGGGCTGCTCCTGGGTGTGTGGGCCACTGGCCCAGTGCGCACTAACCGCTCTGCTCTTGGCCTTGGTAGCAGCAGCAGTGGCAGCAGCAGCAGTGACCTGGAATTTTTTGAGATACAAAATTGACCTGTAAAATCGGCACTTGTTTATCTCAACATAAAAAGAAAAATGAAGGAGTGATTCTGCATATGACAAATGATTTCTTTCTTTATACCATGGTTTTGCTTCAAAGTTCCTCCAAATACTAAATTAACATAGGTAAAATACTTCTTGAGTAATGCAATTAAACTTGGTTCACATTCTAGTTCTGTGACAGACTCATTTTGCATGCTCACTAAGATGTATCAAGTCTAAGGAACTAAACCCAAATTCCTTAATTAATCCTGGTCAAAACCTTTATAAGAGAATTATGATCTGGTAACAATTAATTGTCCAGCAATCTCACATTCCTTTCATGGTTATTTTAAGAGGTAATTAAGCTTAAATGGATAATTGTAAGGATGACATTCCATTTCCATAATACTGTGTCCTTACAAGATAAGGAGACACAAGATCTCTCTGTCTCTTTGTCTCTCTCCATAGAGAGAGAGCCAGGTGAACACAGTGAAAATGTGTCTATATGAAGCCAGAAAAACAGTCTCATGAGAAACCCTTCATGCTCACATACGGGACCTCCATTCTCCATAACTGTGAGAAAATGAATTTCTATTGTTTAAACCACACAGCTATGAGATTTGTTATGGTGATAAGAATACAAATTTTGTCTCCTGTTTTGCCAGATACCCTCTCCTTATAAAATGAGTTTTGATGTTTTTCATCATTTCATAAGCATTTGTTGTTGAAAGCCGTTGTTCCATGGGCTATGCTATACTGGCAAGCGAAGGCAGACAGGGGATTAAGGAGTGTGTTTTTGGACCAGAGATGGCAAACACATCTCTAAAAGCTCTTAGAAACTTCCCCCTCCCAACTCCTAACTGACACTAACAAAATCAGCTATGGGATGGGAAAAACCTTGTGGTGTGCTTCCTGGAAGAGATGCTCCTTAGGCTATGATCTTTCTGCTGTCTTTAAAGAGCATACTGATGATATCAATCTTTACTAATGACCCAAGCCATGATCATGACTATTAACTACATGGTATGCTAAAATATCATTTTTCTATCTTCTCTCACACTGAATGCTATACAAGATATTCCTATGTAAAACATTTTTAAAACATTTCAAATATGGAAAACTAAGATCATTTAATATTAAAATCCTGTTCTGATATTTGAAATTATCATAAGAGGAATAAAGCCCTAAGAGACAATCATATGTCTAAAATAACTACTCATGACTAGATTCTAACTAGACTCTAACATCAAATTCACTTACAAACTCAAGTTTGGTTTTTCTTATAGGTAACAAAAATTACACATGGAAATTTATACTCACACATTCTTAGGCCATGATTCATAATAAATATCCAGAAATGATGGCTTCTTAGAACAGACTCTAGATGAATCATTTAGATTGAACTATTTTTTTAACATTTTTTTTATTTTAAAATTTTTTAAAATTTTGTTTCCAAGAAAAATTCTTACCTGGGACCCTAATATGTTAATTAGATAAAAACAGAATTTTTATGGGTAAAGTCAGAAAAGAAACATAGAGCACCTCCCAATTGTCCACTGAAACACTTCTTCTGACCCCAGGTGCTTCTCTCTCACAGTGTAAAAACAATTAGGAAGAATTTTGAGCTAGATGGAAGATTGTCCACACACCAAAAAACCTCTGGTCACTCAAAATCATTTAAAAGTAATAGGGAAAAATGCATACACAATCCTCAAATCCCAAATATTTGGGGAAAACAAAACACCCAACCCCATGAAGTTATAACTGTTTCTGAAATTGGAACAAAGATAACTACATCAGAACACATCACAATACATTTTATTGTTATTTTTAGAAAGAAGTATTAGTGGACTGGTATGGTAGAGCACTTCCCTTGCATGCTGAAGTCCCTGGTTTAATATCTCCAGCACTGAAAGAAAAAAGAAGGGAAGGAGGGGGGGGCAGGGATCCTCACACAGGTGTTCTGGGCTCAAAGCTGATACTCTCGGTATCTATAGAACAGCCTCATCATGTATCCTGACACAAAAAAATCTCTAAGACAAGTTATTAAAAGCAAGTTGTACAATACACACAGAACAGTGTTATCTGTATTTTTAAAACACTACTATCTACCTATCTGTATCTATCTCCAGAGAAAGGACTGAAAGGATACACAGGACTGGTGCATATCAATGGTTTCTCTCCAGAAAGGGGTCTGATAGGCTCAAGGAATTAAGCAACCAAGGTGGGCTTTTAAAAACTGTTATTTGATTTTCATAACATGGATCCTGTTTAGATATTGTGTAATCAAATTTTTAGAGTAAAGCATCCAAAACATTGATCCACTGTTGTTATACTTGTTATGCCCAGTGGCTCGAGACCCCACAAAGACCACCAGAGACCACAATCAATGCAAGCAACAAAGAGTCATTTATTGGCAAGCTCGAGCCTGGTCCTCTGCTCACACGGTAACCCGGTGATGCTAAGAGGCCCCGAGCCTTTGTTCAACAGGCCTATTTATAATAAAAGGCGAAAAGTTTTACAGTGTTCTTTTTAATTGGCTGACATAAAACTATATATATGATGTTATTTTAAGTTCTGAGTCTCCGAGAGGAGTGTTATTATCTTTTAAGTTTGCCTTGGCACCGGCAAGGTCAGCTGCCTGGCCTTTACGGATAAGAGGTGAAGATTCTTTGCAGCTTTTATGAGGGGTTTGAGGGCAATTAGGGAAGAGGCTTTTGTTTACACAGGTGCCGGCTCTTTCTATCTTTACATTCCCCCCTTTCCAAGAACATTTAGAGAGCCAATCTTGAGTATCTCTAGTTTTAACCCTTACTGCTTCCCGGGCTGATATTGGGCCCTCAGCACCATTAGTTGTACCGTATTTATTCTATGTTTAACAAAAGCAATTAACCTATTGATTATACAAGGTCCTATAGTTACAGCTAGTAGCAACAATATTAGGGGTCCCACTATAGCAGACACTAGAGTAGTTAACCAAGGGGAAAAATTGAACCAAGATTCAAACCAGTTCTGACGAGCTTCTCGTTCTTTCTTTCTGTTTGTGAGTCCTTCTCTGACTTTTGCCATATTATCCTTGATTGTCCCAGAGTGATTTATATAAAAACAACATTCTTCCCCTAGGGCAACACATAAGCCTCCTTGTTGTAAAAATATTAAGTCTAAACCTCTTCTATTCTATAAGACCACTTCGGCTAGGGAAGTTAAAGATTGCTCTAAATGAGAGATTGAATCTTCTAAACGCTCTATGTCCGCATCTATTGCTGCTCTTAGATTAGAATAGTGTTGGCTCTGAGTGACTAAGGATGCTACTCCAGTTCCTAATCCTCCCAGGCTAGCTCCGAGCAGCAGACTGAGAGTTAGAGAAGTAATAGGCTCCCGTTTTTGTCGAATGGGGCTCTGTTTCGTGCCCCATCCTTGTTCAATCATAGTCATAAAACTCTGGTGCTCATGGTAAATTAGCCACGGAACCAATCTGACTAGAACACAGTAATCCTTTGACCGTTTTAACACACTCCAGTGGACACAGGGGGTGAGTCCAGAGGAGCAAGCCCACCAGGTATCATTGTGGGGTATTATAAAAGAGTTTTCTGCCTGAGGTTGGATTCCCCAAGTCGAGTGACAGAGGGATCGGCTGGCATGGGGCACTTTTCCTAAACAGAGCCCTTGCCCGGACACTTGCTCTAGGGTTAGGGACTGTTTGGATCGCCAACGACAGTCCTGGAGGCTGGTGGAGATAGTAACATGCGCTTGTACTGCTACTCCCTCATAATACGGGGGAACAGTGTCATAGCAGAGCCAGCAGGACCGGGTCATATTAGGGTGGGTGGCATTGAGCACCATGAAGGACCAAGACAAAAGACTCAGAAGGGGATGAACTTCTGTTTGAATTGGATTTACAATCAACTGTTTGTGGGGTTGTGTGATCCTTAAGTAGGGGGCACTTAAGGAGCGGGTGGTTGGTCGTGAGGTAACTGATTTAATAATTTTTGGACCTCGGGTAGGGGGGATGACCGGAATTCTTCGGGCTGGGGGGCGTAAAATTTGGTTATGCCCTAATGACTGGGTGAATGGCTTTATAATCATCCGAACAGTGAACACAACCCCTAAATCAGGTCCCTCAGCATAGAGGCGTAACCCCCATGACCGGGTTCTTGTCCATTGTTTGTCCCGCCTCCCCTTATCAGTGAAGGTGATTAACAGGGGGTTACAATTACTGCTACATGAGGCTTTTTCACCTCGCTTGACCTCAATTAAATCACGAGAGGCTTTTATCCAATAAGCCTGCCCTGTGGTTTCACATCCCCATTTAGCACAGAAATACGATTCTTCCCCTCCACATTCTTTCTGGTGAGAATAACCAGGACACACATAGAAGGGGGGATGGGATGCTGGAGTTCCTCCCTCCCCCGAGTATAAACACAGTTAAATCTCCTTGTTCTCCCACTTACTGTATCTGAAAGGGCCCGTTTACTTAGGTGTAATTCTTCATTAACGATAATACTGCCTGTTCCCACAGAAAAAGCCCCATTTGCTAAAGTGCAAAGGTCTACTTGCAGGTCAGGCCACCATGTCCATAAAGGGTGGTATTCAGTCACAGTCAGGCTGGGAACTCTTGCCGCCGGGTTGGTTACTTCCAAGGTGATTTCATAAGGCTGATGTGGGCTGAGGTTGGTGGCTCCAAAAACTGGAGCCACAGCCACGGTTGTGGCCAGGGCAAAACAACAAAGCAAAAGTAAGAACATAATCACAGTCGGTGGCGGCAAAGCTTGATCTTTAGCGGGCTGTCTTTGGACCTGTCCACTCTCCACGTTGAGTCGTCTAGGGCAGGAAGCACAATGTCAGCAAGGGGTTCAATCGGCTTAACGTGGGTGTGATGAATCCAGGAGGCGATGCCGTCGACTTTGAGAGCTGTGGGTGTAGTCAGAATGACCGTGTAGGGGCCCTTCCAGCGAGGTTCCAGGTTACTCTGTCGGTGTCGCTTCACTAGGACCCAGTCCCCTGGGTGGAAGTTGTGAGGAACAGGAGGCGGGCCTGACTCATACAGGCCTCTGAGCTTTGGCCAAACTTCTCTGTGGGCCCTCTGCAGGGCCTGGAGGGAAAATAAAAGTTCAAAATCATCTACATTTTCTTCTTTTAGGAGCCGCTCAGTCAGATCAGGGAGTATTGGAGGTGGGGTCCCAAACATGATTTCATAAGGGGTGAGTCCCATCTTGTAGGGAGAATTACGCACCCGATATAGGGCATAGGGAAGGAGAGCTACCCAGTTACCGCCAGTCTCCATGGTTAATTTAGTTAAGGTCTCTTTTAAAGTTCTGTTCATTCTCTCTACCTGTCCTGAGCTTTGGGTCGATAAGCACAATGTAGTTTCCAATTTGCCCCAAGTACTGTAGCCAGCCCCTGACTTACCTGGGAAGTAAACGCTGGCCCATTGTCCGACCCTATCATTACAGGAAATCCATACCTTGGCAGGAGGTCTTCTAAAATCTTTTTAGCCACTATTTGCGCTGTTTCTCGCTTGGTGGGAAAGGCTTCGACCCATCCTGAAAAAGTATCTACAAAGACTAATAGATATTTATACCCATATTTTCCAGGTTTTACTTCAGTGAAATCAACTTCCCAATATGCCCCCGGCCTATCTTCCCTTAATCTATTTCCTGATTCCCACTTACTATATCCTGCATTTGTTAACTTACAAACCCTGCAACTTTTGACAATCTGTTCTATCTTATTCTGCACACCTTTAATTCTAATTCCTGCTTGCTGCATCAAGTCCTGTAATTTTCTTGTCCCCAGGTGGGTGGTCTGGTGGAGCCTGCACAACGCTTTCTGTCCCAACAGTTCTGGAAGTATTATCCGGCTTTCAGAGTCTTTCCACCATCCGTCTAAGCATTGGGCTTTTGGCTGCTGGTGAATCCATGATAAGTCCTCTTCTGTGTAGGTTGGGTCTTTTGGAAGGGTTCGTGGGCCAGAGTCTGGGAGTTGAGCAACCATAATCAAGTCTCTCTGAAGGGCTATCTCTCGTGCCATCTTATCTGCTAAACAATTGCCCCTAGATACTGGATCAGTTGGTTTTTGATGCCCAGGGCAGTGTACGATAGCCAATTTCTTGGGTAACAAAAGGGCGTCTATCAGGGACACAATTTCTTCCTTGTTTTTAATATATTTCCCTTCTGCTGTTAGCATTCCCCTTTCTCTATAAATAGCCCCATGAATATGGGCAGTTGCAAAGGCATAACGGCTGTCCGTGTATACGGTCAATTTTTTTCCTTCTCCCATCGTCAGAGCCTTAGTCATAGCTATTAATTCTGCCTTCTGGGCAGAGGTGCCTATTGGTAGGGGCTCAGCCCAGATCACCTCTGTCTCAGTTACTACTGCTGCGCCCGCATACCTTTGACCCTGATGTAAAAAACTGCTCCCATCCGTGAACCACACTGCATCTGCATCGAGCAGCGGATGATCTTGCAGGTCTTCTCTAAGCCCATGAACCTGGGCTAGGACTTCTGAGCAGTCATGTATGGGTGTGTCCAGGTCAGGGTCAGG
Organism: Sciurus vulgaris; assembly: GCF_902686455.1. NCBI lineage: Eukaryota > Metazoa > Chordata > Mammalia > Rodentia > Sciuridae > Sciurus > Sciurus vulgaris. Next base: position 65,468,023 of record NC_136477.1, on the reverse strand, counting down.
CAGCAGCGTAGCAGGATTGAGAGCTGAGGGTGCCTGAAAAATAATCCTGGGAGGGTTAAGCAATAGGCTCTGATAATGTGTGAGCCGAGCATTACTGAGCCATCGGTCTGGAGGTTGTTTCAGGATTCCCTCAATAGCATGTGGAGTAATCACATGTAATTCTTGTCCCATAGTCAATTTATCAGCATCTTTTACCATTAGGGCTGTGGCAGCAATCATACGTAGGCATGGGGGCCAGCCTGCAGCCACCGGGTCCAGTTTTTTTGACAGGTATGCTACTGGTCTCCTCCAGGGGCCTAGGTATTGAGTCAAGACTCCTTTTGCTATCCCTTTACTTTCATCTATATAGAGAAAGAATGGTTTAATAACATCGGGGAGTCCCAGGGCCGGGGCTGACAAGAGGGCATCCTTGATTTGTTGAAATGCTTTATCTGCCTCTATTGTCCAATTAAAGGGCTGCTTGTCTTTTGTGGCCTCGTACAGTGGTTTGGCTAATTCTGCAAACCCTGGAATCCATAGTCGACAGAAGCCAGCTGACCCAAGGAATTCCCTTACTTGACGTGGGGACTGAGGCTTTGGGATTCTTAGAACAGTTTCTTTTCGGGCTTGAGTTAACCATCGTTTTCCTCCCTTTAAGAGATAGCCCAAGTACGTTACCTCAGGTCTGCAGATTTGGGCCTTCTTTGCTGATGCCCGATATCCCAGGTTGCCCAGTGTCTGGAGTAAATTTTCTGTTCCTCGGATGCATTCATCCCAGTTTTCAGCGGCTACAAGGAGATCATCTACATATTGTAACAAGGTTAGGTTGGGATGGTTTTTCCTAAACTCACCCAAGTCCTCATGTAGAGCTTCATCAAACAAAGTGGGAGAATTTTTGAATCCCTGCGGCAATCTTGTCCAGGTGAGTTGTCCATTGATACCCATATCAATGTCCGTCCATTCAAAGGCAAATAGCTCTTGGCTTTTTGGAGCTAGAGACAAGCTGAAAAAGGCATCTTTTAAATCCAGCACCTTATACCATTGTCTGTAAGGAGGAAGCGCACTCAGAAGTGTATACGGATTAGGCACAGTAGGGTGTATGTCCGCCACCCTTTTGTTTACCTCTCTTAGGTCCTGTACTGGGCGGTACTCGTTTGAGTTGGGCTTCCGTATTGGAAGCAGGGGGGTGTTCCATGCCGACCGGCAAGGTCATAGTATCCCTTGGTTCAGCAGTCGCCTGATGTGGGGGGTTATTCCTGTCCGTGCCTCCCTGGTCATGGGGTATTGTTTAACCCTAACGGGGTTAGCTCCTGGTTTTGTCTCTATATAGAGGGCAGGCCGATGTTTAGCTAGCCCAATTCCTCCAGTCTCTGCCCAAGCGTCTGGGAACCGCTGTACCCAGTCTTTAATGTTTTTATCAGGGGATTGCGGCTGCTGGTGTAGCCGATACTCATCCTCCAAAGTAAGAGTTAGCATAGGTAACAACTTTCCTTGTCCATCTGTTACCTGGGCGCCTTCGGGATTAAAATGAATTTGGGCCCCGATTTTGGTTAATAAATCTCTTCCCAGCAAGGGATAGGGGCTGTCAGGTATGACTAAGAATGAGTGGGACACTTTTCCCGTTCCCAAGTCTACTGTTCTTTTGGTCGTCCAGGGGCACTTTTTAATCCCCGTAGCCCCTTGTACCCACGAGGCGCTTGTTGAAATCTTTCCTTGAGGGTCAGTCAAAGCTGAATATTGAGCTCCTGTATCCACCAAAACTGCACTGGAGTCCCCTCCACTTTCAGAGTTACCCTGGGTTCGGGGAGGGGTTCCGAACCCCGTCGCCCCTAATCGTGCATTTCATCTCGGGTGACCAGGACCGAAGATCTCCTAGTCGTTCCTCTACTATCTCTAGATCTGTGGTTTCTTTTTTTAGGGCATTCTCTAGCCCAATGACCTTCCTCTTTACAGTAGGCGCACTGATTCTGACCCAGCTCATGTGCCCTGGAGTCCCCAGGTGGTGGCCGATTGCTCGGGAGTCTGTTTCTTTCTCTCTCTGTCCTCCCGCCCTGCACTGCTACTGCTAATGCTTTAGTCATTTCCCTAGTAGCCCTAAGCTGTTTTTCTTCTGGTGCATCTCTGTTGTTGAATACCCGGTGGGCTATTCTCATTAAGTCTTGAATACTTCTCCCTTCTAAATCCTCTATTCTCTGTAACTTACGCCTTATATCCGGTGCTGCCTGGTTAACAAAACTCATTACTACTGCTGCCTGATTCTCGTGTGACTCTGGATCCATAGGAGTGTACTGTCTAAATGCTTCCATTAATCTTTCTAAGTAAGCTGAAGGTGATTCCTGCCTTTCTTGCATTACTGAGTATACCTTGGCCAAATTGGTGGGCTTACGAGCTGCGGCCCGGAGACCCCCCATTAGAGTCTGGCGATAAACCCGGAGCCTCTCCCTACCTTCAGCCGTATTGTAGTCCCATTCATCTTGTGGCGGCCTGGACAAGGGAAAAGAAGCATTATGTCAGGGTTTACAGTGGGCTGTCCGTCGTCCCCTGGGACCAACTTTCTGGCTTCCATCTGGATACTTTCACGCTCCTCGGTCGTAAACAGGATCCGGAGTAGCTGCTGACAGTCAATCCAAGTAGGCTGATGAGTAAACATGACACTATCTAAAAGGGAAATTAAGTCTTTAGGATTGTCAGAAAACTTAGCATTTTGATTCTTCCAATTATATAAATCGCTCGTAGAGAAGGGCCAATATTGAAGCCGGGTGTTGCCAGTGTTGTCTGGCGGCCCAGTTTCTCGGAGCGGCAGAGCGATAGTAGAATCTTGGAGCTTCTGGTTGGGAGGGGTAGGCTGCCCGCTGAACTCGGCCTCGCGTTCTCCTTGCCGGCCCTCCCGAGCCAGTTCTTTCTTCTTCATTTCCGGCTGCAGCAGCTTCTCTTTCTTCTGCAGCCTCCTGTCCTGGGTCCTGAGGAGGAATAGGGGCTTGCATATACGGAGGGGGGTTAGAGAAAAGGTGGTCTGAATCTTCCTCTGGGAGGATGGGGTGAGGAGCTGTGGGCTTTTCTGAGGAGCCTAACTTCTTTAGGGCAAGCATTTCAGTTGTGGGGGAGGGCGGTGGCGGTAGGAAGGGAGAAAGCCAGGTTGGAGGGTCACTGTCTACTAAGCTTTCCCAGGTCAGAATATATGGAATTTGATCTGGGTAGCCAATTTTCCCTGATTGGAAGACTTTCTCTTTGACTTTTCGGATGGTTGGAAGGTTGAAGGTTCCCTCTGGGGGCCATCTCACTTGGAAGGTGGGCCATTCCGACCTGCAAAGGGTTACAAATTTTTTTTTATTGATCTCAGCTGACAAATTGCGGGCTCTGGCTTGAGCCTCCCCAAAGTGGCTGACTACTATGGCCAAAGGGGTACTCTGAGTTTGGCCCATTTCTACAGCAACTAGATATCCCACTATGGAGAGGAGGAGAAATGTAAAGGTTAGATAAAAAAGAAATTGGATCAGACGACGCCGGCGTGGGTTGGAGATGTCGTTACAGCAGAGAGCCTCCGCTGGTTGTCTATCCGGTTGAAATCCTGTTTCCTGTATAATTCCAAAAGGATGAAGTGAATTTGACCATTGGTTAGTATTTCTCCTCTCCGTCAGGAGATTTATAGACCCATTTTCCTCCAGATTGGAGATGAGAAGTTTAAGAATGAGAAACAGAACAGTAGTGGACTAACACACCGAAGAATTTTAATAGGAGGCAAGAGAAAAGACCATACAGGACAATACACAAATGCACAAACAGACAGACATATATATATTGTGCGCTAGATTACAATTGGCTAGTTGGTATTTTGTCGACAAAAACAAAAGTCCAGACGCAACACAAAGGTTGCCCAGATGCAGCACAAAGGCCGCCCAGATGCGACAAAGTCGCCCAGATGCAGCACACAGGCTGCCCAGATGGGTCGAGGGGACGTCTCCCGAGACCCTGCTGGGGTCCTATAGCGCGTCCGCCAGGACTTTGCCAGCCCAGAACCAGAACCTGCAGGCAATCCAGACAGAAATACGGCAATGCCTTACTCACCGGCCAATGATGTCACTTATGACTCTATGATCAGGTGTCTAGGTGGGCTTGGGGTATCCCGGGCGAGCCCCCATATGTTATGCCCAGCGGCTCGAGACCCCACAAAGACCACCAGAGACCACGATCAATGCAAGCAACAAAGAGTCATTTATTGGCAGGCTCGAGCCTGGTCCTCTGCTCACACGGTAACCCGGTGATGCTAAGAGGCCCCGAGCCTTTGTTCAACAGGCCTATTTATAATAAAAGGCGAAAAGTTTTACAGTGTTCTTTTTAATTGGCTGACATAAAACTATATATATGATGTTATTTTAAGTTCTGAGTCTCCGAGAGGAGTGTTATCATTATCTTTTAAGTTTGCCTTGGCACCGGCAAGGTCAGCTGCCTGGCCTTTATGGATAAGAGGTGAAGATTCTTTGCAGCTTTTATGAGGGGTTTGAGGGCAATTAGGGAAGAGGCTTTTGTTTACACAGGTGCCGGCTCTTTCTATCTTTACATACTCAATTCACATATTACTTCTCTTGTATCCCTTGCCCAGTTTATTGGAACCTTTTAAACAGTGGAGGAATCTGCTACCAGAAAGCAGCCTGATCCACTACTGAAGAAAGCTTAAGTGGCAGAAAATTATCCTTACAATCAATCAACTATTTCCTCTAATTCCTATCCACTGCTCCTAATTCTGCCTTTTCACAAATAAGAATATCACTAATCTATCTGTTTCAGGGGTCCCAAGACCACTTCCAGTTTCAATGATTTGCTAGAACACAGAGGAATCAAAATATAGTCGCCCTCATTGCTAAGATTTATTACACTGAAAAACAATCCAAAATCAGCAAAGGAAAAAGTCATAGGAGGTGAAGCTCCGAGGAAATCAGCTTCAGGCTTCCAAAGTCTTCTCCCAGCAGAATCATGCAGGAATGTTTAATTCCTCCAGCAATGAGTTATAGCAACATATGTGAGATGTTGCCAACTAGCGAAGATCATTAGAGACTTAGTGTCCCGGATTCTGACTCAGGGCTGGGATTACAGGAGTGCAACACTGTAACTGGCTATTTAATTTGCTTTTCAAAGCTGCATTCCTAACAGGTTTTGTGTTGAACCACTGACACAACTTCAATACTATAACACTGTATTAATAATCCTATTAATAGTCTTTCATTTGTTTAAGTGTAGTGCTTCTACCTACCAAAATGTTTTGAATTGTAATTGCATCTGTCTCAGGTTGACTATTCTTTCTAATTTTCTATCTTGTGAAGACTAGTGAGGGCTCCAGAGCCAATTCAAATGTTGGTACTATATAATAGCAATGACATCATTAACAAATTAGCTTAAATTCTGTGTGCCTCAATTCCCTTATACACAAAAATTTGGAATAGTATTTGTATCTATTTCAGCATTATACAATAAAACAAATTATTTAAAACATGAGAAGCCTTGAATGGTGTGTGGCACATTGTAATTATATAATAAATATTATTATTATTAATAACATAAGCTATTGTTATATTGTTACAATAATGTTAGGATCAAGGGTAAAGTGCTAGTGTACTCCTCTCAGAGAAAATCCCAGTCAAATATTTTGAGACTATCAACTTAATCAGATATTTAATCAGTTTATATTTAAAGTCCATTATAAAAACCTTCAAGATGAGAAGTTAAATATTCATAGTTATCAATTTTTAATGTTAAGAAATTATAATCTCTAAACTTAACCATTTATCATTTCTCAAATACTGGTGTAAAGAAAAATCAAGATAGTCTACACTGGTTTAAAACATGTATCTCAGCTGGGCATGGTGGCCCACATCTGTAATCTCAGTGGTTTGGGAGGTAGAGGCAGGAGCATCAGGAGTTCCAAGCCAGCCTCAGCAAAATCAACATTCTAAGCAACTCGGTTTAACCCTCTCTCTAAATAAAATACAAAATAAGACTGGGGATGTGGTTCAGTAGTTGAATGCTTCTGAGTTCAATCCCCAGTACCAATAAACAAAAGTATCTCTATTACAGAAGACAATTTTGACTGTTCAAGAAATTCCTTTATCAGAGTGTTGGCAGAATAGGAGGTAAATACATCACAGTGCTATTCCTGAGTATGGCCTCCAAAATAGCAATACGATGAAAATAAAATGTTAAAATGATAATCAGCCAGGTGCGGTGGTGCAGGCCTGAAATCCCAGTGGATCCAGAGGCTGAGGCAGGAGGATTGGAAGTTCACAGCCAGCCTCAGCAAAATTGAGACACTAAGCTACTCAGTGAGACACTGTTTCTAAATAAAATATAAAATAGGTTTGGCGATGTGGCTCAGTGGTTGAGTGCCCCTGAGTTCAATCCCCAGTAACCTCCCCAAAAAATAATAACCAAAGTACAATGGAGGAAAAAAAGAATTTAAGACCCTTCTTTTTTTATTAATAAGTAAAATTGCGGGGGCGCCTAGCACATAAAACTCATGCCAGGGAAGTGTGCCTGGCGCATAAAGACCCATGCCAGAGGTTGGTAATCTTCCTCTGGAGGATGATAGCAAGGACTCGTCATAAGTTGGGTGCTGCCAAGGCCTTCCCTGGAAGACGATAGCAAGGACTCGTCGTAAGTTGAGTAAAGCTGGAGCCCCTTCCTCAGAGTGTTAATCTCTCTTCCTTTTTTGTTTTTCACCAGAACTCACAATATTATGTGGATTAATCATGTTTAATAAAGTTCTTCGGTTGAAGGATGATGGGAACACAAACAGTTCATATGAGTTAACTCAATTCCAGTAAAATAAAGTTCATTTGTTTACACAAAGCACTAATATTCCTATAGGGAATGGTGGACATTCTGAAGCAATATGTCTTGTGATGTTTTTGCTAACTTTTACAAGATTCCCAGACATCTAGTCGCATATAAGTGATTCTCTTAGCTTCAGTGATCAACATATTTGTTACATCTGGTTTCTTCTGCAAAGTAATGAGCCTCCCACAGAAATACATTATATTTAGTTCAAAAAAAAAGTTTTAGTTCTTTTAGATAAAGATTTTTTACTCTAAAGACAATAACTTGGTTCTTAATAGTATAATATGATTTAACATAGCATAGACATGTAATTATAGTCATGAAAAATTAATAACAAATTACTAGAAGTTATAATTAATCTTAGCAGTAAGAAATCAAATAGAAGTTAAACTTCAAGGAGAAACAGGTGGTATACAACAACTTGCCTTTGTAAGTTTCGAGTCAAGGATACTTCATTGTGGGGAAGTGTCAAGTAAGATAAGATATTACCAGATGGCGCCTGTCGGCTAAATGCCCAAGCTAAATGCCCAAATTCTTTTTCTGTCCTTGAAACTCCCTGCTTTATTCTCAGTAAGTTTGTAAAGGGTATAAAAATTGCTTGTGAATTCAATAAACTTGTCAGCAACCTAACACTGACCTGAGTCTGTGTGGTTGCTGTCCATCGCCGACGCTGCGCCGCCTAATCTTTTGGGGCTTTTACATTTCAGGCCATCAAGGACCCCTGGACTCTGCTGCTAGGGCTGGTCCCCGGCAGTTTGGCGCCCGAACAGGGACCTGATTGGTAAGTATCTTATTCTTTTCTTTTTTTCAGGCGGTTGGCAGCTAGGATACTGCCCGGGGAGCCGCGGTCCCCTCAGTAACAGAGACTGAGAAAGAAAGGGCAGGGATTGGATAAAATGGGTAATACTGCATCTAAGGAAAGAACTTTATTTCTTGATATAGCAAAGCATTTATTAAAGAAAGGAGGTGTTACAGTAAGTTCTGCACAATTACGTCACTTTTTTCAGTTTATACAGGAATGTTCTCCATGGTTTCCAGACAGAGGTGCTCTTGATTTAAAAATATGGAAGCAGGTGGGTCATGATATGAAAAGTTATTATAAGTTGTATGGAAATGAGAGAGTTCCTAAGGATGCCTTTACATTATGGGGCTTATTTAGAGATTGTTTTGATACAAAACCACCTGCAGAGCAATTGGAACAAAAATTATTGTTATCTCCATTTAGTGATCAGGAGCCAGCCAATGATCAGGTTATAGCAGTTTCAGCTGAAGATAATCAAGAAACACAGGAAGGAAATCGTGATACTGATGAGGATGAGAATGAGGAAATTCAAGAAGGTAATGACCCTGATCAACTGTCACCCTCAGATCAGGAAGATTTGGAGGAGGCTGCTTTTAGATATCATAATGAGGATTATCCTCCTTTTGTGGCTCCTGTTACTCATAAGCAAAAATCATCTAAACAAAATTCAGTAGCAAAAATAGGGTTTCTAGGGGCTGTAGCAGAGGCACAAAAGGCTGGAGATCTTAGTCTTTGTTGCCCAGTAATTTGGGCTATTGATGAAGGAGGAGAACCTCAATGGGAGCCTTTGTCATTTAAGATAATTAAAGAGTTAAGAACAGCTGTGAAAGATTTAGGACCAACATCCCCTTATGTCCTCCAGTTAGTAGAAAACATTGGCTCTCAGTGGCTTACGCCTTTTGATTGGCAACAAACTGCTCGTTCTTGCTTAACTCCCGGGCATTATTTACTATGGAAAACCGAATACGAAGAGCAGGCAAAAATGACTTTACAATCTCAATTGGCTAAAGGTCTTAAAGATAGAAATAGAATGTTACTGGGGCAAGTGTTAGGAACTGATGATTGGGCTTCCCCAGCTGAACAAATTAAATTACCAAGAAAAGTGTTGGAGGAAGTCTCAAAATTGGCTGTAGCTGCCTGGAGACGCCTTCCGTCCTCTGATACAAAAACATCCTTTTTAAGTAATATTAAACAAGGAGGTATGGAACCATATGAAGATTTCTTGGCCAAATTGGAGGAAAATATTTCAAAAATAATTACTAATCCTGAAGCTGCCGAAATATTGTTAAAACAATTAGCATTTGAAAACGCTAATCCTACTTGTCAGGCCCTCTTAAGACCTATTAGAAGGACAGGGACATTATCTGACTATATAAAAACTTGCATGGACACGAGTCCAGCTCATATTCAAGGGATGATCATGGCAGCTGCTTTTCAAGGAAAAACTTATGCCCAATATTTAAAAGATATCAATCAGGGAAAACCCCAAAACACTCAAGGAAATCAGCCAAGGTCTTCTCGCTTATCCTACTATGGTTGCTTTATTAATACTTAAAGCTAGACAAAGAAGTAAAGAATTATTTGCTCAGGAAATGCATGAAATTATTATTCCTTATACTAGGGAGCAATTTGAGCATTTAATGCAAATTGATGACAATTGGACTGTAGCTTTCTGTAATTTTCTGGGAAAGATTTCTTTTCATTTACCAAATGATCCTATTTTACATTTTTTACAGGAAACTAACATTATTTTTCCAAAATGGACCTCTTCTTTCCCTTTATCTAATGCTATTACAATTTTTACAGATGGATCCTCAAATGGCAAGGCTGTAACTTTAATTGGCACTCGACCCATTGTTCAATGGACAACAGAGACTTCAGCACAGAGAGCTGAATTAGAAGCAGTTATTTATGCTTTTAATAATGTTAGTCAATCATTTAATCTTTATACTGATTCACTTTACATTGTGAAATTGTTTCCTGTTATCGAAACTGCATCCATTTCAGATTCCTCAACTATAGCGCCTAAACTTTCTCTCTTACAAAAATTAATTCAAGAAAGACATTTACCTTTTTTTATAGGTCATATTCGAGGACATTCTAAATTACCCGGACCTTTAACTGAAGGGAATGCTCAAGCTGACTTATTGACTAAACCTTTTATTTTAACAGTTAAAGAAGAAGCCATTCTTTCACATAAGAATCATCATCAAAATGCTTCTGCTCTACAAAAGCAGTTTCATATTTCCAGGGAAGAAGCTAGACAGATTGTTCGTTCTTGTCATGTTTGTCCTCAATATTTCTCTTCTCCACAGTTGGGGGTTAATCCAAGAGGCTTACTCCCTAACGTTTTATGGCAAATGGATGTTACTCATATCATAGAATTTGGGAAATTGTCATTTGTGCATGTTACGGTTGATACCTTTTCTCATGTTATTGTAGCTTCCGCTCGGACAGGAGAAGCTTATAAAGATGTCATTCAGCATTTATTCCTATGTTTTGCTATGTTAGGCATGCCTAAAAAGATTAAAACTGACAATGCTCCAGCTTATACCTCAAAAGCATTTAAAGATTTTTGTTCACGTTTTAATATTAGCCATTCTACAGGTATTCCATATAATCCTCAAGGACAGGCTATTGTAGAAAGGAGTCATCAACGCCTAAAACAACAGATTAATAAACTTAAAGAGGGGGAATTAAAATATTCTTCCCCTCATCATATTCTACAACATGCTCTTTTTGTTCTTAATCATTTAAATGCTGATAAACAAGGAATAACTTCTATGATGAGACATTGGGAACAACAAAGTCCCAATCCAATTGTTATGGTCAAATGGAAAGACTTACTTACAGGACAATGGAAAGGACCTGATGTTCTTTTAACATCCGGTCGAGGTTATGCTTGTGTTTTCCCACAGGATGCAGAAACACCACTGTGGATTCCTGATAGATTGATTAGACACATCAATGCCAATGGAGACGAACAAAAGACGTCACTCGAGAAGGAAGAGGAATTCTCGAACACCTTACCCGACCAGTTCGATCCCGGATGATGTTTTAACACGGAGGTTAAACGGATTACATCTTCCCCAAGCTCACTCCACTCGTCATTCTCCCTTTCCATCATGGGGACAATTAAAACGCTTAACTTCTGAGGCTGAACGTATGGTGACTAATTCTGGTAAAGCTAAAACACCTGAACTAGTTTTTCTGGCTATGCTTTCATTGCTTGCTGTTCAGGTAATGCCTGTACATGCCTTGAATATTCAAATTAACTCTGAAAAGGCCTATTGGACCTATTTTCCTAACCCTCCATTACTTCATGCAAGTTCATGGAGTCGGTCCAATGTAAAAATATTTACTAGTCATCCAGAACTCATGGGAGGCATATCTGATTCCTTTATTCCTCATAAGATGACAGACACAGTCAATTTTCATGGATTAACTGAGGAAACTCCTTTATGTTTTTCTCTGGATAATATACATTTGCCATTGGGATGTCTTCCCCTCAGTTATAGAACTTATTTGACTGACTCTCCCAAGTCTGACCCAATTAAAAGATATATTTGGACTCTAGAAATGGTCTCAATTGGTTATAATAATTACAATGAAACTTATATAAATGAAAGTCTTCCCGAAATGGTTAAAAAATGTGAACCAAAAGCTCAACATCCAGATGTTTATTGGAATACTATAGATATTAATATTGATTTTCCCAAATGGATCACTTGTGGATTTTCACAATCAGCTGTGGTATTTAATCCAAGGGATTCTCACACTTTAATTAAAGATTTTTCTGTATCTTCTCCCTGGACCGACTATAAACCAAAAATACTTGAGGAAAGTCAAAAGTCAGATGGAAAATATATTTTTTCTGGATCAAGGGAATTGGGATTTGGAGAGCCCTTACATAGGTGGTTTACTCCCGGTTGGGTAACTCCAACTTTTCAGTCTATTCTTAAGCATGGTAAACATTCATATTTTCCAGACTTATATAGATTGCTTACAGCTATTGATATAGTAAAATTAAATAGACCAGAAACTACTAAAGTTGAATCTTATAATGTTAGAGCTTGTATTAATGCTCCACATGCTATTTTATTAGGTTCCATTTCTAATGTTAAAGTCACAAAAAACGATGATGCTTATGATATACAGTGTAAAAACTGTACATTAACTAATTGTATTAACTCTACATTTAATAAGGATTTAAAGGTGTTTTTTATTGTACATCAGCCTTCTTATGTTATTTTACCTGTAACTTTAAAGGAAACTTGGTACGATGATCCAGGGACTGAAATCTTAAGAAAGCTAAATGAATTAATGAGACCAAAACGTTTTGTAGCAACGTTAATCTTGGGAATTACAGCTTTAATCAGTATCATCACGGCATTAGCAATTTCAACCACTGCTTTAGTACAGGAAATTCATACTGCTTCTCATGTTAATGATCTTTCACATAATGTTTCTGTAGCCTTGGCCACTCAGGAACAAATTGATAAAAAGCTAGAAATTCGAATTAATGCTCTTGAGGAAGCAGTTCTCTTTATAGGAAATAAAATTCAAAATATTCAGACTAAAATAACCACTAGATGTCATGCTAATTACAAATGGATTTGTGTTACCCCTTTAAAAGCTGATAATATTACTCGTTGGTCTGAAGTTCAAAATCATCTTAAAGGAATTTGGAATAATACTAACTTAGCTCCGGATATTTTAGATTTACAACATAAAATAAAAGATATAAGCCAAGCACACCTCGCTATTGCTCCAGATGCCAACCTTCCAATGGATATTTTTAATAATATTAAAAAAACTATTACTAATAGTACCCTTTTTAACACTATTTTACAATTTGCTCTAATTGGATTTTGTATCTTTATGTTAATTTTTTGTCTTCCAGTTATCCTTCGACTCTTAACAAAGGTTTTTAAGGGCCTTCAAATTCAAAAAGGTCTTTTTGATCTTCAAAACAAAAAAGGGGGAACTGCGGGGGCGCCTAGCACATAAAACTCATGCCAGGGAAGTGTGCCTGGCGCATAAAGACCCATGCCAGAGGTTGGTAATCTTCCTCTGGAGGATGATAGCAAGGACTCGTCATAAGTTGGGTGCTGCCAAGGCCTTCCCTGGAAGACGATAGCAAGGACTCGTCGTAAGTTGAGTAAAGCTGGAGCCCCTTCCTCAGAGTGTTAATCTCTCTTCCTTTTTTGTTTTTCACCAGAACTCACAATATTATGTGGATTAATCATGTTTAATAAAGTTCTTCGGTTGAAGGATGATGGGAACACAAACAGTTCATATGAGTTAACTCAATTCCAGTAAAATAAAGTTCATTTGTTTACACAAAGCACTAATATTCCTATAGGGAATGGTGGACATTCTGAAGCAATATGTCTTGTGATGTTTTTGCTAACTTTTACAAGATTCCCAGACATCTAGTCGCATATAAGTGATTCTCTTAGCTTCAGTGATCAACATATTTGTTACATCTGGTTTCTTCTGCAAAGTAATGAGCCTCCCACAGAAATACATTATATTTAGTTCAAAAAAAAGTTTTAGTTCTTTTAGATAAAGATTTTTTACTCTAAAGACAATAACTTGGTTCTTAATAGTATGATATGATTTAACATAGCATAGACATGTAATTATAGTCATGAAAAATTAATAACAAATTACTAGAAGTTATAATTAATCTTAGCAGTAAGAAATCAAATAGAAGTTAAACTTCAAGGAGAAACAGGTGGTATACAACAACTTGCCTTTGTAAGTTTCGAGTCAAGGATACTTCATTGTGGGGAAGTGTCAAGTAAGATAAGATATTACCAGATGGCGCCTGTCGGCTAAATGCCCAAGCTAAATGCCCAAATTCTTTTTCTGTCCTTGAAACTCCCTGCTTTATTCTCAGTAAGTTTGTAAAGGGTATAAAAATTGCTTGTGAATTCAATAAACTTGTCAGCAACCTAACACTGACCTGAGTCTGTGTGGTTGCTGTCCATCGCCGACGCTGCGCCGCCTAATCTTTTGGGGCTTTTACATTTCAGGCCATCAAGGACCCCTGGACTCTGCTGCTAGGGCTGGTCCCCGGCATAAAATAAAAGATATACTAATTAAAAAGTCAACTGGAGAACAAATATATATAGCAATTGCCATCTGCAATCAGAAGAACTAAAATTCACAGGTAAAATATAACATCTGGAATATTAACTGTAGTGGTAGTATGTTGGGACTAATGACACGTTAACTAACTCAGGCTGACTCCTTACTCCCTGGCGAGTGAGCAAGATCAAGGCCTCAAAGGCGGTTTCGATAGTTAATGATGATAAACCAGACCACCATCAGGGATTGGTTAACAACAGTTCTGCAAACGTGATAAGCTCGGGCTTGCCATATAGTCCAATGGGACTCTCGCCTGCCTGAACCCCCCTGCCTTGCTGACCTTTAAGCTGATTGGTTCCCACCTAGTCCCCACCCCTCATAAAAGCTGTGTGACTTCCTCAATAAATGAGTTCCTGCTGTGATGGGTCCCCTGACGCATCTGATTGTCCTCTGCCGGGAGGGCTGGGAGCGGGTGGTCAGTCTGCCCTACCTATCCCAGTCTGGCCTTGTTGGGTAGTGTCCCCTTTCCTTGTCACTGGTCGAGAAGAGCAAGGGGGCTTAAGACCCTGACAGTAGTAGGAATTATCAAAATATATTTCATTACCAAATTTGAAAAATTCAAAACTGACCTCTAAAAGTAAAAACAAATGACAAAGGAACATAAATCAGTAATTGGTGTATATGTCTAGGCCATGTGAAATTTATCTTTATTAATATAGTCATGTTCCTAAATCAAGGAATGAAGTTTTACATCCAAATGACTGCTACACAGCTTCTAAGAAGCTCACATTTTCAGTTCATTACATCTATGACAGTCTTTGAACTTCATATACCTTATCCATTCTAATCACACCTTAAAGGAGTCAGAGTACCACAGGGTCTCCTCTTAGGAGCACAGCTGCACAAGTGTTCAGATCTCTGCAGCAAACTAACTTTGGGACTTTGGGCAAGTTATTAAATTCCTCTAAGTCTGTCTCCTCACTTATAAAGTAGAAATAATACCTCATAGGCATTTCAAGAGCATGAATTAGAATATATTGTATGACACATAAAATAAATTTAGTTTAAGCTATTTTAAAGTTACAGTTCTGTAGCATTAAGCACAATCACATTGTTGTGCATCCATTACCAAGGGTGTGTTGGAAATACTCGAGACTGAGTGCACAGGAACTGCAGTGAATGACTGCTAAAATAATGCTAACTAGTGTCATCTTATTTCATCATGGATCTGTGTAAATTATTTAGCCCTAAACAGAAACCAAATCATAGTTATTTCTGCTGATCTACTACTACTGTGAGAAACTCTGGCTTCAATTGTTAATCTATGAACTATGTTTCCAGCTTTCAAATTCTACCTTTAAGTGAGTGACAAACATAAAAGCATTAGAAGTGAACACATTGAGCTTACAAATGCCTATCACTGTACTAAGAATATTACAGGTATTATCCTTCTAGAAGTTATATACAGCAACATTCACATTTTACAGTTGAGTACAAAGAGATTAAGAAATTTACACAAACTCACCAGCTGATAAATGAAAAGGTCCAGAACTCCATTCAAACAACTGAGTTTTAGGCCTGTGCTCTTAAGCATTCTGCATAATGCCTCTAGGCATATACTACCCAGGGCAATGATTATGAAAGGATGCCAGAAGTTAGGGTTGATGGAGACTTTGAACTTTTCAGAAGATTTAATATCCATTATTTCATCATCCTAGAGACAATGAAAAGCAATTATCCCACTTTACACAAGAAGTAATTTGTTCAAGGTCAACAGAAACATATGGGAGAGACCTGGATCTTAACTTCGCCACTTAATAGTTGTGTGATTCTCTAATTTCCTTTAGTCATTTATGATAGAGAGAAACTAATAACATCTCTTACGAGAAGCAAAAAAAATATGGAAAGCACCTAGCATAGAGTTTTGTGTAGAAAGTGCTCAACAAATATTAATCTCCCTTTTCTCTTAAGAGGGTTTTGAGGTTTAAGCTATTTTTTTAATAATTCTAAGCTATCATCTTTCCACTTGCTTTTTTGTACAATTGTAAACTAAAGTTTTCAAAGGTTGCATGACCTGAGTTTTTAACAAATTAGATGCAAAAGTAGGATTAAGAACCCAGCTGTCTTTTTTTTTAAAGGTGGACATTAAAGAAATTTGCAAAAATATAATGTCACTCTGCTCACTAAAGAGAATATCAATGTTACTGTTCACTTTCTTTTTGTTTTAGAAAATAGTTATTTTTCATAAAGATGTTAACATATGATAAATTTGTTATTGTTATTTTTAATGAGTTAAAAAACTTTAAAATTTCTCCACTTTGATTTCTAAATGGTAAAATTTGTTAGATATAATACAAAGCCTCTGTGGGAGGTTGCAATAATTTATATATATATGTATATAAATATATATATAATTTAGATATAATTTATATGTAGTAAAGTACATACACTTTTAAGACATACCTCAACTTTTCTTATCCCAGTAATGCAAGGTTGATTTTAATTATAAAACACATTAACATGAAGAGATGGAAATAAGGCCATATACATATGTATACCTCTATTTAAAAAAAAAAAAACACTTTTGAATAAGCAGAATTAATAAAATTGGTTACCAATAGCAGGTGGAAAAAGTAAAGGGACAGAGGTTTCAGAGATATGTGAGCATATTACTGATTTTAAGTTAAACACAAACTTAACTCAATTAATATAATGCATCACATCAACATAGTAAAAGTATAAATTTAAATGATCATCCCAACAAATGCAGAAAACTCATTTGATAATCAATATCTAAGAAAAACTTAGCAAACTAGGACTGAAAGAGAACCTTGTTGATCTGATGAAATGTATTTATTAAAAACTTTAAAATAATTATTTGTGAAATTTAAATTATCCCTAGATAAGGAACAAGGCCCAAATATCCAATATTACACCTATCCATCATTGTACTGAAGATCCTATCCAGAACAATGAGGCAAGAAAAATCAAATAGCAGTTGTAAGGCCCCCAAAAAAGGAAACCCCAACTCTGTCCCATGGATGGACTGCAACCCCAATCAACCACAGGAGGTGTCACTTGATGCAAACTGCAAGAGGTGTTTATTCCAGCGCGCTGGGACCCAACTCCAGGAGTCTAGTCCCTAGCAGAAAATCTTGTAGGTTTATAAAGGCAGAAGCCACACATCGGGAGGAGTCACACATGAAAGGGGGAAAAGGGGGGACAAAGCTGCCGTGAAATTTCAAAGGGGTATCTGGGTTTGCTGATAACATACAACATGTTTCACAATGTTTTACAATAGGGCGTAGATTCTGGTCAATAGTTTCTGGTAATCATTCTGTTTGATCACTATCTGGCTATCTGGCTCAATTTACCCTTTTATTCTCTGTTTGGGGCTGTTTCTTGGAACAGCTTTAAGGGCTTTGTTTCCATTCCTGGGAGGGTGACCTTAGGGAGTTGAGATGACTGGGAGGGTGACCTTAGGGAGTTAAGATAACTGGGAGGGTGACCTCAGACAGCTTAAAAAAATGTCCATTCTTTCACAGTTATTATGATTGGAAAGAAACAAAAATAGCCCATCTTCCCAGATAATATGATCACATGTGTAGAATAATTGTACAAATAAATGATTAGAATATGTAAGAGAATTCAGCAGATAGTTTAATATAAAAACCACTATGGAAAAAGTTAATCAATCCCTATACATAATTAGAAAACAAAAATTAAAAACATTTTATAATACCATAAAATTATGAAATACCTAAAAATAAACTTCACAATGTAAAGAATCTTTCAGGAAAAAGATTAGAAAATATTATTGTGAGGCATTAAAACCTAAAGAAATGTATCAGAAGACTTCTTATTGTAATGGTATTTATTCTCCCTATATTAGTTTATAATTTCAATACAATATTCAAAATATACTCCTAGAAATCCAGAAAAAAAGTTTTTATAGTACTATTTACAAAATGTAAAGGATAAGGCTGACTAAGATACTCTGGTAGGAGAATAAAGTATAACATCCTGCTCTACCAGATATTAAAAGCTTTGGTTAACTGAGAAAACATCTTGTTCACAAAGGAATATACTACAAAAGCATAGAGAAGAGTTAAGAAACATGCTCACAAATACTTATAGATAACAGATGGCACAGCAGAACAGTACATAGAGGGGCTTTTTTTTTTTTTTTTTTTTTTTTTTTTTTGTACACAAGATCCAGTTAAATTGCCCTTCCTGGCCTTGAACTTACAAATTTCCTGCCTCAGCCTTGGAAGTCACTGGGATTACAGATATGCACCACCATCCCTGACCAAAGGTGTTCTTTTCAATAAATGCTGCTAGAGTAACAGCTTATCTGTCTGGAGAAAAAATGAAATTGACCCCTACTTCCACTTAACAAAAATTGACACTAAGTGAAATAAGATCAAAAAAGTTCAAACCATAAACAAAAAGAATTGATAAATCTTAGCATGTTAAAATCATTATCCAAGGAACAATTATTTAAAAAAATAAAAACACCAATGAGAAGATATTGAAAACCCATGTAAAACAACAAAGAAATTAAAAAAAAAATGTGGAAACTGTAAATTAATGAGATAAAATGATACACAATCTAATAGAAAATGCACAAAAGACCTGACTGGGTACTTCACAAAAATAGAAAATACAAAAGATACTCAAAGTTATAAGTAACCAGAGAAATGCAAATGAAAACCACAATAAGATACCATTCATGAAATACCCATGAGATTGACAAAAATTAAAAACTCCATAACAGCACGTGGTGGTGAAGATATAGAGCAACAGAAATTCATACTCTGCGTGATGGTGCAAATTAGTACAACCACTTTGGAAAACAGTTGGGAACATCCAGCACTACTGAAAATACGCATAGTCTCTGACCCAGGAATTTCACTCCTAGATTCATAGTCCATTTAAAAAAATACAAGTAATCATGTACCAGGACACATAAATGAGAATTTTATACCTACACTGTAATAGTCCAAAGCTCCAAAAATGTTCAATTATGACAATAAGTCAATAAATAACTTGTGGCATATTCATAAAATGAACTTTAATACAATAATGAAAATGAACCATACTCAATGGATGAACATCACAAACATTTTAAAATAAAGAAGCAAAACTCAAAAGAATGCATAAGAAAAACAAAATACCAATAGTGTGACGTTCAAGTAAATTCAGGAAAGGACACATAGCTGGTGAAAGTATACAGATAAGCAAGGAAAATACTCCAAAGTCAGGATAATGTTTACCTATGGGGAACAGAGATGGTTGTAACTGGAAAAGGACATGAGTGGTGTCAATATTGCTAGTAATATTCTGTTTCTTATCTGGGTGGAGGTTATATCACTATTTGCTCTATAATTGATACTGTGCATGTTTTTGTACACTTTCTGAATGTGTGCATTACAATAATAAGAGGAATAATAAATAAAAAATCTTAATACAAGGAATCTTCATTATCAAAATATATGTTATCCAGCTAGGTGCAATGGCAATGCCTGCAATTCTAGAGACTTAGGAGGCTGGGGCAGGAGGATCACAAGTTAGAAGCCTGCCTCAGCAACTTAACAAGACCCTTAGCAACTTGGCAAGGCTCTGTCTCAAAATAAAAAAAAAAAAATTGTGGGTATGGCTTAGTCATAAATCTCCCCTGGGTGCAATTCCCAGTACCAAAACAATTTTTGTAATCCAAATGCCAGGAACTGTGAGGCTTAGGGAGCAAAAGTCATCATACTATGACAACATGTACTAACGTACTGATCACTAAATACTGATCACACAAACTTTTCAACTTGACTAACAACAAGGTTCTCTTGCTTGTTGTAAGCATTCACAATACAAATACATCTGCAAATTAATTCCTTCAACAAACATTTACTCAATTTTACTACTCGCCAAACACTGTACTTAGGGTACCAGTAAGGTCCAAGGTAAGTAAAAGCCCAGGCAGAGAACCTGAGAATCTTCATTTCTACCCCCATTTGGCCCTTGCCCTCTACTCTCCTACCAAGTTGCAAACATGATGAACCAGAAAACAGCAATACAAAGCACACAGTCATTAGAAAAATCACTACACTAGGGAGGGAGTCTTCCTTGTAGAGGAATCACCACTTAGATTCATTTAACAAAATCATTGTTTCCTGTTTCTAAGTAGGCAGAGATCCCCTTACCAAGAACTCTCAGTCAAGGCACTAGTTTTAACAATGGTGATGCTTTGGAGACTGGATAAAGTGGAGTCAAAACTTTCAAGGATGTTTTGCCTGGGATGATACAGAGACCAGAGGCTTGTGATTTTTCAAAAATGATATGCTAAATTTTGTATGTACTGTATTTTTTTCTCAGGTTAAATTCATACCTGCATGTGATTCTCAAAGTTGTTCAACCAAAAAGGGTGAATAAAACCAGCTCCCAACAAGTTGAAGAGTCTAGCTTTTGAAGGACAAATCCATGTAGTTATTGCTAGGTCATCTCAATTGAAACCTAGCTGTCCTGACTCCTAGGCCTGAGCGTTCAATGTCCAGTATGTACTCTTAGTTCCTTGAAGGCTTCTCTAGAGTGGAGGGCTGGTGGTCCTGGTGAACACTGATAACTGGACACAGATGAGGTGCCTGTCTTACTGGCCATAGGTGCTCAAACCAAGCCCATGGTCTGGACACTTTCTCTTGGTTACTCTCTCTGTTTCCATTTCTATTTCTGGGTCAAATTTGCTTTGGATCCCTAATCCATCCTTCTGTTCCACCCCAGGTCCCTGCAGGGTCTAGCCTGCCCCACCTCCACTGCCCTGCACTGGCCTCTGGCATCTCTGGGACCCCAACAGAGCAGCCGGTTCTATCAGCCCCAAAGTCCCTGGGACCCTCACGTGCCCAGGCCAGCGCCTCACCTTAAAGGGCAGGCACCACCTCAGGAAGCCCCAGGAGGCTGTCATCTTCATACAGGTTTCCCAGGCAGGGAGGCTTGGGGCACAAGCTTCCAGAGGCCCCTATGAATGTGTTGGGAGTTCCTGACCACACCTGATTCCAGAGGCAGCATGAACTCCGAGCTCCGTGAGGGTCCTTCAAGCCCTGGAGCAGCGTGAGCCCTTCAAAGGGCGGGAGAGATGCTGGGCCGACTGCTGTAGGACTTCAGACTAGGAGCCCAATCTGGCGCCAGAGCCTGTCATGGGGGACCCGCCTGTCAACCGAGAATTATCTGCCACTCGCCTCTGTTTTGCATATTCATGAGGTTGAGCTCCACCTTTTGCTGGGGAAAGGCAGAGAGACAATACATTATTCATCAGGAAGTGTTGCCCCGCCCAGGAAGGCCAGGCTCATTATTCATGAGCCTGAGGGTGGCTGTTGGGGCTGGAAAAGGCCTAGGAGTCTGGTGAGTTGGAGGCTCCAGCACTAAGTGAGCGCTGTGCAGTGTCCAGGCCTCTGGCGAAAGGTGCTTGGGTCTCGTTAGTCCCAAGTTCTTCATGTTGAGAGTTTAATTTTTCACAGGGGGTACAAGATTTTCTGAGAAATAAAAACTTCAGGCTGAGGAGGCAGCAGAAGGGAGGCTTATAGGTGACTACTCCCCACCCTGACTTTCCAGAACAAAAATTCCACACATTAAAAAAAGGAGATGGAGAAGGAAATAGAAATGCAGAGGGACACTCACATCCCACCGTCCAGCAGCTTAAGATTCACTTTCGAGGGGCTGCAGGATGGGCGTGGGTGAGAACGTGACAGCCATCATTATCCACCAGGCAGCAAGGCTGTGCACTGGGAGGAGCCGCCTGTGGGGCTTTGGGGTTGGTTTCCTTGACCTGGCCAGGTTCCATCTGCCATTGGTGTGTCTCCCTGTCACCAATGCCTGGTGCAGACCAAGAAACCAATGACATGGCTGCCAGTCGCCTGGGATAGTCTGTGCTCTTCTTTCACCATATGGAGCATGTGCTCCAAACATGTTTAAACACAAGCAAGTAAGCAAGTCCAATACCTAGGGAGGTGAAGGTCACTGCATCCTATTTGATGAAGTGAAAGAAAAAGGGAACTTTTATTTTGGGGAGTCAGTCCAGTAAAATTCTTACATTTTGAATCAAACTTTTATATTATTAAGTCACTTCTGTCACTAAATGGTTGACTGCCCGTGGGTTAGTCAAGTATTTTCATGGATTTTCTCACCTAGAAAATTAGATATTTGTACTAGATGACATTTAAAGTTCCTCCAACCTCTAAAATTTTGTGATCTTTTTCTAGACCATGAATTCTTTCTTTTTTTTAGTGCTTTTCCATTGGTTCAGCAAATATTTATTGAGCCCCTGTTTTGCTCACACTCTGTGACACAAAGACACATATTAGGTGATTCAATTTATAAGAACTGTTCAAAAGAGACAAATCCACAGAGATGAAATGTGTATTAGTTGTGACTGAGGGATGAGAGTAGATTACAGTATGATGAACAATGGACCTGGAGTTTCTTTTTGGAGTGATACAAATTTTCTGGAATTTGATAGTGGTAATGGTGGAATGGTAAAGAATGAAATAGACATAAAACATTGCCCTTATTCTATCTCATGGTATATGGTTAGTACATAAAGGCAACTGTGGTAGAGTATATTTTGTAATGGGCACATAATCTGCATTTGATTCTATTGACAGTGGGAATTTTTTTGGCGTACAGGTGATTGAACTTAGGGGCACTCAACTACTGAGCCATATCACCAGCCCTATTTTGTGTTTTACATCCAGCAAATCTGCCAGTATCCTCAAATATCTTGAATTAATTGATAGTGCAACAGGTAATGGCCTGTCCAGGGTGATCCAAAATGAAATTTCCTCAAATGGGTTTACAAATATTTTAGTCAGAATCCCATAAAACATTGAAAAGAAGCCCCAATAGAAATTAAATTAAAACCTTTGAAAAGAAAGAGGAAATTTTATTTTTTACTTTGATACATTATACATAAACACATCATCTCACCTATTCTGAAGTGTACAGTTTAGTGGCACTAAGAACCTTCATTATGGAACCCTAGTGGTGCTGGCAGCAAGAGGGCGTGAGACTCTGGAGAGGAAGAGCACAGCCTGACTCCTGGCACAGGAGAAGGCTCCCTTTGGTACTCACAGGCTTTGGGGGATCTCAGAGACCCCCACTGCAGAGAGGTATGAGGGAAGGTTTTCTTCTTTCCCTGAATTCAGCTCCAGTTCCCATTTGGTGATAGAAGATGGCTTCTTTGCCCTTGGGGGTGAAGGTGATATCGAATACAGCTGCATATTTCAAAAAATATTTCAAAGCTGTTGTTTTGTTTTGGGGAGGTACGTGGACTCAAAAATCTTGTGAGAGGGCCAGATTCTACCCAGTGTGCTTCATTTCATGTCTGACTTGTTACATGTAGAGTTCTTGTTTAAAGACACTTGACACCTGTCTCCAGCCCTGCTGTGATTGGCAGCCTGACCCTAAAGGGTCTGTGGACCCTGTTTTGTGCCTAGAGCCCTTGATAGAGGCAAGATGGCTGCCTGGATGGGTCAGTTCTGAGCTCAGGTGCAATGAGCTCAATGCAATGCACCTGAAAAACCCTCACAGGTGCTTTCTAGATGGAAACTTCTTTTTGCCTGCTTTACTTGTGAATATTATTTTCCTGCTGGGGTTATGGTTTGTGATGGTGACCCGGATTTAATGTGCAGTGAAGTCCCTAAGAGGCTGGAGCTGGTGAGGGAGGGGGCTGTGGTGTGGGGGACTTTAGCCTCCTCACCCCTAGCTTTCCAATCCAATGGCTTCTCAATGCCCTTCTAGACTCTGGGAAATTTGGAGTGGACTGCTGGGGAAGGTGCTGATGGTCAAGAGAGTCCCAGAATGTCAGTGGGGAGCAACTTCTTCAATGTTAAATCCTTTGGGATTCAGACAGCTGGAGAAGCCCAGAGGTGGTTCCAAGCCAGGGATCTGGGAACTGATGGGGGGGCATGTCAGTGCTCTCTTTCCCACTGGCAGTGTTGCCATGGCCTGATCAATTTTTGGTGCCTTTGAAAAGATTTATTAAGATGTTGGACTTGCTTTTGGTATGATTGTTGTGAGGAAAGATTACCCCTTGGCCTGTAACATGGTACAATGACAAATTCAGGACTCAGACTGAACTGGGCTATCTGATACCTGTGGCCTTGACCTTCACCAGTCCCATTCTCTGACCCTAGTAACAGCCAACTCTTGCTGAGTCCAGGCCCTTGCCTCTGCTGTCTGCAGGGTCTATGAGTCTACGTGAATCTCCCAGTGAGTCTATGTTGTTGGGGGAGAATAACTAGAATTTTCCTATTTTAAAGAAGAAACTGAGGCACAGGTAGATAAGGCCTCTTGCCCAAGCTCAAAGAGTTAGTAAAAAGTGAAGCTTGAATCTAAATGGGGGCACTCTGCTGCAGGCACTAAGCTCTCAACTGCAGCTTTATACTGCCCCTGTAATCTGGGAATAATAATACCTCCCTCTAGGACTGGGGCAGAGACCAAATGAAAGAATTGTATGCCAAGCATCTGGCATGCAGTGGGCACTGGATAAACCTTGGTTCCCTTTGCTTCTGGCCTGAACCACTTCCCCACCTCCTGGGATTTACCTCCTTAATCTCCCCTTTATTTGCAGAGGGACCCTGATCCATTGCCCTAGCATAGCATTCCAAGAATGAAGATAGAGTGTGTATTTAAAGAGGCCTTTGGATTTAAATTGAATGCTCCCCTTTATTTTAGTCTGCATGCTTTTAATGGCTCATTTAATGGAGATTGATTTTAATGGGACTATTATTGCCCTGTTTGGAAGCATGCCCCTAGATAAATCTTTCCTTAATTTTAACCAAAACCTAATGAAAAGCATTCAAGGAAGGATATAAATTAACTTCAAGACAGATAACTGATAGATATTTGGTTTTTTGTCTATAATACTAAAATGTCATAGATTTCCTTACATTCTAAAACTACCACAGTATGACCAATAATTTATGTAACTGATTTGGGACACATTTAGGACAAACTGTCATTTTATATTACCAAATTATTTTAAAAATTTAGAAAGGCAATTGAATTTATCTCCTATTGGTTTCCAAAAATAAATCTGCCATACTACAATTATATAATCTTTCCTTCTTTGAAATGATGGGAAAATGTCACCTCTAAGACTTAGGTAATGCTTAATTTCAGAGTGGAAGACCTATTAAAAATACAATTTAATAGAAAGCAGGCTAACAAAGGGGGCCTTTAACGGTCAATGTTTTTAAAAATATTAGGGATTAACAGTATTTTGTTTCACTGAAAAACAACTCTTCTGTAATTAGGTCAATAATCCTTTTTCTACACAGGCTAAGGAAATGTTTGCTCTGGCCCATCCAGGCAACTATAAACAATAAATTAAAAGAAGTTTGACCTGGAATTTTTCACTCAAAGTTTATAAATTCTGAAGTAAGTACAGAGTTTCTGAAACAAAATACATTTCCATATTTACACATTATACTGAACCATGATTGGTGAATGGAATCTGTACCTATGTGAAAAGGACAATGCATTCTGAGTTGGTTCAGCCCTTAGCTCTGAGTTCTATGTCCCATCAAGTGTTCTTTCATCTTCTGTCCATTGATACTTCATGGTGTTAAAGGAAACTGAAGAGCCCACCTACTGATTGCTGTGAAGGTGTACTGGTAAGTTCCATCTTCTCTTGTGATTTCTCCTTTGCTAGTGGAGCAGCTTCTTTAAACTCCTGACACTTTTCTACAAATTTTGAAAGAGGATGCTCAGAAGAGAATTCCAATCCATAAAAAGTGTTTGCAGAGCTGAAGTCCCACTGGCCCAACTTCTGAGATGTTTTAGTAAGTGTCCTGTTTGGAGCAATGGTGCTATTTACTGTTGCCTTTCAGTCATCTAAACTGATTATCATATACACTTTTCTTGTGCCATCATAAAAATAAGTCACAGTAACTGTGTGCTTGCTGGTGGTTGCCCAGTTCTTCTTTATGTTTGGGTCAATCTGGAAGACAGGAGTTCCAGTGCTGAAGATAGGTTTTCCCCCACTTTACCCAATGAAAACCTGTTGTGGAGTTTCTGTTACTATGCTATGGAATAACTTCCAAAGGAATTTTTCCATTTGCTACTTCACAGTTGCTTTTCACTGCCCCCCCCCATCCTTTACCAAAGATATTTCAATGATGCCGATAATTCAACTATTTCTCTTAGGAGGAGAAAGAGAAGGTTGTGCTAGGTGGATTTATCCTCTTGAGAATAAAAAAGGAGCCATTTCCAGGGGAGATGGGTGCCTAGTGCATGCCTGGGAGCAGGACATGGGGTAGATCCCAACTCCCTCAGCCCCTTCTTGCCTGGTGCCTCCAAGCTCAGTGGAGGCCAGCTTGCTTGTGTCTGGCTCTTCATCAGAGGCTAGCCCCTCTTCACTCTTCTCTGTAGGACAGCGATTCTGCAGTTCCCGCTGGTGGGGAATGAATGAAGCAGAGAGCAGAGCGACGCTCAATCTTTACCCTGGCTTTCTGCCCCAAGCTCCTGGAAAGCACAGGCGGAGGTGGAGGGCACTGAAGAGGCGACTGGCACACGGCCTGAGCTGAGGTGGGAGGCTAACTCCACGTTGGGGGCTGGGAACAGTGCTGGAAACTTTGGGAGAACCGCAGCTCCAGAGCCCCTCTGCTCTCTCTCATGCTCCACACACCCCCCACACCCAACAGGCCACCTCACATTGCTGGTGCTGGCTTCTGCCTCCTCACTCTTGCATCATCACCTGCCTCCACAGGGCTCCTGCTCCGGCTGGGCAGAGCAATGCAGCCTCAGTAACTTGAAGCCACCGCTGCCTCCGCCTCCAAGGTCCAGCATGCAGAGTGGAGGACACTGCTTCCCTGATAGGCGCTGCTTGCTGGATTGGCACCAGGGGCGCAAAGTGAGCAGGCAGCTCAGTGGGCTGCGGGGGGTAGGTATGATATACCTAAGGGGCCTGTTTCTGAGAACTCTTATGGAGAATGCCATTTGGACAGCAAAATTTATTAAATGGCAACTTGGCACTGTAGCTCTTTTCTCTATTTAGCAGAAATAAACCTTTCATTTTCAGAGCATACTAATTACAATTAATGAGCCTGTTCTTCAAGATCAATTTGGTAATCCACTTTCCATTTTAATTTTGCCATAATTAGTGATTTTACTGATAGAAATCAATAGATTCTAGAGAAAGATCAAATGAAAAAATAAATCTGTGTGGATATGTCTTGTAATTATTATCAACATCATCATTATTTAATACTGGGGATTGAATCCAGATGCACTTAACCACAGGGTTACATCACTATCCTTTTAATTTTTAACTTTGAGATAGGGTCTCACTAAGTCGCTTAGGGCCTTGCTAAATGGCTGAGGTTGGCTTTGAACTTGTGAGCCTCCTGCCTAAGTCTCCCAAGCCACTGAGATAACAGATGTGTGCCACCATTCCAGGCCTAAATCTAGTAATTCTAAGATATCACTTTAAAAGCAATAGTTAGAAAAAAATGCAAAAATTAAAATATATGAAATATTTTTATTAAAATCCAAACCCAAGAAACCAAAGGCCAAATGTTTTCTCTGAAAAAAAAGTTTATAAAACAATAGAATGAAATCTATTTGAATGCTGAAGATTGACTCTAGTTTGTGTCTCAATTGAATTTGCTCTTTGAGAAAGTGTAATTAACCAAGTAGAAAACTTTTTTCCCTATTAACATATGTAAGTATCCTTTAGGAGTGAAGGCAAGCCCATTCATTGGTGAGCATGGATGTTTAGATAACAATTATTCTAATTGTCCTTTTCTCATTTTTCAGGTGCTCTTTTCACTCATTTTTTTCTTGTGCCCTTAGAAAGTTATCATCTTATTCCTTTATATTATACAGTCTTCCTGAATCCTCTCCTTCTCTTATATTAAAAAAAATGGGGATTCAGTTGTTCAAAATACTAATGTCTATTTTATTTGATTTACTTTTCTTTTTGGTAAAGGGGATTGAACCTAGGGGTGCTTAACCACTGAGCCACATCCACAGCCCTTTTTTATCTTTTATTTAGAGACAGGGTCCCAGTGAGTTACTAAATTGCTGAGGTTGATATGAACTCCTGATCCTCCTGCCTTAGCCTCCCAAGCTGCTGAGATCACAGGTGTGCACCACCACGCCTGGCTAATGTCTATGTTTTTAAAAACTGGACAGTGAATTGTGTTGACCCATCACTAAAATGAGAACTATCAGGTGAAAGACAAATATAAAGAGCCCCAAGTTTTATTGTTTAGATGCTGCTTTTCCAAATGTGATATAAATTTCTCACATTGGTCTTTAATGATATACCTTATTCTCATTTCAATTTAATTTTCTTGAGCAGTATTTGTGATGAAATGCACTGCTATAAACACATAAGCATGATAATGTGTCTATATACAGCATATAGTTGCAGTTTCTTCTTTCATTTGGAACACAGCATTGTAAAAGACACCTTGTGGGTAATTTAGCACTTACTGTATGCCAATTACTATCCTGGGCATGGGAATAAAACCACTCCTCTGGCTTTATTTTTTGAGAGTTCTAGTGGAAATTTTGTCTCCATCTCAGTGTCTGTACTTAGAGTAACCTACCCCATAAAGCTGCTCAATTCTCCTATGTCATTTTCTTTCTGATAATTTCTAAGTGTTCTGCCAACATGGAATAATTTTCACATCCCTCAATAGAGGAAGAGGGGGTATCTTATTTTAGGGTAGGAAAACAATATGAAAAGCTAAGTGACTCATACAAAGTCATAACATAAGTCAGTGGTTGAATTTGAAGAGATCTAAGTCAAAATCTTTTGTAAAACATTTTGGTACATTTTACTTATGGGTAGTATAGGGATTCATTACACTATATTTGTATAGTCACATAACATAATTGGATTAATCTCATTCCCCAGTACCTTACCTTTCCCTCCCTACTTTCCTCCCAACCTTTTTGCAGTACTCTACTGATCTCTCTTCTATTATTGCTTTTATTTTAGTTAGTGCATTATAGTTATAAACACACACACAATGACTCAATGTAGTATGTTTATACATGAACATAGCATCATTTGGTAGATTTTGTACCCAAGACTTCTTTATGTCCTCCTCTCCTCCCTCCATCTTGATTCTCATCTTCTCTTCTATTGGCCTTTTTCTATTTGCCTGAGATATCTTTTTTCTTATTCCCCCAATCCTGAGCTTCCACATTCAAACTTTGACTCTCTGAGTCTGGCTTCTTTCATGTAGAAGATAAATCAAACTCTTTTAATATAATTTTTCTTCTTTAAGTACTTGTATTAATTATTAAATATTGATTTTCATCTGAATCCACAAATATAGGAAAGAAAAGAAACTTGAGAATAATCCTTACTTTTTTCTTGTATTTTGTTCAGTGAGGGGGAGAAATAACAGAGAAATTAAATTGAAATGTATGAACTAAGTTGGTCAATGGAGATTGTCTCTATACTGCCTCTTAATTATTTTGAAGAAAAGAAGTAAGACTAATTGATTTTGCAATGAATTAAGTTGTGCTACATTTTACACAGGGAATACTGCTAATCAGTTATCAAAATTGGGACTAAGAAAATCATCAACATAGGATTTTAAAAATAGATATTTCAAAATTAGAAACATTTTATAGTCCATACAACTAAATAAGTTATATAGATAAAACAAAGGAAATACTCTCTTTAGCGTGGACATTTTGAGTACTAATCACTAGTTCAACATAGACTGTTTCTGTTGTTCTTTTTATTTATTTTTTTGGACTGCATATTATCACATGGTAAATAATTTAAATTCCATGAAAGGTGAAA
This sequence comes from Sciurus vulgaris, assembly GCF_902686455.1. NCBI lineage: Eukaryota > Metazoa > Chordata > Mammalia > Rodentia > Sciuridae > Sciurus > Sciurus vulgaris. The sequence goes on along the minus strand of NC_136477.1, from coordinate 65,438,504 downwards.
AGTTTTTATAGTGTTTGAAATTACCCATAAGATTCGATTCATTTTCTTAAAACCATTTATTTTTAAAAACAGTTTTCAAGAAATTTGTAGCAAGTAGTCAATATTATTTTAAGAAATAATATTTGTTTTTGAAAGAAAATGGACTTGTGCCAGAACAGAACTTGTGCCAGCTAAAAATAATACTTTTTAGCAAGCATCTATCGTCACCCCTCACCTCTGTGACAAGAAATAATAACTGAGTTTTCATATAATTATTATTTCCTGTAAGAATTGATTAAAAATAAAATGGGCTAGCATAAACAAAAAAAATCAAAATTTTATTATCAAATGTATGCTAATGTATTAAACATAAGAGAGGGAATAAGATTCCTGTGTCTTGGAATTGCTTACCTCTTATTTGTATCATTGTATAAACATATTGCAAGATGTTGGGAGATGCTGCTGAATCCTGTGTGCTACAATCACTTCAGGGTGGAGCCTTACACTATTCAACTTTATGGAAAATGAACATCTTATTGATATTGTTCACCACAGTTCCTCAAATCCAGGTATAAGCTTCTGGTAAAGTTCTGGAATAGGTAAAACTAAAAAAGAATAAATTAAAACAAGAATGTTGGTTATTTTTTAAAAATTATTAAATGGAAAAGGTAAAATGGCTATTAATTTAATATATTTCAAAGAAAACAATATAAATTGAAATTGGAAATATTTTTTACTTTGCTTGTGGTCCAAATTGAAATCAAATATTTATTGTGTTACTGCATTCAAGGTTATTTTGATGCCATGGAAAAACAGATACATAAGTATATTTTCAAACTAACACTAGCATAAAACACTCACCTTTTATGCCTTAAAAGTTTAGGTTCTTATTTTATATTTTATTTCATTGTGTTTAACAGTGTACCAGTACCTACATTTGCAATGATGAACCATTTCCTTTTATTTTATCTTTGTTGTTCCATTGATATCTCCTTTATACCAAATAAAAATGAAGCCTCATTTTTCTCTTATACATGCTTATACCTTCTTGACCACAGAAATTCCTTTGAATTCACTGAAAAAGTTCTATAGAGGTGGGATAGGCGAGACAAGGATCTGGCATTTAACACATAGAACATGCTCAAAATAGTAATGATTCAATTTGTAGATAAGAAAGGAAAAAGAAGAGTAATCTAATATTATTCTTAGTTATTTTGCTAACTATGTCTGGTTCATGTGTATAACATTTTCTCAAAATAACTACTATTTTACCTTGAATTTTTGAAAACTAAAGACAGCATAAATTTTAAGTGCATCTGACTTTTCTGCTTCCCCAGACAGCTATGAAGAATATAAAAATTAGAGGCTATAGCTCTAGTGTTAGTTGGTGAGACAACATACATATAAATAAATTTCTACCACTATTTCCTCCCTTTCCCTGTTTTTCTTCCCCCCACCCCCAAATCTTTATGTTTCAGTACTGGAGCAAGATTCCTGCCTGGTATAAAGTGATGTATTTATAAGCAGGCACCTGTGAAGAAATTATACACTGTCCATCTAGACAGGTTTTGTTACACTTTACCTATTGATGGAACAGTTCCATATATAAAGTTTTATACATCAAAATCTTTGAATTTGACCAGACTGTCCATTAATTCACCTCCAAAAAAAAGTATTTATTTTCAGCTATATTTTACATTAAAAAGCTTATTCATTAGGTAGCTTTTCAAAATTCTACTCTGCACAGCAGCATTCAGCAGACAGAGCGGAGTCCATCATCCCACCCAGATCCACACATTGGTGTTGGAGAGTTTTATGCCAGGTACCTGGGACTTAACAGAAAAAAAACATCTTCCTGGTTCCTGGGTTGAACTTCTTAATCTGAAGGCCCATCTCCTGGACCACACTTTTAAAAGCCAATGAAGGTATGCCAGCAACAGTCCCATGTACAAGTTGACATTACAGCACCAGGTCTGTTTGATGGTGGTGACAGGTGCTACTATATCCAGGTAAATGAAGGCCCACTTTAAAAACTGCCAATTTCAGATAAAAATCAGTATAATTCAGAACTCAGTTTTGAGTTTCTAGTATCCCAAATGACATGTAATTTTCAGAAATCAATAGCAAGTTGTATCTATGGTTCCCAGCTATGGTGGCATTAAGACTTTGATTCAAATCCCTTTACTCAATCCACATTGCCCTGAGGTCATCCTGCAAAATATATATCAAAAAGCACAGTTAGGGTGACAAAGTTTGATGCTAATGTTATTATACAAGTCAAACTTGGAAGGTCATATTAAAAGTATATTCTGAGAGAAAATCATTGATTCTTTTGTGTACACGTTTAGTTTTATTGTAACAAAGCAACTTGTACACTTTTAATGTTCAAAACTATACATCATCTTTCCTTTCTAGTGAAAACAAAAGAAATAAAATTTAAAAATAAGCAAATGAAATTATAATAGAGAATGTCAGTTCCAAATAAGCGGTTCTGCTGTTTCTTGCATCCAGTGGCAGGGCTAAAGTCATCATTAGGAGAGAATTTTATTTTAAAAGTTTCATCTTAAACTGCAAGGATGTCCATTAAACATCACAATTAAACATGCCAATGGAGAAGCCACATTGTCAAAATACCCACTTAACCCACCAAATGTCTCAAAACCACCCTTTACTGACCTTCTTTAACCCTGTTTTTAAAGTTTTCTTTTCTTTTTATAAAAAATAAAAAGTAGATCAGTACATGTTGGTAAATGCTAACTGCATATTCACATAGAGACACAGAGTAATCTCTGAGCCCAATATACAGAGAAAGGTGGAAAAAAGCTAACATTCTATACACTGCAACACAGAGGTCTATCACTCTCCTGATTCCAGGAGAGTGAAGGGAGCAGGTTATTTAGAGCAGGTTATTAAGAGCAGGTTATTAACTCCAGCAGAGTTAAGAGAGCATTGTGGTGGTGATTCCATAGAGTTTTTTCTTTTGAGATAAAAAGGGATAAAAATGGCCTGCTTGTCTCGCAAGCACAAGGCCCTGGGTTCAATCCCCAGTACTGAGAAAAAACAATGCCAGTCATGGTGGTGACCACCTGTAATCTCAGTGGCTTGGGAGACTGAAGAAGGATCCAGAGTTCAAAGCCAGCCTCAGGTAAAGCAAAGTGATAAGCAACTCAGTGAAACCCTGACTCTAAATAAAATACAAAAATTAGGGCTGAGGATGTGGTTCAGTGGTCAAGTGCCCCTGAGTTCAATCCCCAGTACCAAAAAAAAAAAACGGATAAAAATGAATTTAGAACAGAAGGGAATAGAGATTCTTTTCCCATTTTATTCTGCTAAAGGTGTTTCCACCCACCCCCCAAATAAGTTGAGAACCATGGTTTGAGTAAAGAGAGCCCAAGAACAGGGCTGAACAAGGAGTGTGGAAGGAGACTGCAACTTGTTCTCAGGGACTGATTTTTTTTTTTTAAAGAAAGAACTAAAGAAAACAGGGCTGGAATCCTCAGTATTTAAGTAGACATCTTCATCCTCCTCTCCTTCCTCCCCTTTATCATCATCTTCATTTTCACCTTCATCCTTATCTCCTTCATCAATATCTCCAATCCTTCATCCTCATCTTCTTCTCCTTCCCTTTCTTCATCATCTATATCAGAATCCAAATAGAACTGGAGTGGATTTGGCCAAATATCATCTTTGATGACCTCTCCAAACTCATCTGCACCTGCAGCAGAATGCTCAACAAACTAGGTAAAGGTGCTCTCTGGCTCTTCATGCTGCCTCTTCCTGCTATCTTGATTCTCTGTTTGACTTGAGCATTTTGCCAAATCCTTTCCAGATTTCCAATGAATTTCAGTGGAGTTTGAAGAGGGATCACCACTCTTATTCAGATGAAATTCTTTGGAGAGAATTTTATTTTTGAAGTGAGGATTTTCATCAAAATAAAAACCTATTCTTTAACCTGATTTGATAGCTTCAAATTGCCACTTCAATTCTAGTCAAATAATGCAGCACCTGTTCATATTTCTCCCCAAGCAATACAGACACCAGTGGATGGTTGACAAATGTTATCCTCAAATTTGGGATTTTGGTGATCAATTCTGATCTTGCCTGAAAAACTGGTTGGCAGAGTCTGTGATATTCCTGTCCTACTTGCACTGTCTTCTCTCTGACTTTATCAAGTCTTGTCTGTTTCATCTTATACTTCATCAGTATGTTCAGTTGCTGCTTGTTCTTTTTATGAGGTTTTGTTGCACTGTCATGGTTGGAGTTGAGCTCTTTTTGCTGACTGGCTGTGATGCCTACACCAAGGTGTTCTTCCATCTGGGCAGAAACTGGGAGGGGAAAGAAGGGAAGGCAGAGGGGGTGGCAGGTGGCTTCCCCTTGCCAGGCTGCCTCCCCCAGTGCTCCTTGACTACCCTGCTCTCCATCCCTTGTGCTACCCTTGAAGCATGAGATCAAGGGAGGGGTTGGGGCTCCTGCTTGAGGGAGGAGGCTGAGTTCAATGGCTGGTCTCCCTTGCTGGCACTCAGTGGTGTGGCTCACTGCTCATTCTCCTGTGCTCTTTTTTTTTTTTTTTTTTTTTACTTCTCAATTACTTTAAGAAATGTTCCTTTAATAAGAAATCTTGGGGGTAGGGATTATGGTAATGCTGTGATTTCCTCCTCTCTGCTGGTTTTACCCTGGGTCTGGACTGGTCCCCATGTCTTGCTGTGGAGCTTCTGCAGCCTTTGGATTGTGAAGACTGTGGGAAGAGACTTGTAATTTAATCACATAAGTATAAAATAGAAATATTAGCCCTCATGGAAGAAAAACAGGATTTACCAGAGTACCAGTGAAAAAAGGTCAGATGAAGGAACCAGAAGAACACACTTGAAGTCAAGTGAGCAGCCTGGATGTCAGTGACCAGAAATCTGGAACATCAAGACTTGTTTCAGACCTTACCATGTCTGGGGAAATTATAACATGCTCCAGGTATATCACTTGCTCATCTAATGACCTTACCTCACAAATGTATTCTGCAAAACTTCATGCATTTATTCTGTCAGTTCCTGTTTAGGAAATAGCTTATCCTGGGCAGACTTAGTACCAGACCCTACTGCAGGCTCAACCCTATGCTGTCCATCCTCAGGTAACACAAATGTATGGACTGCCTCTTTTTAGTGCCTTGGGGCCAGGTATAAAACCTGACAGTGGTGTGATTCAGACTCCATCTCCAAATCAACACTGTGTTCTTACCTGCACTATAGTGTTAACCACAAGCCAGCCAAGATCAGTGCATTATTCTTATTCTATTCATCTTTCACGTTCAAACACCAGTCTGATATCCACTTCATCCCAAATTGCCAATATTCCACCAGCAGCAGTTGCAGGCATCTTAAACCAGGACTACCCTCCTGTACTATTTGTCAGAGTCAGTACCAGATCTGCTACCCCAACTCCAGCTTTGAAGTCACAGACCAGACTAATAGTGATGCTAAGAGTACCACATTAGCAACTACCCCATGCCAGATGGAAAAGCCTAGTATTATGATACCTGCACTGATAGCACAGAGACTTTCCTCTGGAGATGCTTCCACAAGCCCGTCATATTCTCAGACTACATCAAGTAAGATGCTGATGACCAGTCCAGGAAAAGTGTGACTGGGAAGAACCTGGGGGCAGGAGAAAAGCTGATATCAGTTCTTCCCAATACAGTGAATCAGAATGGGTATTTCTGTGGGACTTGGATGAAATCATCATCGTCTTCCACTCCCTTTTTTTTCTTTTTCTAATTTAAAATTTTACTTTTACAGACTTTATTTTGATCTATTGTACACAAATTGTAGATTCACACCATTCATGTAATCATGCATATACGAAGGGTAATACTGTCTGTCTCATTCTACTATCTTTCCTTCCCCCATCCCCTCACCCCATTTTCCTCTATACCATCCAAAGTTCCTCTACTCTTCTCTTCCCCCACCCACCTCATTATGTATCATCATCCATTTATCAGAGAAAACATTTGACCTTTGGTTTTCAGAGCTTAGCCTATTTCACTTAGCATATATTCTCCAACTCCATCCATTTATCTGCAAATGCCATAATTTTATTCTTCTTTATGACTAAGTAATATCCACTGTGTGTATATACCACAGTTTCTTTATCCATTCATCAATTGAAGGGAATCTTGGTTGGTTCCACAATCTAGCTATTGTGAATTGAGCAGCTATGAACATTGATGTGACTGCAAAACTCTACTATAGGGCAATAGTAACAAAAACAGCATGGTAGTGGCACCAAAATAGACAAGTAGACCAATGGTACAGAATAGAAAACATAGAGACGTACTCACATAAGTACAGTTATCTCATATGAGACAAAGGTGCCAAAAACATACAATGGAGAAAAGATAGCCTCTTCAACAAATGGTGCTGGCAAAACTGGAAATCCATATGCAGTAAAATGAAATTAAATTCCTATTTCTCACTCTGTACAAAACTCAACTCAAAATGGATCAAGGATCTAGGAATTAGTCATGAGACCCTTCACCAAATAGATGAAAAAGTAGGCCCAAATTTCCATCATGTTGACTTAGGACCAGACTTCCTTAACAAGACCCCCATTGTGCAAGAAATAAAAGTAAGAATCAATAAATGGGATAGATTCAAACTGAAAAGCCTATTCTTAGCACAGGATACAATCAATAATGTGAAAACAGAGCCTACAGAATGAGAGAAAATCTTTTCCACACACACTTCAGACAGAGCACTAATCTTCAAAATTTATAAAGAACTTAAAAACCTTTACACCAAAAATACAAAGAACCCAATCAATAAATGGACCAAGGAACTTGGCAGACACTTCCACTCCCTTCCTACTGGATCCTGTGCCCAGAAGTTTGGAAAGGACCCAAGAGTAGTGACTGACTCAGGCTTAGCACAGGAAGAAATGATTTTTGAAGTGTCTGATACACATCTATTTTTCCGTGACTTACAAGAATGTGACCAGGTACATGTGGAGAATATGTCATTTGATGACAGTGACCAATAATTTAGTAACTACAGTTTCTCAACAGATGACTTCAGTGGCTCAGGAGGCATTAGTAGCTGTGGTTCCTCTGTGGGTATCCAGGGAGTTATGAACTGGATGAAAAGACTCTCTCTTTGCACTACAGAAAAGTGAGAGAGAAATTTATGATAAGCATAAAAGCAACATGGGTGGCCTCCTCAGTCCACAGAGAAAGAAAGCACTACAGAGACAAAGAGCAGAAATTGAGGTTTTAACTGATTCCTGGTTAGGAAATGCATTAAAATCATTACTTTCAATCCAATTCAGAAGAATTGTGTAAATGTTCTGATCACACCCACCAGCTGGTTCCAGCCCTGGCCAAAATTCCCTGTATGGATTAGGAGAAATATTTCCTATTTAAAGCATCTATAGTGTTACTAAAATTAGTAAGGAGAGTTGCTTTGAAGGAATTGTGTCAAGATTTGAATAGAAAGTCACATATGTAGAGATTGGAGAGGGCAAGATGAAGAAATTGCAGCCAAAGTGTTCCATCCAGCAGAACCAGCACGAAGAAAGAAGACACCACCAATCTTTAGTTGACTAGATTTATTGTGTCCTCCCTGTTTTCCTGCCTCCTTTGTTCTGCTACTATCTCCCTTATCCTACCCTCTCCCTTTCTCCTCCCCCAGGCTCCTAGCTTATCAGCCAATTATAGCAAAGCTTTCTCTCACTCAGGAGAGCATGTAGAGGAATGTCAGCATAGCACTATATGAATCATGAGCTGTCCATGCACAGCATGATATTAGATAGCCAATCCTAGAGCCTGGCATTAACACGTCATAGGTCTCCAAGGAACTAGTAAGCAAGCAACCTCTTTGTGTACTTCCTTATTTTGGTAGCCAGTGCCCTTTGGCTCACTGCCAGGTGCCATCTTGTCCAAGATGTCCCTCACAGGCTCCCCCTTTTAGTTATAAATAGGAAAGGACAGTGACGTGCCTGTCTTAGGTGCCAGAGTCAGACTTTATCCTTACCCATCACTGGGAGTCAAAGAGCTGTTGGCATGCTTTGATCCCTGTTTTAGGTTGATATAAAGTCCACCCTGTGCTTACTCATCTTTGACTACCAGTTCTGTAATTGGGAGAGCCAAATCTGAGGATCAGAGCCTTGGTCCATGGCCATAAGGGTTTGCCATACCACTAAGGCTTGCCATCTTTGATGACTCCTTAGAGACAACAGATATCTGAGGAGCAATAATAACAGCAAGAACAACAATCCCATCATAGCAAAACTTCGCATCCATTGTTTACCAAATTGTAACCCTGACTGTAAGAAACTAATGGCTTCTGGCATACCTGGGACCTTGACCTGAGTACTATTTACCACAAATATAGAATTTCTTAATAGGGTAGTCAAATTAGTAAACTCTTTAGTCCATGTCCCATTAAGCATGCTACCAAGCCGTTTGGACAGATTGGCAGCAGCAGTAATATTAGAATAGGGTATTGGGGTAATGCATAGTGCTTGGGCATGCACTAGACAGCCCATCTGTGTGGTAACAGCCAACATGTCCACTTATTCTTGTCGTAAGTCCACTCTTTGGTTTAGAATCAGGATTCCCATGGCAAGATGCACATTGATGTTTTCCTGGACTGTCAATGCTTTGGCAGTGGCTTGTGACAGATTTTTGAGCATGTGAGCAGTAGGAATAGCAGTTCCTAGGGAAGTCCAGCAGCAGTGGTAGCAGCCGCAGCCACCGCCGCAGCAACAGCAATGGCTATAATGACTGAAATACCAAAATCTCTTTTTGCTTTCACGGGTAGGAAATTCCACACACTATGAATTAAGGTCACTGGGACTGGAATGAATTTTGGAATCCTGGCAATCACAGCCAGAGGAAATAGTGAAGCATCCCAACAACTAGACACATAACACTCTTGGTTAGCACAGTTAAGGACCTCAGTATCATTATCATTGTTAGTAGTAATGTTAATATTAAACTTAGAACTGTTAGACAGAATGAACACAAATGGAGATGTGACACATACAGGAGTAGGGGGGAAAGACTGATAAAAGGAAGAGTAATTGGCCTTGCACCCTGTATAACTATAAACAGGTGTATTACTTCCCTTTATGTAGACTTGCTTTTGACTGCACCTTTATTGAATGAGAGAGAGATTGCCTCCCAGTATCATGGCGGTTTCTGAGGTGGCTAACCAGAGGAAGCAAAGACTACCTCTTAACTTGAAATTTAGACTAGTAATACCTGGCTTTACAGTGGAACCAGCTGGTAGGTAAGGGATACCTAGAAGTTCTGTACTAGGAAATAAAGTTGTGTGCCATGAATGATATATTTCCAAAAGTTTTAGGAAGAGCTAACGACAGCAGGCTTACCACCATCACCATCATTTTGTGTTTCAGTGATATTTTCTTTCTTATGGATAATTCTTACCAAGCGCTCCGGGACCCAAATAGGTTGTTGTTGGTCCTGAGGAAAAACACAAACAGATCCTCACCTCCAAATTAATACTGGGTAAGGTCCTTTCCAGGACCCAGTCAAGATGTTTTTCCACATTGCTTGTGGATGGCCACCAGACTTTTCACTAAAATGTCTATCAGCCACAGTACAGCCCATAGCATCCAAAGTTAAAAAATTGAGGGTGAATACAGCAAGGTTAAGTCTGTTCTTGGGAGGGGCTAATGCCCCTATACCCTTTTTGTTTAGTTAAGCAGACTTTCAATATTTGATTAGAACTTTCCACGATAGCTTGTCCTTGTGGATTGTAGGGCAATCCTGTAGAATATTAGATATTAAACTTTGAGCAAAACTGTTGAAATGAAGAAGTATACACAGGCCCATTATCTGTTTTAAATGATTTTGGCCTTCCCATAGTAGCAAAGGCATGAAGGCAATGACTGATTACATCTTTTGTCTTTTCCCCTGTATGGGCGGTAGCAAATATATATCCTGAGTAGATATCTACAGTTACATGTACAAATCTTAAAGTACCAAATTCAGGGATATGGGTGACATCCATCTGCCATAGATGATTTGGAAATAGTCCTCTAGGATTGACTCCAAAATGAGGAACAGATAAATGAGGCACACAAAGCAGGACACTGCATTACTATATTTCTGGCTTGTTTTTTTGTAATTTTATATATTATTTTGAGAGTAGTAGCATTGACATGAAAATCTTTATGGAAATTAATTGCTTCTTGTACAATATTAAACACATAAGGATCTCGAGTAGCTGAGTCTGCAGTAGAATTTCCTTGAGCTACAGGCCCAGGTAAGCATGAATGTGCTCTGATATGGCCTATATATAAAGGTTCTTTGCGAGCCCACAGAAGAGTTTGTACTTGATAAAAGCATTGTTGTAAGGTAGATTGAGGACTATTGTGTCCAGATGTCTCAAGCCATGGCACAAGCTGGGCAATATAGAGACTATCAGTATAAATATTTAAAGGTTCCTCAGGAAATGTTTGTAAGGCAGTTATTATTGCTTCCAGTTCAGGTTTTTGAGCAGACTTATGAGAAATAATAATAGTCTGTACTTCATCAGAAACTACTGTAGCTGTACCGGAGGAGGAGCCATTTGTAATGATTGTATTTGCTGCTGGGATACGTTGAGCCTTAACAACCTGAGGGAAAATAACAGGGTGTCTTTTGAAGAAGCTGACAATAGGTGAACTTGGCAAGTGATTATCAAATGTGGCCTTGGTGGAACAATAGACAATTGCTCAATCTTCATTATTGTTAACTAGTATTTTAATCTGTTTTGCCGTGCACAGGACAACAACTGTCTGAGAATGAACTCCAAAAACTCGAAGGGCTGTCTTAAGTCCTAATGTAACTAGATTTGCTACCATCACAGGATATGGGGAAACAACATTTTTGGGGGACACTGCAAATGGATCCATATCAGGAGTCCAGTTTGCCACAATAGACCTGTAGAAGTATATTCATAATCTAATACTACGAGATGAAAAGGCAAGGATAGATCAACTCTATCACTATGAGCATTTTCTAAAGCTTGTTCTACTAACCTCAAGGCTTTTCTACCTTCAGAAGTTAAATTTCTGGGGGATGTAGGGTCTGAATCTCCTTGGAGAATATCAAACAGAGGCTTAAGTTTTCCAGTGGTGATTCCCAAATTTGGCTTTATCCAATTTATATCGCCTAATAATTTTTGGAAATCATTTAGAGTCTTAAGCTTTTCCGTGGCTAATTGAATTTTTTGTGGCCTAACACAGGAATCTAATATTTGATGTCCTAGAAAGGTAATAGGGCTGTGGGTTTGCACCTTTTTTGGGGCCACATGTAATCCCCATTTTTCTAGGGTATCAATAATATTGTTAAATTCCCTAAATAAAGTCTCCTGTTTTCTGTGAGCCAAAAGAATATCATCCATATAATGGAGACAATAAAGTTCTTTATAGTTTTGTCTAATCTGTGATATAGCCTGGCCAACATATATTTGACACATAGTGGGACTATTTGCAATTCCCTGGGGAAGGACCACCCATTGGTTTCTAATATTAGGCCCTTCATTATTTAAAGAAGGAATGGAAAAGCAAATTGAGGGCTATCCTCAGGATGAACAGGAATGGAAAAGAAACAATCTTTTATATCTATAGAGATGATATGATAATGTTTTGGAACAGCAGCTAACGAGGGGAGACCCAGTTACACCAGGCCCATAATCTGCAAACTGGAATTTATGGCTCTCAGATCTTGCAAAAGTCGCCACTTCCCGACTTCTTTTTTATGACAAAAATGGGTGTATTCCAAGGGGAAGTGGAAGGAATGATATGGTTTTCCTTCAATTGTTGATAAACTATTTCCTGGGCCACTTCTATTTTTTCTTTAGAAAGGGGCCACTGGGGGACCCAGATAGGATTATTGGATTTCCATGTTATCTTTAATGGTTCAGTGGCCCCTCCGCCCTCCAGAAAACCCAGCCCCTCAGTCCCTGTTTGTTCTTCAGCTTGAATGGGGCAAGTAACACCTTGCAAATTTTTGCCTAGTCCTTTTCCAGGGATATAACCTTGTCTCACCATGACTGGCAAAACAGTTGGGTTTAGACAGGACATATTTTGCTCAACTGAGGAAGAAACAATGACATCCATCTGTGTTAAAATGACTCTTCCCCAAAGAGTGACAGACAGGTGAGCTAATACATAAGGTTGGAATGTTCCCCTTTTCCCATCAGGGTCCTCTCAAGATAATACAGCTCAACTTTGTAATGGGGTTTGGACAAATCCAAGTCCCAGTAAGGTAGTACTGGATGTTTTAACAGGCCATGATTTGTTCCAGTCCTTCTGTCTTATAATAGAGATGTCAGCACCTGTGTCTGTTAGACCCTCTATGGGAGTACCATTAACTTTTAATTTAAGTATGGGTCTATTTTTTGTTGATTGTGCCCAAAAGGCACCTGATCCTGTGGATCCAAACCCATTGTTTTTTCCAGTCCTTTGTGAACTGGGAAAGGCCCCATGATTGCTAGACAATATCAATATTTGTGCTATTTTATCTCCTGGAGAAACAACAGATATCCCTTGAGGGAAGGATAACATGATCTTTATTTCCCCAGAATAATCAGAATTGATGACTCCTGTAAATACTTGTAATCCTGACAGAGTTTTGGAACTCCACCCCAACAATAATCCTACTGTGCCCTCAGGGAGTGGTCCATGTATGCCCATGGGGACCACTTGTACTCCCATCTCTGGGGTTAGAACGAGTAGGGCGGAAGCACAGAGGTCCAATCTCCCTCTCCCTGATGTTCTTTGGGACAATGAGGAGATAGTCAGAAAGGATTGTGAGTGGGGATCTGGACTATGGAATTCTGAAAGGCCTCGTATATTTGAGGGCCCCAGGTTGGGCCCCCCTGGACATTTTTTGATGGGGCTAGCATCGGATATATCTCTATCAAATCTTGATGTACAATATTTCACCCAGTGCCTGCCTTTTCAGCACCAGGGACATAGACCTGGGGCAGGTTGATTTGTCCTTTGTTGTTCTCCAGTCTTAGGTGTTCCCCTAGGCTTTAATCCTATGGGTCCTTCAGGGCAGTCTTTTCTGAAGTGCCCTCCTTGCCCACATTTAAAGCATATTATTCCTTTAGCTCTTGATTGCCCCTGATTTGGCCCATGAAGAGCAGCAGCTATTACTTGTCCTGTAATGACTGCATCATTGATATCCCTGCAGACCTTTATATAGGTACTTAAATATTTATTTTTCCATGGTTTTATAGCTTCTTTACACCATCTATTTGCTTGCTCATAAGCTAATTGTTTTATTAAGGACATAGCTTGTTCTGAATCCCCAAATACTCTAACAGCAGTTTGGATTAATCTATCAACAAAATCTGCAAATGGTTCGTTACTCCCCTGAATCACCTTGGACAACTGTCACTGTAAATCTCCTATCCCTTGAATTAACCTCCAGGCTTTAGTGGCAGCAGCAGCAATTTGTGCATACACCACAGGATCATAAATAATCTGATGTTGAATACCTTCATAGTTTCCTTCTCCTGTTAGCTTTTCTACATTTCGTTGGGGAAAGCCTGTGGCAGTGTTATGGTGTGCTGTTTCTAATGAGGCTTCCTGCCATGCAGTTTTCCACACTAGGTACTGCCCCCTTGATAGCACAGCTTTACATAGCCTTTTCTAATCTTCTGGCACTAGATTTAGTCCCAATACTGATTCCAACATATTAATTGTAAATGGGGCCTGTGGACCGTATGTAGCCACTGTCTCCTTAAAATTTTTTCCTGTTTTGAAATCCAGATGTTGGTGGAATCTTTGTCCATTTTGGTTCTCTAGTACAGGGAAGAATTGTGGGACTGCTGAGGTTTCCTTAAGGGGGGTTTCTTCTCCCCGTGGTGGAAAACTCATCTGATTTATAGCATGAGCTAACTCCTCCCAAGGGTACCTTGGGGGATATAAGGGGCAGGCTGCTTGGAGGGGAGCTGCTGCCTCCAGGAAGGGATTGGTATTCCTTCCTGATATAACTGATGGGGGCGACTGTGTCATTGATGCTCTTTCTAATTCCTCCCCAGTAAGCCCCTCCTCCTCTTCTTCCTCTTTATGAGAAGTTGTTTCTTTATCTCTTCCAGACACATATTTCCTTTTTTTACTAAAGTTATTATTTTACCTTTTTTAGATGTTAGACATTCCTTAATGAGCTGCCACATGGGAAAAGTACCTCTAGGTAATGGGGATTGCTTTTCTGCTTTAATAAGATCCTCTTTATCATATTCCCATTGTGGAATATTTAGGACTCCCTCTTCCAAAAGCCAAGGACTAACCTTGGCCAACATGGTTACATGTGCTGTCACAGTAGATCATTTTACTGAAGTCCCATTAGCCTTAAATACATCTTGTATGATTCTTATCATTTGATTTCTAGACACTTGTGACCCCGTTCTGGAGTTATGAGACCTCCCTTTACAAGGGTTATGTGGCCTCCTTTACTGGGGTAATGTAGACTCCCTTTAACGAGGTGTGTGGTCCCTTTCACTGGGACTGTGGGGTCCCTTTCACCAGGACTGTGTGTCCTTTTCACCAGGACTGTGGGGTCCCTTCCCCGGGACTGTGTGACCTCCCCCTTATACACTCTGGCCAGAGATTTCCGGGAGGTTATCCTACAGTTTTCCTATAGCTTACCTTAAGTTAATTATCTGGGAGGACACAGAAGGAGAAAAAAGTTCCCCATACGGGCCACCACTTGTTCCATCCAGCAGAACTGGTGCAGAGAAAGGAGACACCACCAATCTTTAGTTGATGAGATTTATTGCATCCTCCCTGTTTTCCTGCCTCCTTTGTTCTGCCACTATCTCCCTTCTCCTACCCTCTCCCTTTCTCCTCCCCCAGACTCTTAGCTTATCAGCCAATTATAGCAAAGCTTTCTCTCACTCAGGAGAGCATGTAGAGGAATGTCAGCATAGCACTATATGAATCACGAGCTGTCCACGTGCGGCATGATATTAGATAGCCAATCCTAGAGCCTGGTGTTAACACGTCATAAGTCTCCAAGGAACTAGTAAGCAAGCAATGTTTTTAGGTACTTCCTTATTTTGGTAGCCAATGCCCTTTGGCTCACTGCCAGGCACTATCTGGTCCAAGATGGCCCTCAAAACCAAACAGCACAACATTCATTTCTGGAGGATCACAACCATGGAGACCTAGTGTCCTTTCACCAGACTTTGGAGTTTGATTTTTCTCTAAGAATTGAAATTAGGAGTCTTCCTCATGAACTCCTTTTCATTCCTGAAGGGAGGTAGAGAGAAGAACCAACTAGAAGTTTTCTTTCCATTCTTCTCTCCCACCACCTCTCTCTATTTTCTCTCTGTATGGAATGCTGGTGAGAACACAACCAGAAAACCAGAACCAACAACTGCAATTTTTGATATGAGTGAGTAGCAGCCCTGTGTTTATCCTTGTACAGATGCAGGAGAGAGTCAGATGAGAGCACGGTGGACCTACTCAGCTACAGTACTATTGCTTCTGTTTTGTTTCAAAGAATGAAATGAAAAGGAAATCCTTGTGGGCAGACTTGTAGCCTTAGTCTATGACCAGACTGAGGGCTATTCTTGATAGGATAAATGTAACAGAGTTTTATAAGAACTTCTCTTGCAGTCTTTAGATCTTCTTACCTGTCTTTTTTATAGGTAAGGGTCTGAAGCAGGATGCCCCCCACTTTTCTTTATCTAGCAAGAACAGGTCATGTAGTGTTTTCATTAAGATAGTTGTTGAAATACCTAAAATACCTTCTCTGTAAGCACTCCCTCCACAGCCACTCCATAGTCTGCTCTCCAGGATGGTTTCTTCTTGTCTCTGGAGCTCTGGACTTTGGCATTTCCATCCTTCATGCCTCAGCCCCCTTGCCAGCCCCTGTTCCTTTTAACCATATAGCACAACCCTGGAATCTCCTTCCTTCAGGGAGTAAATCCTAAGCCTTCAACTTTGTTGAAAGGCTAATCCCAAGAGGCTTGGCCTCCAAACCAGAGAGAAGGGACACAGGTTTATTGGAATTTCTCCTTCCTTGCTCTTGATATAGGAAGACTCCATCTATTCCTTCTGAGGAGAAGCACCCTTCCAACTAGATGGTCACCCTGCAGCCTTTTATGTTTTGGTCTTCAGATGCCGGGCTCTGGCCCCTTCCTGCTCTCTGCACTTCACATCCACTTTAGTGCATCTCCAGCTGGTCCCTTCCCATTAGACTCAACTCAAATTAAGTCTAAGCACAGACTTATAACTGCTTCTTCAAGGAAGCCCTTCAGCCACATGCAGGGCATCCCAGGCACATAAGTACCCAGATCTCTGCCTGCCTGGAACTGGAGATCAGATTGTAATCACACCCATGGCATGCCCTGTCTCTCCAATCCCATTCTAAAATGGGAATCCAGGAGATCAAAAAGACTGTGTTGTAGGGCTGTCTGTCCCTTCCTCTGCTCTGAGTCAGCTCTATCAAACAAGGCTCCTTGGATGCTCCCTAATGCACAGACAGGTGCCATCCCATTAAGGATGACCTGTACTCCAAACATAATTTTCTGGATTTCAGATGCCTCTTTTAGCTAGAAAGGCATCAAATGGATTAGATATATTTAAGTGACTGTGGGCATTTGTGGCTGTAGAATTCTTGACCATAATGTTATATGTAATGAGAACTATCTTGTAAACTTGAAAAAAATAAAGTTTATATTTTCTGGAAAAAGAAATCTTAAGGGTCTCAGGATATAGTTCAGTGCCTGGCATTCTGCAGGCCCTGGGTTCAATTCCCAACATCACAGAAAAAAAATCTTAAGGCAATAAACCTTTCATTGAACTTTATAGTGCATCCATATATTTCCTCTCTGCATTGAACAGTTACTATTAACATTAATTCAACACTGACCTGGGAGAATGAGGAAAACAGATGATGGTAAGAGGATTTCTGATTGAGATTTTATACTTCAGAAAAATTTCAGGTGATGCTCTGACTGATGGTTTATGGCCAGAATTCAAGAAACATTGATGTGAAAATTTTAAAACATCTCCTGGTACAAAATATACTCACTGTAATTGTTGACCTTTCACACCCTCATTCTTAAATCAGTTGGCTACTTAAACTGTACCAGACATTTTGCCTAGGTACTGGAGATGAAAATAAGCATAAAGTTGCATTCATCCTTGAGAAGATCACAGTTTACTAGAAAGGGTTCCGTCTTAAAAGAAAATACATATAGCAGTATCCCACATACTAAAATAGGGTAATATATGGAGTAACTTAACTGGCTTGATGAATTAATTTTACTATCTGTCTGAGTTACATTGACAATTTTAGAAAGATCAAATGCTAAAACCTTAGTGACTTAGACTTTCTTATTTTGTGTACTGGGGATTGAACAGAGGGGCACTTAAGCACTGAGCCACATCCCCAGTTCTTTTCTGTATTTTATTTAGACAGGATCTCATGGAGCTCTTAGTGCCTCACTTTTGTTGAAGCTGGCTTTGAACTCAAGATTCTCCTGCCTCAGTCTCCCAAGCTGCTAGGATTACAGGCACTTGGCTTACATTCTTAAATAAATCATATTTACATTGTTTTTCAAGGTTGATACAACTTTCTCAGATGAGATTTTTTCCCTAGTAGGAAATAAATTTTAACTAGCCCACTATCTTGCACACATTTGAGCTTAAATCCTGGATGGAGGGAACTGAGCTCATTCACAAGTATTGATTCAATGTGTCCCTTCAAAGCTAACCTCCAGTTCTCATTATATTGGTTAGACTTCTTCCACCATCAAACGGGAGGGACATTGCCCTCCTACTCCAAATGAGACACAACAGACTGACTTTTCCAAAAATCTTTAATAACATAACATCCAAGTGGGCCCTCTGTGTCAACATGACTGCCATGAAGTTAGCTCCATTTTCTAATCATACCCCTGGTACCTGAAACTCCCACCTTCAGTGAGTGGAGGCTACAGATATAAAGCAATAGCTTCGCATTGAAACAGTTCTTTTCAGGGCTAGTGTGGGAAGGGAATGGTAGTGGCCATTCCTTTCAGGATAGATGTCCAACGGGTAGGAGACTGTGTGTTCCAGCATCAGAGGCATTTTGTGGAGGGGTGGAGCAAAGGGTATCTCCTGAAAGATGGAAATCAGGAATGGAGATCTGGTCTGGTGCTGTAGTATATGATTAGATATGGGCTGCCCTGAGACCACCAGAGCAGCTTGCATAGCAACAGGTGTCTCTGCCCTGGGGATGCTGCCTCTGAGGCTATAAACCCTGGCTTCAGGGGTGTCTGACTCTCACAGACAATCTGGAATATGGTCTTTTATCTCAGTGTTGGTAACAGCTGTGGGAGGGTCAATTTTGATAGCTGCATTGATACAATGGTGTCTCTGCATATTTATCCAGTACAAGAGTGAATTGTAAATGAAGGTGGAACCGTTCATCACTTCCATCCACTGTTGGGCACACTGAAGCTGTCCCACTGCAGCTTCTTCCTCCAGTGAATAAATATAATGCAGCCACTAGTTGCCACACAACACAGTCCCATGAATCCAAAGTATAGTAAGACCAAGGCTGAGGCAGTAAAAGAAAGAAAAGAGGCAGCTGATTGACAGCTCTAGCTTGGGACCTGAACTGTTTCTCATTCCTCTCCTTGATTTGGATCATTCATCCATCCATTCCCTCCCTCCCTTTTTAAAGACCTACCTCATCATTTTATTGTTCCATTATAGCTAGGTCTGCAGGGAGTGTAAGAGTCCACATTAGCCTTTTAGAGATAAGGGACACTAGGTCTTGAGAAAACATGACCAGCCCAGACTTAGTCAGACCTCTAGTTTCCAGTCCAGGACCCATCCAATTCATCAGATTGATAAACTAAATTTAAGGGCAAGACCCTGAAGAAACCGCTTTACAAGGACACCAATGTATCTTTTCTGATTGGGCAGAACATGGTTTCTGCCTTCTAAAACTCCTTGGTTACCTAGAGGAGTGTGTCTCTTAACTACTTAGCACTCCATGGAGGCAGCCATCACTCCATTGATACAAAGCATCTTCCCTGAAAGTTTGTCTCTACACTTAAAGGACTGAAGGAATACTTACTACCAGGAAGACCCAGGTTCTCCATTAGAGGATCCATACTGTTGAGACTTGTTACCAGACCCATGGCTCAGCAAAGAATCAACTGCCCCATGAATCTGTCCACCAATGGGAGTTTTCAGAAGACCCAAGCCCCGTTGTTGCCTAAAGATGATGTCACTGGGTTCTGAGCACTGAGCATTCCAGGTCTGGTGCTTGTGGAGTGGCTCTGAGTTGATGGAAGATAAGGACTCCATCTTGTGGCATCTCATGAGCATAGTTCCCTTCCATCAAACACTGGTTCTCTCCAAAATTGTCCCCAAAATTGTCTGTTCCCAACTTCTTATGGTGAATTCACAAGACAGCCACCAGGAAAGGGCCCTCACAAGCTTACATTTACATTATTGGTTGTTAGGGAGTCATTTCTGTATACCTTTTCCCATAGGGATTTGGGTAGGGAATACAGTGAACATTGTGGAGACCTGCCCTCAAGAAGTTTCTGACCAAGCTGTCAGGGAAAAAACTGTTTAGGGGAACCAAGTAGTCAAAACCTCCTTCTTTGGCTCCTACAGTCTATCTTTTGCTTCTTCAACAAGGGCTGGCAAAGTGTTTTCTGAGCATCAGGCCCAGTGGGAGCTCTCCCCTATGAGGTCCTGCATTTTCTTCCAGCTTCATTTCCCTTCCAATTCTTCATATACCTCTCCCCTCTTATTATGCTAAATTCCCCAAGACCTTGTTCATTCACCTCTGGAGTTTGGCTCATGCTTTTCTTTCACTCAGTATTGACTCTCCCCATTTTCCACCACTGAACACCTCCTTATCATCCCAGGTAGTCAGCTATCCCTACTCTGAGGCAAACGGTTCCTTCAGGTGATTTCCCAGAACATCATCTCCAGTTGACAGAGACTTGGAGATTTGTCTAATCTAATTCCTTTCATATGCTTGAATACTGATGGCACAACTTCCCTACTCAGTAACCCAACTCCCATGGTTCTATTGACTCAGGGACTTGCTTACCATCCCCTGAGGCAGCTTGCTTCATTTATGACCAGTTCAGATTGAAAGCTATTTTCTAATCAAGATTAGCTCAGCCTCCCAGTATGTTGTACCAGTGGTCCTGACTTGGCCCCTTGTTACTATTCAGTTACTACCATCTTTATCAGTAGTCAGAATGATCCTTTTAAGAATAGATGGTGTTACTCTGCTCAAACATACAGTGACTTCCACTCTCACTCAGATTGCTTTCTGCATGCTGCAGGTGAACCCCAGAGATATCTTAATCTCTCACCCTGGAGACAAGGTGTCCTTCCTTTACAGTGACTGATGAGTTTCTGTATTGATTTTTGGCCTAATGAGTTATGGACTGTCCAGGTGTGATTTTTCTCTGAATGAAAATCCCAACTGTTGGCATACCTCTCTATTTCTGGATCTGGATGAATCCCTGAGAACAAAGCATGGGGTGCTAACACACATGTCTCTCACCTGTCCAGAGATGTTGAGTTTGTGATGATGATTCTTTATACTGTCACAAATCTTGAAAGTGTATTTCCCTTTGTCCTTCTTCAGGGGCTCACAGATCTGCAGCCAGGATATCTCCTTACTACCTCATATCTGCATGTTCTCCCTGGATGAGATCTTAGCATCTCTGTAGAGAAACCACAACACCATTTTAATTTGTTTTCCATGTCAGAAGCACAGTGCTGAGGAAACACTACAAATGTTGTGGTGTGGTCTTGCTTCCTAATGCCAATGTCATAGGAGACGTTCTGGCTACTATAATTTCACCAAGAACATCTGTAACTCAGACTGCTAAAATTAAACTGTAGTTAATTTAAAAAATACATTAGTATATAATACACTTGTCAACTTGTCACAACTTAATAAACTTAAAAATACTTCTTATAGAATGGCAGCTCCTCAAAAACCTGAAAATAAAACTGATATGCCCCAGCAATTGCACTCCCTGGAATATACTGAAAACACTTGGAAGAAGGAATGCAAGCAGGTATGTGTGCACCAAGCTCACAGCAGCACCATGCACACAAGCAGATGTGTGCAACTATGTGCACTGGGAGAGGTTGGATAAGCACAAGGCTTGTGCATATGGCAGAACTTACACAGCCCTAAAGGGAAAGGAAATTCTGACCCAGAAACAGCATAAATGAGCCTGAAGATGCCATGCTGAGTGAAAGAAGCAGACACAGGAAGACAGCCACAGTGGGGTCCCACTCAGAGGAGGACCCAGAGGCGGGTAGGTTGGTGCATCCAGGGACTTGGCAAGGACCAGAAGCCAGTGTTCAGTGGGGATAGAGCATCAGTTTCACAATGTGAAAGAACTGGAGGAAGATGGTTGGGCCAGCCACACTCCAGTGTGACTGTGCTGTGTACTGGGAAATGGGTGAAATGGTAAACTCCACCTCACATGGATTCTTAAAGCTTGACTGAAGGACAAGGTGCCAGTCCTGCCTCCCAAGTCATCATGAGCTCTTTGTCACATTTGTGAGGCCAACCTGTTTGGACAGGCATGCATAGACCATTTCCCAATGTCATTGTGAGTTGGGGATAAGTGAAAGATTTACAGAAGTCATGATCATGGGTACAGGGAAATAGATTCTCAAGGGGCAGCAAGGCAGTGTGGGCTCCATCTGTCCCTCCTCAGGTCCTCATATCTGCAGCTGTGTGTTTGGGGAATGGTGTTCCTGACACACAATCTATGGGATTTAGGTGCCACTTGACTGGTCTCAGGTGCAAGCCTGCAGCTCAGATCTGAAGGTGCAAAACCTGGGGGACAGGGAAACCTGTGTTTGTCTGAGGGACAGCTCCATGTAGTTCTTTCATCAGTTATGGGACCCACCCAGAGAATGGGGTGAGACCATGCTTCCTATGTGGCTTGATTGGCTGCTTTCTGCACCATTTCAGTTGTTGGGCATGTTTGGGACCTTGTGTTTCTAATGGAACATGCTGGGAACTTGCATGGCTTCAAGGTGGTACTCTGTCTTTTCTCCCTGCTTGCTTCCAGGTGAGGCACACTGGGAGCAGCCCTGGACATGAAGACACTCTCTCACCTACAGGCATTTTTCCTTCACCACTTGCAAGCCCTCCCTACTGACAGCTCTGCCCTAGCCCCAGTTCAATACTGTCAAGATGGCTCAGAACTGAAGTGAGAACCCAAGCAATGCTGTGGCACTGGCCACCAAGTCCTATTCTAGCCATTTGCCTGGGTCACAGGTGCTGCTCACATACTCACTTGTGGTACCAGTGAACCTTCATTTCTTTTGAGAAGTACATTATGAAGTGTGGAGTCAGATCCTTCTGTGTAAATGGTCTCTTCAGCAGAGGGGCAGATGCTCTTGTAGATGGCAGAACCACATGGATCTCAGGATAGCAGCAGGAGCCATCAATAGCAGCATGCTAGGGATGTAAATATTTCAAAGACTTGTCATATAAATTCTTTGCTTGCCAATAGAGAGAGAGGAGGAAAGTCATCTTACTATAATATCCTTGCCCACATTTGTAACCATACTATTTAGTCTTTGCTAAGTACACAATTTTCTAGTGAGGGACTGCTACACAAGTAGCATTCAAGTTCAAATGAACCAATTATCCATGATAATTTTCAAAAAGAAGAGGGTGCAACAAGTGTTTGCAAACTGTATGGAGTGAAATGTATGTAGACACAAAATGAACCTCCAATGAAAATTAACTCCATAATAGTCCATAGCTGAAATTTGAGAAAACTAAAAATATTCCAGAAGGAAACATTATCAAACTATCACTATTTGCCAATGATATGATTCTATATTTGGAAGATCCAAAAAATTCCACCCCCAATCTTCTAGAAATAATAAATGAATTCAGCAAAGTATCAGGATATATAACCAATACCCATAGATCACTTTTCTATACATACTATACCTGCTGCAGGAAGGTAGAGACTGTGTCAGGTTATGACTTTGACCCCACTTTGAAGGAACTCAGCAAATATTTGAGGAATGAATGAACGAATATTCAGTACCTGTTTCTCAGTGCTCTCCACAATGAGCACACTGCTGTCTTTGCTTTATCCACCATCCCATAGTGCCAGACTCACTGAAGTATTCAAACCAACAGATGTGATGGTATGAGACCATCTCAGATCTGCAGTGGGGTGTGCACTGCGCAATGGACTCAAAGTCAGGGGTCCCTCTTCACTGTGGGTGCACTCTCAGCTAACTATTCTGTTAAACTGTGGATAGTAGGTGAGGGCTGGAAGTGAACTGAGATTTTATGGGATCAGACCCTGGAATGCTGCAGTTTAGATGAAAGAATCTGTATGTTCAGAGCCAATAGGGCTTAGGGGTGTGGGTGGTCTTCATGGAGCAGGTTCACTTTAAGCAGTGTATAGTGGCAGGGAGAGATGTGGGCTCTCTAGAGGGTGAAACATTCCAAGGGTGTAGAGTGACACAAGTTGGGTTGGGGATGGTGGTGGATCTGTGCTGGAGGGATCACATGGATGGTGTCTGGCTGCACATCAGGATGATCGCTTATGCACAGGGGATATGATGGCACATGGATGGGTTGAAGGCCATTTCCATTCTCCTGCTGCTCTGTCCTTTGCAACACCCCATCTCATCCCTGATTTGGCCCTAACCCTTCCTCCTTTTATCTGGACCAGAGATATGGCTCAAATGGTGACTTTAGAATACAATTCAAATGACGCATTTGGAATTCTACATTGCAGCCACAAATGTTTGTTTTACAATGTGCACGTGGCACACATAGCTTCCAACTGAGATGACCCCAAACCCAGGTGAACTCTTAGGACAGGTTCAGCCTGATGTCTCCATGTCTGCAGATCAGTCCAAGCTACTCATTAGGAGTCCTCACTTGGGCCAGCAATCTCCCACACGTTGGCCATCCTGGGATCACCACAGCCCCTCCTTTGGTTCGTGTCATCATTCCTCCCCCTTAGTTCATCACAACATTTCTGGATCCTGTGGAACAGCTGCAGGAATACATCCTGCCCTCTTTTCAGGAGGGCTAATACCCTGCCTATATGCCCTTTCTTCCCTAATGGGGACCCTATGTAGTTTCTAACCCTGATCATCCCTTAGACACTGCAAATACATCAGAAAATTATTTGAGCCTTTTCCTGGCTAATAAGCATCAGTACACATTTATATTTAAAATAAGAATAAGAAGAATCTTTTGATATATTCTTTTATTTCCTTTGGTTCTGAGGATTGAACCCAGGGGTCTTTAAACACTGAGCCATGTCCGCAGCCCTTTTTTTTATATTTTATTTAGACAGAGAGCCACACTGAGTTGCAAAGTGCCTCCCTGAGTTGCTGAGGCTGGCTTTGAACTAGGATCCTCCTGCCTCAAACTCCCAAGACACTGGGATTACAGGCATGGGCCACTGTGCCAATATCATATATACTTAAGAACCCTAAAATCAAGTGTCCCTCAGTGGCACTACCTTGTGCTCTAAAGAACCAGTGTGCACTTTATCCTGGTAAAACCTGTCTTTCCAAAACAGTTTGCTTCTGTTTATTTCTAGGAACTGTTGCCCTCTTTTTCCTTTTCTTTCTAATCATTGAAAGTCAAAAACAAATGCAGCTGCCCCTGTAAGCTCCTTCCTATACTCTAGGGCCGCTGGCTTCTGTGCAGCCAAGGGCAGATGACCAGCCCAGCACTGCACAGCCAGGAGAGGACCTAGTTCAGAGTTTTAGTGATTCCACTCAAGGGGCATCTGCCTTTCTTCATTTAATATTTCTACAATTCATGCAATAAAAATAACCCTGCAGAAATTTCAGTTCTTATTACCCTTGCTCAAAAGGGTAATAAAGATGCGTGTTTTGTTTAGTGTGTATACGGCACTTCATACTTATCAAAGGCTTCACAAATATCTATTAATTATAAAACCCCAAGGGAACTGAGGAATACAAATTCCATCCCCTTTTGAATTAATTCTGCATCTGTCCATCTAACAAATACATGTATTTCAGGGCTCTTAATAGAGGAAGATATCCCCTTGGCTCTTTTGTCTATGTCTTAGAAATTATCCACAATGTCATGGAAGCTCAGATTGAGCTGCACAATGACTTGGGCTTCCCCTGCTCACTGTCTGCAAAATCAGGCATGTCCACCAAGCCAAAAGCCCTGTCCTCACAAGGCCCAGAGCAGACTGTGAGTGGTAGGGTATAATCATGCCTATAAAGGCATGGAGTTTACTATTATTGTTATTATTTTCTTTATTATTGTTATTTAAATGGAGGTATTAGAATGCAGGGGACATTTACCACCAGCTAATAGCCATTTATATAAGTTACTGTTGGGGTCTTTCATGACTTGACAGCAGCTTTTCAAAATCTCTGTTAAATCTTCTACCATGTTAGTGTGGCAGAAAAAGACAAGAGCGACACTAGCCATGGGCTTTTCTTCAGAAAAGTGCTGTATCTTCAGAAAATGGAAGAGAGAAGGGGAAAGAGGTCCTTTCAGAAAATCCAATTAGAGTGAGAAAGGAATATGCTTTGGGGAGACAGAGGAAATGGACTCCCCCCCAGTGTAAGAGGCCTCAATATTAAAAAAGGAAAATCCTTTATTACTTTGACTTGCTTTGAAAAACCACTGTTTCTGGAAAGCAGGAAGCAAATACTGCAAACAGCAAACATTTCCACCCAAATTTCAATTTAGACATTAAAAAATATGACTGTTCCAAAATACAACTGTTCAAAAACCAAGGGGATGCAGAGGGTGTCCACAACTCCTCTTGGAGGTGCAGGTGTCACACCCCTTCTGCCTGTCTCTTCTCAGTTTTGAATGGTCTCAGGAAGATCAGGAAAGCCAGCTATGGGTTTTGCACCATCTATGCCAACAGCCTTTCTCCCCAGTCTTTGCCTAGCACTTGGGCACACCTTGGTGCTCTCTGTTAAGTGGTCTCATTATGGAGAACAAACAGACTGGTTTAGTAACTCATGGCTTTATTTGTAGAGAAATTTTAAATGTGTGCAATTTACCTAGATTTAGAGGATTATAAGTAGAATTGCTGCACAGTCCTCTGGTTTTCCTTATTAAGGGGATCACACATTTCATTAAGACATATGTTGTATTTAGAGCAAAGCTGAGGGAGCATCTTCAGCATCTGTGAGGGTAAGCCATCATAAGTAGGCCCAGTAGGAACTGTGCTATGATTTTCTCATTAACATCCACCCTCTTCTCTTTTTCATTTGTTAAAGGGGCCAGTCATCTTTTAAATATAACTTGTATTAGTGCAATTGTAAGAGACGGAAGTCCTTAAACACTGACATGCTGACTAGCAGGCCTGCCTGGCTCAGCTGGTGATAAGCATGCCCATCCTCCACAGCCTAGACCTTCTATGCTGGAAGACTCCTAAGTACTCAGCACATGAGCCCTGTGCTCTTCCCAGAGTGCCTTGGCTCTTACTGGACAAGGGAAATGGCCCTAATAGTGACCTTAGAGACTGTTTTTCATTTGTAAGAGCCTGCTGTTTTGCATAGGAACATGGAACCCAATGAAATTGCAAAGCATTCATGGCCCATGGCGGCTGGAGCTGCAGGGAGAGTTGATAAAACAGTGATGCTTTTGTGAACCTGAGTTTCCCTGCCTCTGATTGCCCTGGGAAATGTAATCTTGGATGGGCTCCTGAGTCCTCAGAGGCTGGAAAGTGTCATGGGAAAACACAGGCCTGGATTCAAGTCCCCTCCTTCTAGCCCAGTTCTGCAACTCACTTCTGGGTGTGTCCTAGACAAGTGCCTGAACTCTGGAGTCTCCTGCTAGGCGTGGTAACAAAGATAGAATGATATGCCTCCCAGCTGGGCCACAGGACTGATGGTCATATGTGAGGAGGATCCCAACACTTGGTGATTGCCTTTGGCTGTAAGTTTTTTACATGGACAGGAAATCAACTTTATTTAATTAGACTGCTGAAAGTCTAGCTATGCTAACTAGTCTTAACTTTTCTTTAATTTTTTCTAAATGTGTTCTAATTAGTTATACATGACAGTAAATGCATTTTGACACACTGTACACAAATAAAGCATGTCTTCCCATTCTTCTGACCGTACGTGGTGCTGAGTCACACAGTGTAATCATACATGTATATTGGGTAATAATGTCTGTCTTATTCTAACTGTCCTTCCCATCCCCACTGCCCCACCCCTGCCCTCTGCATAATCCTTAATTCTTCCCTCCCCATCCCCAACTATGAATCAGCATCCACTTATCATAAACATTAAGCCTTTGTTTTTGAAGGATCAGCTTATTTTGCTTACCATGATATTCTCTAGTTCCTTCCATTTACCTTCAAATGCCATAATTTCATTCTTCTTTAAGGCTGAGTAATATTCCACTGTGTATATGTACCACATTTTATTTATCCATTTATGTGTTGAAGGGCATCTAGGTTGGTTCCCCATAATTTAGGTATTGTGAATTGAGATGCTATAAACATGGATTTGGCAGCATCAGTGTAGTATTCTAATTTTAAGTCCTTTGGGTATAAAGAGGAGTGGGATAGCTTGTTCAAATGGAGGTTTCATTCAAAGCTTTCTGAAGAACCTCCATAGTGCTTTCCATATTGGTTGCACCAATCTGTAGGCCACCAGCATTGTATGAGTGTACCTTTTTCCCCACATTCTCACCAAGTTTTTTTCCTTATATTTTTAATAATTGTCATTCAGACTGGAGTGAGATGACATGTTAAATAGTTTTGATTTGCATTTCTCTAATTGCTAGAGATGTTGAACATTTTTTTTCATATATGTGCTGATTAATTGTATTTCTTCTTCTGTGAAGTGTCTCTTCAGTTTCTTAGTCCATTTCTTGGTTGGGTTATTTGGGTTTTTGTTGTTAAGATTTTTGTCTTTATATATCCTGGAGATTAGTGCTGCTTCTGAGCTGTGTGTGTGGGAAAAGATTTTCTCCAATTCTGTATGCTCTCTCTTAACATTACTGATTTTTCCTTTGCTGAGAAGAAGCCTTTACGTTTGAATCTATCTCATTTATGGACTCTTAAATTTACTTCTTTCACTTCAGGACTTTTGTTAAGGAACTAAGATCCTAAGACAATATGATGAAGATTTGGGCCTACTTTTTATTCTATTATGTGCAGGGTCTCTATTCTAATGCCTAAGTCTTTGATCCACTTTGAGTTGACTTTTGTGCAGGGTGAGAGATAAGGGTTTGATTTCATTTTGTTACATGTGACTTTCCAGTTTTCCCAGCACTATTTGTTGAATAGGCAATCTTTTCTCCTATGCATGTTTTTGGTGCCTTTGTCTAGTATGAGATAACAATATTTATGTGGGTTTGTCTCTGTGTCTTCAATTTTGTACCATTAGTCTGCATGTCTATTTTGGTGCAAATACCATGCTGTTGTTACTATTGATCTGTAATATATTTTAACGTGTGGTATTTTGATGCCTTCCACTGCATTCTTCTTGCTAGGATTGTTTTGGCTATTCTAGTTCTTATATTTCCAAATGAATTTCATGATTGCTTTTTCTATTTCTGTGAAGAATATCATTGGGAATTTAATAGAAACTGCATTGAATATGTACAGCACTTTTGGTAGTATTGCCACTTTGACAATATTAATTCTGCCTATCCAAGATCGTGGGTGATCTTTCCATCTTCGAAGACTTTCTTTCTTTAGTGTTCCATAGTTTTCATTGTGGAAAACTTTCACCTCTTTGTTAAATTGATTCCCAAGTATTTTTTTTTTTTGAGGCTATCATGAATGGGGTAGATTTCCTAATTTCCCTTTCAATGGATTTATCCTTTATTATAGAAATGCATTTGATTTATGGGTATTGATTTTATATCCTGCTCCTTTGCAAAATTCTTTTATAAGTTCTAGATGTTTTCTGGTGGTTTTTTTTTTTTTTTCTTTTTGGATCTTCTAAATATAGAATCATGTTAACAGAAAATAGTGATGTTTGAGTTTTTCTTTTCCTTTTTGTATCCCTTTAATTTCTTTCATCTGATTGCTCTGAGGAGAGTTTCAAGGATGATGTTGACTACAAGTGGAGAAAGAGGCATCCCTGTCTTGTTCCAGTTTTTAGAGCGAATCCTTTCAGTTTTTCTTCATTTAGAATGATGTTGACCTTGGGCTAATAGATAGCTTTTACAATATTGAGATATGTTTCTACTATCCCTAGTTTTTCTAGTGTTTTGAGCATGAAGAGTTGTTGTATTTTGTCAAATGCTTTCTCTGCATCTATTAAGATGATCATATGATTCTTGTCTTTAAGACTATTGGTGTGATGAATGTTTATTGATTTCTTTACACACATGCACCATGGTGAAGTAAAGTGAGGCCATCAGGAGCCTGCATATAGTCGCCAGCCAAGTTGGGGAAAGGAAAACCATATGCCGTGGGTTTGGGACCAGAGTCCAAGGGTACAGTGTCCCGTAATGCTCCAGAAACCTGACCCCAAGCAAAACTGTCCCCCCCAAAATTAAGTCTTTGTGTAAAAATCCACCTTCTCTCTGGGCACCTCACAGGAAGAGTGTTCACTGCTTGCTTAAAGGGCATATTCTGATTTTCCAGAGATCTGCTGGACTGTTCTGGTAGATGATGAAGTTTAGCCTGGGTGTTGGGGTTGTGACGAGTCTCTGAGGCATTGGGATTGAGGTCAGGGAGGCCCTCCAGAGTCCTTATGCCCCACACCACCTGTTCTGGGCTCTGCCACAGACTGGACCCCATGCTAGGCTTTGTGAGGACCAGAGATGGACCCTGACTCCACACCTGGCCATCTAGCCAGGGGCAAAGATGAGCAGGCTGCATGGTCCTCAGGGCTTCAAACTTAGGTTGCTCACCTACCAGCAAAGGAGGTTCACAGAAAAGAAAGCTCATGATGGACAGAGGCCTTTGGGTGTTCTCTAGAGAAGAACACTGGCCTTAGAGTGAGGCATCTGTTCCACATGTCCAGTCAGGGTTCCACATGATGGTCCAGGTCTGATGGAGTGGGGGCTCCATCTGAAGCAAAGCATGGGTACACATGTTTCTGTGGAAAGAAGGGTCACTGGTTTGGACAGGGCCAGCTTCTCTTACATAATGGCACAAGTCCAATCTAAAAGATGACCATGGTGTTGATTCCATGCTACTGCACTGGGTGTGGATGGTCCCTGGGGAATCTTGCAGTTGAGAACCAGCTAGGGTGCTGGCTTTCAGATTGATCTGAAAATGTCTGATTTTACCTTAAGGTCACCTCTATTTCTCTCTTGCTGTTTACTCCTCCTTGATCTCTTCCTCTGTCACCCTCACCCACCCCAATCCTCAGTCATTCCTTGACTCCTCTCAAGTGTCACTCTCTCTGAGAAGACAGGAAGGGACTCCTTAAGCATGTGGCACTGCCCTTGCTTCATGGCCCTTGTGCTTAGGACACTTAGAAGATCCTGGCTTATGGCCACTTTCTACATTTGCCTCCCACTAGAGCTGGAAGCTCCTGAAGCCTTGGTGGGGTGGGCTCTGTTGTGTCATCCAGCACTCTGAAGGCCACCCAGAAGTCCAGGAGGATGCTACACTCCATTCTGGGCTAGGTGGGTTGTATACCTCACCAGTGCTGCTCAGAGACAAGGAGCTCACTCAGAAGAATTTTCCCACATGGGCATCCAATGGCTCAGATTGGTGACTGGGGTGAAGGCTCTCATCCTGAGGAGGGAGAAGCAGCAGTTGGTTTACTCTTCAATTGAGCAAAAGCCTGACACTAGGAAGAGGCCAAGGCACCTTCCTTTCTCCCTCCATGCCTGAGAGTTATATGATTTCTTGGACAAGAAGAAAAACCCAAGACCAAGATCTTTTTTTGGATCAAAGAAATTATAAGACTGCTTAAATTCTTCTTTCCATCAAGTTGAATGAGTTCAATACTGGGTCTTTCCCATTACTGCCACAGAGAAGTGGACACCCTGCCCACCTGGGCTGATTGGGCTGGAAGACTGCAGAGGGTGGGTGGACCTGCTCCCCACTCACTCACGGCTGCCCCCAGGGTTGGATGGAGAGAGGTAAGGAAATAGTACTGAGTCATGGTTAGATAGCTGGCTTTGGGGGGACTAAGGGTCTGGTAGATGGTTAAAACAGAGGCTTGAATTTTTGGCCCTACTGCTTTCTGGATTGGGGGAAGTGTGCTTTTCCTCTGGGTCCTTGGCATGTAGTGCAGTTCCACTGGCCTCTGCTGGTGGCTCTATTAGGCAGAACCTGAGATGGGCCACATTTGGCCCACAGGAGACACTGTTGCATTCCTGACCCCAAGAAATTCTGCCAGCTCAGACCAGTCCCTCTGCAACCTGGCACCCTTGTGGAGCAGGGGCAGGGTGGACAGGGAGGCTAACTGCAGGGTCATGCTCAGTCTTCTAAGGCCCTCTCTTGACTCCAGGGTGCACTTGAGGCTTTCAGAATGATGCCCCATGAAAACACCTCCTGCCAGAATTAGGTGGGAGGTGGGGCCCCGCCTTCCTCTCCCAAAGAACCTAGGATGGGTGACTCTGTACAGTGGTGACTCTCTCCACATAAAAATTCTCAGTCTCCTCTCTGACGCTATCCCTGGGACAGCACACAGTCACTTCCTGAGCACCTGTACATAGGAAGGTGAGACAGAGCACCTGGCCCGTGGTATTGATAGTTACCATGATGACACAATCCTCCATTTGGAAGGTATTCTGATGTCCTGTTGCCTGTGCACACACATGAATAAACATGTGCACCTGCATATCTCAGGCAGGCTGTGCGCTCACACAGTGATAGCAGTGCTCTCTTTGTGGGGACAAGTGGTGTCCACATTCTCACTTGCTCACCTTTTAAATGAGGTTAATTCATTTACCACAGAATTAGAAGAAAGTAAAGAAGATTAAGTGACCATACCCTCCTCTAGTCTTTGGTATTTTCACCAAGAAATATTGCTTCCAAATATTGGTATAGAAAAAATTTGCATTAAATACTTGTAGTGATTGCAGAGTGACAACTTTGGTTTACACATTCTGCCCCTTCACTGGACTTTAGCTCAGGCTACCATTTTTTGCTCAGTACTGGGTAGCTGGAATGACGTTCTTCATTGGATGTATCTGTATATGTGTGTGTATGTGCATTGAATTCTCATTAAATTTACACATATAGTCACAGAACTGGAAAAGAACATTGTCCATCAAGTCCAACAGTATCTGCCAGATGCCCAAGGCCCATGCTGTTCATCAATCCTGTCATTACCCACTTCTACCTGTGAGGAAGAGGCTGGCTTGTCCTTTGCAAGTGTCCAGAAGGCATGGGATTCATCCCATCTCCCTGATTCCAGGGCCCAAGCTCTTTCTACTACAGAGCACCATCTGCCTGGTTTGATTAGGCTACATTTATGTGCCTAAACCTAGAGGATGTGAACATGCTTGAGGGCCATGTTGTCAGGAGAGCACTCCAGGGTCAACACTTTTCCAAAAATATTGCAAAAACAAGACACCGAGCAGCAAGACCTTCCAATCAGTGACAGTCTTCCTGATTCCTGCATGCAGGGTTATCAAGCTAGCAGAAGGGAGACCTCCTCATTTCTTTGATCACTATGCCTACTGAAAGAATGGAAGCTAAGATAAAACCCCATGTTCCTCCTTTTAACATGTAAGTAAAGACTAGATAATTGCAGAACATGAGGTAGACTGGGTACTCTAAACATTTCTGAGGAGGCCCCTGCTGCACATGCCCAGAGGTGTATTCTCTGTGTGCCACTGCTACTCATGCTGCCATGGATGCTGGGAGATCTTTTCCCCTGGTGTCTCTGTCATGGGCACCACTACCATCAGCCAGAGGTTTTCTCTTGGTACACAGCCATCACTGACACTGCTGCTGCAGGTGCTCTGTGTTTTTTTTTTTTTCCAGGTGCTGCTACTACTGTTGTCTCAGTCACCATCACCCAGAGGTCTGCTGTTCTCCATGCTGCCTTGGATGCCTGGCTGCCACCTGCATTGCTGCTGCTACTGTTGACACAGCTGTAGCCAAAGCTGCAACTCCCTGGAGGTCTCCTCTCAGATGCTGCTGCAGCTGTAGCCAAAGCTGGTGCCAGTCCAACTGGTGCCACAGACCCACCAACTGCTGCCAACACCACAGATGTCTGCAGCTGCTGCTGACCCTCTGCCTGCTGCCACTGACTCCTGCTACTATCACATCACCACTGCCCAGAGGTCCACAATCAAGGAGACTCTGGATCTAGTTGCACATGGACATATCTATTTTGAGATGATGTATAGAGCCTGGGGTTTTGTGTGTCATTAGGTTTGCTGCAACTCATAAGGGTGCAGCTTCTCCTGCCTGGGGACACCAGCCAGGGCCTGGAGGTTCAGTTTCAGGGTGCCTATGAGTTTGACTTCTGCTGGGGTATTCCTCCTGGGTGTGTGGGTTACTGTTTCTCAGGATTGCTCATCCTTGGTTGTCTCTCTCCAAATTCCAGTGGAATTGAGATCTTTGGACTGCAACATGGCCAAACTCAGGATATCTGAGGCCCAGATTGGTGAGAAAGTGGCTGAGTCCCCCAGGGCCTGTCTGGGCCAGGGAGGCTTGTGGGAACTCACACACAGGACTGAGAAGCTTTTGGACACTAACAGAAACAGTTGTTCAATTTTCCATTGAGATTTATTTTATTTTATTTTATTTTCTTCTCTGGCATTTAACTCCACCATATTTGGAGCAGGGTATATTATGTGCATCAGTTGGTTGAAGATGAAAATATATGCATGGTGTTTTGCAATTCTGCTATATATTCTGTATATTCTTATATTTTTAATTTTTTATTCTCTTTATATATATTCTTCCTCTTGTCTGTCTTCCTAGATTCCCTTTCTATATTTTCTCCATATAGCAGCCGTTCTCTGTTGGTTCCTCTTCCACTCTTCCTATGGATTCTTGTTTCTGGCTTTTCTCTTTCTCACTCAAAAGCACCATGTCCTGCACTGTTTCTGTTCTTTCTTTGTCCACTATTTGAGATTTTAAATCCATTTGGCAAATTTCTGTTTTTATTGTGAACAGTGATTGAACTCATTATTGCTGTTTATAGTGAGAGGGCAATAGACACCTTTCAGGGAGCTATTCAATTTGAGGCTGTGTATTGTTTGCACTGGGTGTTATTCATATCAGTCTCCCTCTTAAAGGAAGCCTACTGGATGTCTTCAGTGAAAATTTAGCCCTACATGGTAGAATCTGTTTTGCCTCAGACCTACAACTAGATGAAAAAACACACAAGCAAGATGAAAAAATAAGGGAACAAAGTGCCACAAACAAACCAACATGCCCCAATAACAGTAGCTACTGACAACACAATAGAAGAAATGTCCAAGAAAGAGTTTAGAATATACATTGTTAACCTGATATGCAAAGTAAAGGATGGTGTAAAGAGTGAAATCAAGCAGAAAATACAGAAAGTGAAGGATCACTTCAAAAAAGAGTTATAAATTGTTAAAAAAGGAGAAATCCTCAAAATGATTGGATTAATAATTCTAATTATAAATCCAATGGAAAGCATCACCAACAGACTAGACCATTTGGAAGACAGAACCTTAGATAATCATGTAAAAATATTTAATATTGAAAATGAAGAGATCATGCAGAGAACATGGTAAGAATTCATGAGAAAAACTTTCAAGAATTATGGGGTAACATGAAAAGCCCAAATCAGAGTTATTTGGACAGAAGAAGGAGCAGAGACACAATCCAAAGGAATGCACAAGGTTTTCAATGATATAATATCAGAAAATTTCCCACATCTAAAGAATGAAATGGAAAATCAAATACATGAGATTTATAAAACCCCAATGTACAAAACTGCAGCAGACACACACCAAGACACTTTAAAATGAAAATGACTGAAATACACAATAAGAAAAATCTTAAAGGCCATGAGAGAAAAAAAGCAAATTATGTAGAAGAGAAAACTAATTCAAATCTCAACTGATATCTCAACCTAGACCCTCAAAGATAGGAAGTCATAGTTCAACATATCTCAAGCTCTGAATGAAAATGGATGTCAACCAAGAATTTTATATCCACTGAAATTAAGTTTCAGATATGGAGATGAAATAAAAACTTCTCATGATAAACAAAAGTTAAAAGAATTCACAAATAAAAAGCATACAGTACAGACCATTCTCAACAAAATACTCCATGAGGACGAAATGGGGGGGAAAAAAGTGAAAACCAACAAAGGGAGAAACTACACTAAAGGAATAGTTAAAAGATAATCTAAATCATATTAAAAGCCAGAAATATACCAAAATGACCAGGAATACAAGTCATATCTTATTAATAACCTTAAATATTAATGGACTAATCTCATCAATCAAAAGACATAGACTTGCACATTTAATTAAAAAAAAAAGCAAGACCCAACAATATGCTGTCTCAGAGAGACTCACCTCATAGGCAAAGACATCCACAGACTGAAAGTGAAATGATGGGAAAAACCATATCACCAGTATAGAGTGTGTAAACAAGCAGGGCCTTCCATCCTCATATCAGATAAAGTGGACTTCAAACCAAAGTTAATCAGAAGGGACAAAGAAGGTTGTTTCATTATATTGAAGGGAATTATACATCAGCAAGACATAGCAATTATAAATATTTTTGCTCCAAACTATGAAGCATCTATGTATGTCAAAAAAACCCTTCTCAATTTCAAGAATCAAATAGAACACAACACAATACTACTGGGTGACTTTTACTCTCTCAGATCTTCCAAAAAAAAACTAAATGAAGAAACACTAGAACCAAATAATACATTCGATAATTTACACTTAACAGAAATATAAAGAATACTTCATCCATCAATTTGTGAATAATTTTTTTCTTAGAAGAACATGAATTCTTCTTTAAAATAGACCATATCTTATGCCACAAAACAACTCTCAGTAAATATAAAAAAATGGAGATTATACTCTGCATTCTATCAGATCAGAATGGTCTGAAATTAGAAATCAATAAAAAAATAGTTATTCTAACACATGGAGACAAAACAATACACTAAGGAATGATGAATCGGTTGTAGAATAAATCAAGGATGAAAAGAAAAAATACTTAAAGGTAAATGAGAACACCTTTACAACATCAAAATCTCTGGGTGAAGGGCTGTGCTAAGAGGAAAGTTCAATGCATCAAGTTCATACATTAAAAGAATAAAAAGTCAACAAAAAGTGACTTAACATTATATCTTAAAGCCCTAGACAAATAAAAACAAATCAACACCAAAAGCAGCAGAGGACAGGAGAAAATTAAAATCAGAGCTAAAATCAATGAAATTGAAACAAAATAAAGAATTGGAAACTTGACAAAACAAAAATGTGGTTCTTTGAAAAAAATCAATAAAATTGATAAATCCTTAGCCACACTAACAAAGAAAAAGAGAAAACTCAAATTGCTAAAATTCATGATGAAAAAGAAAATATCTCAATGAATACTACTGAAATACAGAAGACAAGTAGAAACTATTTTGAAAAGTTATACTCAAATAAAATATTAAAACTTGAAGACATCAACAAATTTCTAGGTATGTGATGTACCAAAACTGATGCAGGAGGACATACACAATTTAAAAAGATAAATTTTAAGCAATGAAACAGAAGACACCATCAAAGGCCTACCAACCAAGAAAAGTCCAGGACCAACAGATTCTTAGCCAAGTTATATAAGACTTTCAAATATGGATTAACATCAATACTTCTCAAAATATTCCATGAAATAGAAAAGGAGGGAACCCTTACAAATTTATTCTATGAGGCTAGTATCACCCTTATACCAAAACCACAGACACATCAAGGAAAAAGAAACTTCAGACCAATATTCCTCATGAACATAGATGCAAAAATTATCAATAAAATTCTGGAAAATCACATACAAAACATATTTAAAAGATAGTGCACAATGATCAAGTTGGTTCATTCTTGGAATGCAAGGTTCACTCAACATACAGAGATCAATAAACATAATTCATCATATCAACAGAGTTAAAGACAAGAATCTTATGATTATCTCAATAGATGCAGAAAGAACATATGACAAAATACAGCACCACTTCATGCTCAAAACACTAGAAAAACTAGGGATAGTAGGAACATACCTCAACATTGTAAAAGCTATCTATACTAAGCCCATGGCCAACATCATTCTAAATGGAGAAAAAGTGAACACATTTCCTCTAAGAACTGGAATAGGCAGGGATGCACTCTTTCACCACTTCTATTCAACATTATCCTTGAAACTCTACTCAGAGCAGTCAGATGAACAAAATTAAATGAATACAAATAGGAAAAGAATTCAACTTATCACTACTTGCTAATAACATGATTCTATATGTAGAAGATCCAAAGAATTTCACCAGATAACCTCCAGAACTCACAAATGAATTCAGCAAAGAAGCAGGATGTAAACTCAATACCCATAAAACAAATTCATTTCTATACATAATCAATGAATCCACTGCAAGAGAAATAGGAAAACTACCCCATTCACAATAGACTCAAAAAGATAGTTGGGAATCAATCTAACAAAAGAGGTAAAAGACCTCTACAATGAAAACTACAGAATACTAAAGAAAGAAATTAAAGAAGACCTTAGAAGATGGAAAGATCTCCCACACTTGTAGATGAGCAGAATTAATATTGTCAAAATGACTATATTACCAAAAGTGTTGTGGATTCATTGCAATTCCTATTAAAATATCAATGGCATTCCTCATAGAAATAGAAAAAGCTTTCTTGAAATTCATTTGGAAAAATAAGAGAACCAGAATTACCAAGGTATTCTTTAGTAAGAAGAGTGAAGCAAAAGGCATCACACTACCAGACCTTAAGCTATACTATAGAGCAATAGTACCAACAACAGCATGGCACTGGCACCAAAATAGACATGTAGACCAATGGCACAAAATTGAAGACACACAGACAAACCTACATAAATATGGTTATCTTGTACTAGACAAAGGTACCAAAAATATACATTGGAGAAAAGATAACACATGTGCAGGAAAATGAAATTAAACACTTATCTCTCACTCTGCACAAAACTCAACTCAAAATGGACCAAAAACCTAGGAATTACACCAGAGACCCGGCACCTAATAGAAGAAAAAGTAGGCCCAAATCTTCATCGTGTTGTCTTCGGACCAGATTTCCTTAACAAGACTCCTAGAGTGCAAGAAATGAAAGCAATAATCAATAAATGGAATGGATTCAAATTAAAAATCTTTTTCTCATCAAAGGAAACAATCAATAACATGGAGAGAGAGCCTACATAATGTGAAAAAATCTTTATGCACCTCAGATAGAGCCCTTATCTCCAGGATATATAAAGAACTCAAAAAACTTAACACCAAAAAACCAAATAATCCAATTAATAAATGAGCAAAAGAACTGAAGAGACACTTCACAGAAGAAATATAATTGATCAACAAACATATAAAAAGTGTTCATCATCTCTAGCAATTAGAGAATTGCAAATCAAAACTACTCTAAGATTTCATCTCACTCCAGTCTGAATAGCAATTATCAAGAATACAAGCAATAGTTAAGTGTTGGCAAGGATGTGGAGGAAAAGGATGTGGACTGTAGATTGGTGCAACCATTACGGAAAGCAGTAAGGAGATTCCTAAGAAAACTTGGAATGGAACCACTGTTTGACCCAGTTATCCCACTTTTCCTTTTATACACAATGGACTTAAAATCAGCATACTGGAGTGATACAGTCACATCAATGTTTATAGCAGCTCAACTCACAATAGCTAAACTATGGAACCAACCTAGATGCCCTTCAAAAGATGAATGAATAAAGAAAATGTGTTATGTATATACAATAGAATATTACTCAACCTTAAAGAAGAATGAAATCTTTGGTATTTGCAGGTAAGTAATGGAACTAGAGAATATCATGCTAAGTGAAATAAGCCAATCCCAAAATACTGAAGGCTGTATGTTTTCTCTGATAAGCAGATGTTAATCCGTAGTGGTGGGTGGAGAGGGAAGAATGAAGGAACTTTAGATTGTGCAGAGGGGAATGAGGGGAGTTATGGGGTTGTGGGGATAGGAAGGACAGTAGAATGAGACAGACATTATTACCCTATATACCTGTATGAAAAAAATTAAAAGAAATATTTATCCCTGACAAAAAAAGATAGTAAAATTTTTTTCAATACCCATATTACTTTACTAAGAGTACTCTGAAATATTCACAGTTTTTCATGTTCCCAAATGAAATTAATGTGTACTTATTAAGAATAAAAAAAAAAGAGTACAAAAAAAAGATGGGAAAGTATAGTGCTAGGAATGGTCAGGGACATCTGGTTTCATTAAAGTCTTCAAATCAATATATTTCACTTTTCTCATTTTTAATTACAAAATATTTTACAGTGTCCTTCCTGTGATTTTATATTAATTATATTTTATTTACAGCATACATATGAGTTAAAAGGCACAATAATAAAATTTGTACCCTTTATCATCTAACCAAAAAACAGATTATTAATACAACCATGACATTCAATTACCTTGTGAAAAAAATAAACTTTTTTTCTTGTAAAAAGCAAAAGCAAAAACTCTGTGAAGTTAATCCTTGTAACTATTGTGTAATTAATAAAGTGATCATGCAGTCATTTTAAAAAAATACGTTGTGATTAGTTTCCATCAGCCGTATGTATTAGAGCCCTGTCTTTCTTGTACAAAATCTTCATGAGCTGCACACCTCCATAAACACCTCTTCATTTAAATCACTAACCCACAGGACTGTATTGCCACCAGCTGAACCTCCAGGGATACTCACTCAGCCAGCAGTGGCTGCAGAAGCATTTGGAATAGTCCAAGGTCTCAGAGCTCCTGGAACATCTAAAAGGGGTGTCTCCTTGGCAAATGCTTCAGCAAAAACTGGATCCAATGCAGATTGCCCATCTCCAGATGGAAGATCAGGTTAGGTATAATTCATACTTTTATCATTGCTGCATTTTACATTCAAATTCACAAGTTTGGAAAAATCAATCCTTAGAGTACAGCAAGAATTATAAATATTCTGACCATATAGGGTTAGTTTTGCTTGTCAAGCATGTACTGGATCACCATACTGGAGCAAAGATTGAAACTGGATGATTCTAAGTGCTGGTCTTTGGGATGAAGTCACTGCACTTCCACTAACTGTGGTGTTGCAAAGAGGAGTGTTTACTATCTGGACAGATGTCACAGCTTGAAGCACTGCTTGTGCATGTTGGTTTAATGTATTGTCTTTAGTTCTTCATGATTGGACTACTGGATATAAATTGGTTGATTACAGAGATGAGGTGTCACAGCAGAACGGTAATTAGCCATAATGGTAATAGCTGCTTCCTCTGTTGGCAGTTCCAAAAATGCCTGGTTTTTTATTTTCCCTGTCAGCATAAGGATGTTGGTCATGTTACCAAAATGTAAGCCTAAAGCAATAACTTCTGTTTCTGTCACTTACCAGGTAATTTTTGAGTATGAAGTACAGGAGAAGGAGCACCATCAATTTTATCTTCTTTAAATTTCTTATTATCATTACCATTGGCTCTAACAACCATGCCATTCAGTAGAGTTTCAATTACTGAGAACACTGACTCAGAGTAGTTTGTCTGATTCTCTCTTCATACCAACAGCAACCTCATGACAATTCTAAGCATTGCCAAACTGGACAAAACTTCACTCACATTTTTAGTCAATTCTTAATCACAAACAAAAGTGATTTGTGCTGGGCATGGCAGCACACACTTGTAGTTCTAGCTACTTGGGAGGCTAAAGCAGGAGGATTTCAAGTTGGAGGCCAGTGTGGGAAAATTTAGTGAGACCCTATCTCAAAATAAAAATAAATATCTGGGGATATATAGACAGTCCTTGTGCTTAATCCCCAGTACCATAAATAAATTAAAAAGACAAAAAATTCTTTCTATAAAGTAAGAAGATATAGATCTCCAAGCTCAATAGAACATAATTAAAATATTTATCAAAATAGTTATTCAAATTTTCTGCAAATAATGCTACAGAGTCATCAGTTTGGAAGTCAAAGGAAAGTTTTTAGTAAAAATCTGAACTTGATTGCCCACTGAGTAACTTCCTGGATGTAGGAGTCCTTTACTCTTTTATAGCTAAATTTGTCTGGGCATTTATTTATTTTAAAGGAGGGATTTGATTCAAACTTTCCACATTATGCTGTGTGAGAATATATATGCAAATACATTAGCAGAACCCATGATGTAGGATAGGCTGTCAACAGTGCATAGTCATTATTATTTTAATATAAGTTTAAACTATAACCAAAGAAGACATCAGAATAGAACTGTTATGGTTTGGATGTAAGGTGTTCCCTAAAAGCTTATGTGTGAGAAAATGCAAGAAGTTTTAGAGGAAAAATTACAGGGTTAGGAGAGTCTTAACCAATCAGTAAATTAATCCCCTGGGGTGATTGAGTGGTAAGTGAAGGTGGGCAGGCTGTGACTGGAGGAGGTGGGTCATTGTGGACATGCCTTTGGGGTTTATATTTTGCATCTGGTGAGTGGAGCCTCTCTCTGCTGCCCAATCACCATGTGAGCCGCTTCCCTCCACATACTCTTCTACCATGATGTTCAGACTCACCACAAGCCCTGAGGAATTGAGCCAGCTGTCTATGGACTGAAACTGCTGCAACCGTGAGACCTTAAATAAACTTCCTTTTCTAAAGTTATTCTTACCAGGTCTTTTAGACACAGCAGTAGAAAATTTGACTATCATTCTCTCTGTGTTTTCTATTTACATTATTATAATATTCCCTAAGACTGTGTAGGGATGCCTACTTTAATAATATTCCACTACTGTCTGCTTCTCTACTGGCTAATTTTATCAGGGGAGGAAAAGTTCTCCATCTAAAAGAACAAATATTAGCAAACTTACTGCATTACTGCTAATTTTCAGCAATCTTTCTTTCTTATTTAATATTTATTTTATGTAGTGTTACACATTGCCTTTTAAGATTACTTCAATAAAAAGGGCATTTAAACAAATATATGGATACCACTTTCTTTTTTTTTTTCCTTGTATGAAAAAATTTAATGAGTTACGATCCAATGAACATTACAGACTTTGAACCTACTGAGAGTTCTTTCTTTCCTATGTAAAACCAGATAATAAAAACAGTCTATCTCAAGTATGACAGAAGACCATCATCTGAATAAGGGTAATAGTAATGTTGGCTTCCACATCTGCATACTTCATTAAAGAACCAAAGAGCTCCCAGTTATCCAAGGCAACACAATAAATTCAATCATACATTTTTTCCTGATCATGGTTGCAGCTGAAATATAACAAATATTACTTTGCCTTTCATTCATAGTACAAGCACAAAACCCTTATATTTTCCTTTACCCTCAATATCCTTGTGAGGTAGTGAAGGGAGGGAACAAGAATTTTCTATTTTGCAGATGAGAAAAGTTTTAGATTTAGATTTCCGGTTCTCAAACTTGGTGGCATACTGGAATCACCAGGAAGTTTGTTGTTTGGGGTTTTTTTTGTGGGGGGAGTGCCAGGGATTGAACTCAGGGGCACTCAATCACTGAGCACATCCCCAGCCCTATTTTGTATTTTATTTAGAGACAGGGTCTCACTGAGTTGCTTAGCAACTTGCTCTTGCTTAGGTTGGCTTTGATCTTCCTGCCTCAGCCTCCAGAGCTGCTGTGAGATTATAGATTACAGGTGTGCACTATGGTGCCTGGTCAAGAAGTTTTAAAATATCCTTTAAGCCAGATCATATCCCAGACCAATATCAGAGTCTTAGTATATGGGACCAAAGAATAATATTTTTCTTTTCCTATGGTAATGAGGATTGAATCCAGGGCACTCTACCACTGAGCTACATTCGCAGCCCTTTTTTTTTTTTTTTTTTTAAAGACAGTGTCTCCTTAAGTTGCTGGGTCTAGCCTTCAACTTTCAATCCTTCTGCTTCAGCCTCCCAAGTTGCCAAGAACTATACAACACTAAAGAAAGAAATTAAAG
The DNA here is from genome assembly GCF_902686455.1 of Sciurus vulgaris. Lineage (NCBI taxonomy): Eukaryota > Metazoa > Chordata > Mammalia > Rodentia > Sciuridae > Sciurus > Sciurus vulgaris. The sequence goes on along the minus strand of NC_136477.1, from coordinate 65,395,483 downwards.
AACACCTTAGAAGATGGAAAGATCTTCCATGTTCTTGGATAGGAAGAATTAATATTGTCCAAATGGCCATACTACCTAAAGTGCTATACAAATTCAATGCAATTCCAATTAAAATCCCAATGACGTACATTACAGAAATAGAGCAAGCAATTATGAAATTCATCTGGAAGAATAAGAAACCCAGAATAGCTAAAGCAATCCTTAGCAGGAAGAGTGAAACAGGGGTATTGCAATACCAGATCTTCAACTCTACTACAAAGCAATAGTAACAAAAACGGCATGGTATTGGTACCAAAATAGAAAGGTAGATCAATGGTACAGAATAGAGGATACGACCACAAACCCCTATAAATACAATTTTCTCATACTAGACAAAGGTGCCAAAAATATGCAATGGAGAAAAGATAGCCTCTTCAACAAATGGTGCTGGGAGAATTGGAAATCCATATGCAACAGAATGAAACTAAACCCATATCTCTCACCATGCACGAAACTAAACTCAAAATGAATTAAGGACCTCGGAATCAGACCAGAGACCCTGCATCTTATAGAAGAAAAAGTAGGTCCAAATCTTCACCTTGTTGGTCTAGGATCAGACTTCCTTAACAGGACTCCCATAGCACAAGAAATAAAAGCTAGAATCAACCACTGGGATAGATTCAAACTAAAAAGCTTTCTCTCAGCAAAGGAAACTATCAGCAATTCGAAGAAAGAGCCTACAGAGTGGGAGAATATCTTTGCCAATCATACTTCAGATAGAGCACTAATCTCCAGAATCTATAAAGAACTCAAAAAACTCTACTCCAAGAATTCAAATAATCCAGTCGACAAATGGGCTAAGGAAATGAATAGACACTTCACAGAAGAAGATCTACAAGCAATCAACAAACATATGGAAAAATGCTCAACATCTCTAGTAATAAGAGAAATGCAAATCTAAACTACTGTAAGATTCCATCTCACCCCAATTAGAATGGCGATTATCAAGAATACGAGCAACAACAGGTGTTGGCGAGGATGTGGGGAGAAAGGTACACTCATACATTGCTGGTGGGGCTGCAAATTAGTGCAGCCACTCTGGAAAGCAGTGTGGAGATTCCTTAGAAAACTTGGAATGGACCCTCCATTTGACCCAGCTATCCCACTCCTTGGCCTATACCCAAAGGACTTAAAATCTGCATACTACAGAGATACAGCCACATCAATGTTCATAGCTGCTCAATTCACAATAGCCAGACTGTGGAACCAACCTAGATGCCCTTCAATTGATGAGTGGATAAAGAAACTATGGTATATATATATATATATATAATGGAATATTACTCAGCCATAAAGAATGATAAAATTATGGCATTTGCAGGCAAATGGATGAAATTGGAGAATATCATGCTAAGTGAGATAAGCCAATCTCAAAAAGCCAAAGGACTGAATGATATCGCTAATAAGTGGAGGATGACACATAATGGGGGGGAGGGAATGGGTTAGTGTTAGGGTTAGAGTTAGGGTTAGGGAGGGGGGCAAGTATGGAGGAAGGAAGTACTGTATAGGGGTAAAGAGGGGTGGGAGGGGTGGGGGGAAGGGAAAAAATAACAGAATGAATCAAACAACATTACTCTATGTAAATTTATGATTACACAAATGGTATGCCTTTACGCCATGTACAAACAGAGAAACAACATGTATCCCATTTGTTTACAATAAAAAAAAAAAAAAAAAAGACAGTGTCTCCTTAAGTTGCTGGGTCTAGCCTTCAACTTTCAATCCTTCTGCTTCAGCCTCCCAAGTTGCCAAGAACACAGGTGAGTGCCCCTAGGCCTGGAAAGCATACTTTTTTATAAAAACACACTCCAAAGTGATTTCAAATACAGCCAAGGTTGAGAACCACTGGTTTAAGTGACTTAAACTCAATCTTCAGGTGCAACTATCTTCTAACTAAATGCTCTCAGTAACAATGAATAAGAGATCTCCCTGAACATGGTAGCAGTTTGTTTTAATCATTTGGACAGTCAGTGCTGGTCCTAGTAACAAATTCATCCATCAGGTTATAAATGAAGATTCTTTATTCTCCTGATGCTCATGCTAACTATGAAACTCCATTTTATAAAACTTGCAAAGGAGATATTAGGGAATTCAAATCTTTGATATAAGAATGGCTTGCTGTTAAATATTTAGGCAATCATTTGATTCTAGGTTCAATATGGAATGAATAACCATGTTTTTGATTTCCAGTAAGCACCTTCAAAACTTTGTTGTAAATGAACATTTACTAACAAGACAAAATAGAAGTTATAAACAAATTTCTTAGCAGATGCTCTTGAAATTGACCATATCACAACCTGAAAATGCAACAAGTACTTAAAGAACTTTATCACTTTATAACTAGTCAATTTTCATCCTGAACCAGTTCTCTTCTTTAATCATTTAGACTTTGCCAATTGAGTTGTTCTACACCAAGAAAAACCAATTTCTGTGTTAGCTATATTCTCTAATACATTTAACATATACTTTCACTCTACAAGGTGGCTTTTTCTTGACATAGATATCAAAAAGAATCTTTAACAAATTTCATCTTTTCAAACAACATACCAAATACACAATAAATACTTGTAAACCTTTCAGGTAGCAATAACAAATCTTTGTTCTATGGCTGACATCTCCTGCTTCACAGGAGTATTGATAATTTTAACTCTCAATGAGCAAACCAAGAACCCCAGCAAGCTGCTTGCTGTCCCTAATTTTATTAGACTTAAAACAAAATATACATAGAGCAATAATCTAAAAAGTACAAATATTTCACTTGTCTTAATTAATTCTTATGTATCTGAAACCATATAATTTATACTTTCATACAGAAAGATGTTTCTCTTCTAACAAAAGAAAAAATCTCAGATCATGTGTGTTGGATTATTAATTCAAAAGAGTGTTAAGGAAGAAAAATAAGATTTATCAAAATAGGAAGTAATGTTAAGCTCTCCTCCAATGAAAACTTCAAAACATTGCCAACCTGAAGTTCTCAGCACAAGGTGTTATATTTCAAGTCCCATGGGGGCAATTATCTATAATGAGATTAATAAAATTAACCTCCTTCAGATTGGCACTGTTTCAGATGTAAGTAAATATCTTTTTGATAGCCTCAATGAAGAGTTTGAGGCTTGGATTGTTACATGATGTAAACAATATGAAATTAAAAATTTTTAATAATATCTACAGCATTATAAAGTTAGAAAATAAAAGAATCATTAATCAATTCTTTTCCTAGGTTATATGTCTAATAACTTTCATATTTGAGGACTATAAGAGCACATAGCTTTGTTTTATGTTATGAGACACTTTCTCAGAAGGCCAAAAAATAAAATCAGATACCTGAAGATGTATATTTTACTATTATGTTTAGATCATCTTTACTGATACATGAATAATTAGAAATAGATTTGCCTTCCCTCAATCTTTAGCCAGGAGATTGAGGAGTCTTATAATTTTGATGGTTTAAATAACAAAAATCAAAATAAGCCAACAACCAACGAGACTATAATAGTTATGGGAACTGAGTCAAAAGTAAGACCAAATGAGCCAATACATCTCCTCTTAAATCCTCCTCTTCATAGTTACCCAATTGTCCCTAGATGTGAATTCTGATTTTGTACCATGTAGTGGTTTTTTAAGAAACTGAAATAGAACAAAGCAATCCCTTTGTCCTTTTTTTTTTTTTACAGTTCTTTTCTACACACATATTGTATATACAACTCTTAAAATAGCTGCACAATTTTATTTCTCATTGTTAGAGAAGTGCAGTCCAGGCAGACCATGCTTCTCGATATATTAAAAATATTAAATAAAACCCAACCAGTTTCATACTTTTCTAATAGTCAAGCTGGTTGGAAAAAAAGGGACTGGAGAAAGAACAGGCAGTTGTAAGATGGGATTAATCCTTCACAAACATATTACTTAAAAATCCTTATCCTTTTTATGGTGTCCCTAAAATCTCACCTTTAAAGTTGGAAATAACACATTGCTAACATAGAGACAAAATCTGTTGCAACATGCATATGTCAACTGCCCACTCAACCAACTGCAACCCTGAGGATTTTTCTGGCCCAGTGGAAAGAGGAAACACTAAAATAATCTGTTATTGAATTGCTTCTCCAGTTTACAACTTCATGTGTTTTTCAGGATGTTTCTTGGACATGCACATATGACACTGTCACTTCATGATTCTACTTTCCACAAGTAGATCTATTCTCCAGTCTGTCTTTCATCCAAAGAAAGCCACTGTCATCCATCCAAGGGTTTTCCAAGGTAAACCAAAGTCACTTCTGTGTTGCCATATACAGCAGAAACTGCTGGATATAAGCAGGCCTTTGGAAGTCCTCTAAAGGCAACCCCCAGGAATTCATATCCACGTTCAAAAGCTAAAGTCTTATCTTCCATGTCCAAGATGACTCGAATTCTTTCTCCTATCTGGTATTTTGGTGCATTGTTGCATTGTGGAAAACTGCCACTGATTTCCCCATTATGTAGTAGGTTATTGTCCACCAGATTCCATCCCCAGCTCTGGTCATCACTGCCCAGTAATGCCACATAACCTTGGCACTGCATGGGGGCCCGTTTTGTGGCAATTCCAATCACTGCCACAGTGCCCAGAGGGCCCTCTCACCACACTTCCCATGCATAGCGGCCCTCACTGAAACCAATCTTGGTCCTTGCACCATCAGTGTTTTGAGCGATAGGGTTTCGATGCAAAGTAAAGCCATTCTTCTTAATATAGACATTCCTGGAGCAGTCATTAGTGCTGAAGGCATGCTGGAAAGCACGTACCTTGGCCTTGTAGCTGGGCAGGTTGCAGAGGATGTCCGTGCGCAGAGCCTCTTCGGCCAAGCTGTGGGCGCACAGGCTCCACCACACCTCGCTGTTCTCATCGCCGTGTAGGCAGCGGTACCAGTGCTTGCACACCAGGGCGCAGCTCCGCAGCTCCTACAGCTCCAGGTAGGAAAACACCAACTCCAGCACCCGACTGGGCAGCCGGCCCCCGATCCCCGCGGACCCGGAGCCAGCGCCCGCGCCGCCACCGCTACAGCCTGCGCCGCCCGAGGCTGCCCCAGCCCCCGGGCCCGGCGCCGCCATCACCTCACCAGCCGGCCCGAGGGCCGCCACCTCCGCCGCTTCCCCTGTCTCTGCGCGGGAGGCCAAGCCTCGCCTGGAGACCCGAGCAGCTCTCTCTGGATACCACTTTCTAATAAAAGAATTATTTTTCTTTTTTCTATTAAGTGGTGAATATCCATTTTACAAACTTCAGCTAGAAACATAGAAAAAAGTAAAATTTATAAATCTATAAATCACTTTTATAAGCCTACCATGCAGAATAAACTACTGCTAATATTTTATACTATTTATTTCTGGATTTTTGATGTTATCACTTTATTAAATGTAGTTTATTTTGTATTTTAGACTTGTTCAACTTGTGCACCATTTCATAGGAGAAAGTAATTCTTTAAGATATGTAAAATTTGCTAACAATGTATAGCCATAGATTTTAAAAGGTAAAGAAATAGTTGAGAAAATGGAGGCATCAGGGGAGGAACAGACATTATCCAAATATACACCCAAAGATAAAACTTGTGCAAAAATAACAAAACTTAGAAGTTCTGAATCTGTTCCTCTTCCTTTTCTTCTCCACCCCTCCATGGTGATATGGATTGAACCCAGGGCCTCATGCTTGCTATTAAAATGTTTTACTGCATATCAATTTATTGGTTTTCCCTTTACCACTGTTAAGGAGAGGAGAAATTGAGAGAGTGATGGGGAGGGATTGTATTGGCACAAGAATAAAAACAACAATAGAGTGTTAAACAACATGCCCAAAGATCTGGATCCTTGGGTCCTCAGACTGTTTGCCTTCATATGGAACCATAGATTGCCTTTTGTAATGTGGCTGGAAGGCACTGTGGGATGACTTACAAGTGCTTGTCAGTTGAATTCCCTCCCTGGCTTTAGCCAATTGGAGATGTTAGGGCCATCTTTAGAGCAGAAAGCAAAAGCCTACATGTTTCATCACCTTCAGCATCACATAAAGTGGCTTCTATAGTTGCTGGCTGGAGTTCCCACAGAGAAGTCTGCTTGGTTTTAGTACCCACTGAATAATAGGTCATAGCTTTAGAACTACAAATCTCCCTTTGTCCTTTCCATAAACAGCAGGAGTTGCATTTTACTAGGCCACCAAACTATACCTAATTGTCTTCTCAGCTTTTCTTCTTCCCATGCTAGAAATTCCCTACAATGAATCTTGTTTCAAATGCTCAGAAAGATCTTTTCTTTTTCTGGTTGAGGTGAGATTAATACTGTGTGTAATTAAAGTGTTACTCTATAAGTTATTTCTACATGATATAAACACGTCATTTTCTAATGATATGAAATTATGTCTTCAGAGCCTGGCATGGTAGTGTGCACCTGTAATCCCAGCTGCTCATGAGGCTAAGACAGGAGGATCACAAGTTCAAAAGCCAGCCTCAGCAAAAGCAAGGAGCTAAGAAACTAAGTGAGACCCTGTCTCTAAATAAAATACAAAATAGGGCTGATGTGGCTCAGTGGTCAAGTATCCCCCAAGTTCAATCCTCAGTACAAAAAAAAAAAAATAAAATAAAAGAAGAAAGAGAGAGAAAGAAAGAAAAAGAATGAAGAGAATTATGTCTTCAGTCTTAACTCAGGGGGCATATACTCTCTCACCTTTGGTTATGTCTTCAGAATTTTGTGCGATTTGTGAAACACAAAATTCAGCTACCTCCAAAATTAGTCACAAGGGATTCAATTCGTAAAGAAAAGGACTATAAAGTTTATCTCTTCAGTTGTTAAATACAGAGATTTTGGCCAGTTAATGTCTTATGCAGAGATCCAGTCAAGCTAGGACATATTTCTGTTCTTCAGAACTATGAGACAAGTGGGTGTTTTCAAGCCACCACATTGTGATAATCATTTACAGCAGTAGGCAACAGATGCATAACCAATGCCTTCTTCACTCAGCTTTTCTAGAGTACCTGCCATATTTATTGCTTTTATGGTGGTGAGTTTTTTTCTATCACTGCTATTCTTTAAGCAACTTGATTGTTCCCTGGTCTCTGATTTCACACATATATGGGAAATGAACAAAGAAGCAATATGTTATGATGAGGAAATGAGAAATAGGGGTCATGATGTTTCACTGTAGGCCTGACTCTGCCTTGCTTCACATTGCAAACTCTTTCAAGTCAGGTGGCCTTTCCAGGTCTCTGCTTCATCTGCTGAACACAAAGAAAGTTCACTCTAATTTTCATACCAGTGTTAAAGTGCTATGATTACATGCCATATTTTTGAATTTCTTATATATACTGAATTAATTGTCATTTTAAGCAATATAAAACAAATTTAAAACATAGTGTTGGTCTTTAAGTAGATTATTTGAGGTAACTTGGATAGACACATAAAATGTTTTAAGGAATAATACAAAAGTATATAAACAACTTCTCAGCTATATTCTTCAGAAGTCAAGAACTATTCTGTTACCTAAGAAAATATATCACTGGGGGGAAGAAGAGGGAAGGAAAGGAGAATGAAATTGGCCAAATTGTATTGTTATGTTGTGTGCCTGTACAAATATGTAACATTGTATTCTTCCATTATGTAAAACTATAATGCACCAATACAAATATTAAAAAGCAAGTATATCACTATTAAGAGATACTTGTCCTTGATTTTAAAAGCTGGATATAACTTAGTTATAAACTGATGAATAAAAATGCTATTCATTTTAAATCTGGAAGTAGACATGTGTACTTTGAATGTAATAGAAATAAAATATTATTGTCAATAATAACAATAGCTTTCCTTTATTGAGTGATTTCTTCTTTGGGTTACCAAACTTGATATCAATTACAACACTTTAATCCATATAATTATTCAATAAGTTTAAGTGTCACCATTTCTCCTTTAAAATTTCACAGTTAGCCAAACAGTGAAACTAGTAAAATAAGTAGTTTAAAGTCACATATATAGAAAACAATTGAAACATGATTCACACCTACAGTTCCCAATTCAGAACCATGCAGAATCAAGTCACTTTCCTGTAACCATCCCTATTATTTCCTTGGAAACATAAGGATGTCCACCTTTCTATTTACTGTGTCTTTGTGGAAATAAACAGTCACAACAAACAAACTTTCCAGTTCAGTTCTAACCCATCTCCAAGTGTGCTGTTTCAACCTTCTGCACATCTCAGATTTATTCATCATCTTGGTCTCACAACCAGCATCTCACTGCCACAGACATTGTGAGATTGTGATCCAGATTCTTAGAGCCAATGTAATGATTGAAGTCCTGCAGTGGCTCCCCATTCCAAATTCATTGAAAAGTTGAACACTTAACATTAGCTCAAGGCCTCAGATTATGTACTTAGTCTCTGTTATGGTTTGGATCTAGTTTGAATTCTCCCCCAGGTTTCATGTACTGGAAGCCTGCTCCTCAATACTATTGAAATGTGTGTCTTTAAGAGGTAAATGCTTCCCGGCCACTCTACATTTCTGAAGGAGCTATGGCGATCTTAGGGAACTGAATTTCTTCCCTGGAGGGCAAACTGTTATACAAGAGAATGACTTGTCCCTCCTCTGCCTCTTCTTCCTGTCCCACCACAGGATTTCCCTCTAGGGCATATTCCACCTTCCTCTTCCTAAAACCTTCCCACCATGGTGATGCCATACACCATGAGGTCCTCACCAGAACCAACTTATGCTTGTGTCATGCTCTTTTATTTCCAGAACTATGAGCTAAGTAAATCTCTTTTCGGTAGAAAATGCCCAGTGGGAGGTCATTTATTAAAACAACACAAAACAGATACATGTTTTTACTCAAAAAACTTTCAAAAACAAGAGTACACTACTTGTTTGAACAAAATTTTTGCTTTTTCTCATTCTTCAGGATTCTGAAATGTCAAAGAACCATTATTATTATACTTCAGAACAATATTCTCTCCCTTTTTATTATTGAAAGACTTTCATCTACTTTGTTTAAATCTCTTCTTTTTCTCTTTGCCACCCTCTTCTGCATCATACTCTGAAAATGTCCTATGCAGGTTTCTTAAAGGAATGATTTTTATCATACCATGTTAGTCAGCCTTCCACAGCTATAATCAATACCTGACATAATCAACTTAGAAAAGGTTAGCTGGTCATGGTGGCACATGCTTGTAATCCCAGTGGTCAGGGAGGCTGAGACAGGAAGATCATGAGTTCAAAGTCAACCTCAGCAACTTAGTGAGGCGCTCAGTAACTCAGTGAGACCCTATCTCTAAATAAAATATAAAAAAGGACTGGGTGTGTAGCTTAGTCATTAAGTGCCCCTGAGTTCAATTCCCAGTACCAAAGGATGGGGGAGAGAGAGATAGATAGATAGATAGATAGATAGATAGATAGATAGATAGATAGATAGATAATAGATAGATAGATAGATAGATAGATAGATAGATAGATAGATAGATAGATAGATAGATAGATAGTGAGAAAGAGAGAGAAAGTTTGCTTGGCTCACACTTTTACAGGTTCAAGTTCATAACTGCTGGTCTCGTTGCCTTTGGGCCTGTGGTGAGACAACATATAACAGAAGTGTGTGTCAGGCCAAAACCACTCACCTCTTGGTCAGAGAGCAAAAGAGAAATAGAAGGGGCCTGGGTATCCAATATTCACTTAAAGTTCATGCAGGAGACATGAAGACCTCCTACTAGACCCTACCACTTACAGGTTCTACCACTTCACTTTAGTGTCTTTAAAACATGAGCTTTTGGTAGACATTTAAGATTTGAACTACAGATCACCCTAATTGTTTTTCTCACTAGATTAAAGACAACATAGGGTGAACTTCAGTGGTAGACTATTGGAAATAAGTAGTTAAGCGGACCACATTAAAATGTCCTATTCTGGGGTTTATCTGGTTAAAGAGTGAAATTTTGACAGCAAATATGATGAGAAGCACAATTTGAGTATGAGAAGATAGTAATAAGATCACCTTTTGAAATCTTCCTAAGTGCATGGAAGCCTTGGCTCCCAGTAAAGGCCTTAAGCACTGAGAAAATAAAGACCATGTGTATTCAATGCAGGTTTAATTGAAAGAGAAAGGCAATACTGTACCCTGGTCAATTTAAAAGCCCTATCTCCACACTGTAAAGTTGTGAGCACTAACATTCCCTTTGGTTTCAGTGTACCCAATAGAGCTAAAGAATATAAAATTAGACACTGCTGTCTTCTATTTCTTAAGATGCACTGAAAGAAGAGTCGACATTTCAATATATAAATTAGGAGTTCTTGTCAAAGCACTTTGTGCCTTCACAGCCAAAAGCCCTAGCAATCTCTGTGAGCTATCTGTCTTAGTTATCTTTTTCATTCACTCATACAAAGTCATTATGCAAAGAAAAAAAAAATGGAAATGTGACATGTATCTAATTTTAAAATGGCTATACCTACAAATATGTGCCAGTGTCCCTGGGTTCCTTGGACATTACAGATTTGCATTGTTATACACTAGTATTATTCTCAAAATAAAAGGATGCTAATAAAAATTCCACTAAAGAGAAGGTTTGTACTTGAACAAGAAAATTCCATTCCACGAGGCCAATCTTTGGTCTTCTGAGAGAAAAGCAAGTGTGACAAACTTGCCTTGCTACCATTTACTGATTATTTTTGTACTTTGAGGAAATCAAGAGGAAAAATCTCAGATACTTTATTTCCATCAACTTTCAATATACTGAATCATCACTTTCTTTTCTGGCAGCTGAAACTCCCAGGGCTAGTATTTTCTTATGAATCAAAATTCTTAGAGGTTAAATACCTTTTCATTGAATATCATCATAGCTGTGTCAGATTATGTAAAGACAAAGTTAGTTTTGCTTTGAAAACAGAATTGAGAGCTAAGAGAAATGCCATGACAGGGAAAATAAATATGCATATTCAGTGGAATATAAATTTACCTTCAATACAGCATCCCACACAAAAGCACCAGCATAGAAGACCAACATTACATATCATGGGATGAAATATTTTCCATATGAATAAAATTACATTTGAGGTTATGAAGGTTATAAAAATAACCAGTATTAGAGTTCAACAAATTATTGAGGCCCTAAGCAACTTAGCCAGACCCTGTCTGTAAATAGAAATATACAAAAGAAAAAGGATATGACTAGTTGTTAAGCCACACCTTGATTCAATATGAGGGACAGAAAAAATGAAAAAGACAAACCAAATGTTCAACACTCATGGTTGTTCTGTTTTCTGCAATACCCTTCAGGAATTAGGACAGAGTTCACCTTCCAGAAAGTCACTTCCACTGACTATCCCAACAACCCCTTCCACTCAAGTCCTGCTACTCTGGTTTAGTATCTTCTCCCTGAAGAACTCTATTAACAATGCTGCTTTGAAGTGATGGCAAAGCATTTGACAACTATGACATTCAAAGTGGAACAGCCTGGCATCTATCAACTTTGGATTCAAGGGTCTGGAGATTCCAGACATTGGAGGAGATTGCTCTTGCTTTGTCTCCCCTGTGGGTCTTTCTGGGCCATAGGCAACAAGGGTCCCACTTAAGCCTGCTATGACATCCTGGCCACTCTCTCAAGCTCCCTATTCTGACAAGGGAGAACTTAGGGACTTCCTGGCAGGTCAGCTTCCCATCTATATCCTGGCCAGTCTTGTGGAATTAATGAACCATTAATTGCAGTTTGTATGTAACTCATTCATTTGTCTGACATATATTCATGAGCACCAGGAAATGTGCTGAGGCTAGGGAGTTCCATAAGACATGGAACTTAACGATGGTTCAGTTTTTTATCATCACAGGAAATCACAAGACTGACATGTGGTAAACATGGGAAAACTCAAATAGCATACAGGAGGTGGTTATTCTAGTCCTGAGAGGAAATGTATCCTGTGGGAATGGCATTTAAGCAAAAGTGAAGAGCAAGAGAAACACAGGTAGAGAAAATCCGTGATTTTCCTGGGACTTAGGAAATGTAAAAAATGTCTCAATATCATACTGAGTAAAATATACTATTGGAAATATGGCAAATATATTTTTCCATGAATCATAAACTTCCTAATGCTTATTTTGCTAATATTTTTAAAAGACTCCTCATTTTTGAGGGGCCTGAAAAACTCAGTCATTTTTTATTTTATTTTACTATTTTCACAGTATCATTTTGATTTTCTGCCCTCTCCATTATACTATAATATCTCTGAGGAAAGAAAGTGAGGCTGCATATTACATGGTATCCTCACTCCTTACTATGTGGTCTAATGAGGCACTTAGTGAATGAATGAAGCTCACAAGAAACATCAATGGATAAACTGGATGGTATATTTATTAAGAATGCAAGCTTTGGGGTGGGGGGAAGGGAAAAAATAACAGAATGAATCAAACAACATTACTCTATGTAAATTTATGATTACACAAATGGTATGCCTTTACACCATGTACAAACAGAGAAACAACATGTATCCCATTTGTTTACAATAAAAAAAAAAAAGAATGCAAGCTTTGCAGTCAGAGTCTCAGCTTGAATTCTGCCTTAACCAATTATTTGATGGTCAGATTTTGGAAGTTATCCCATGAGTAAAATGGGAATTGCACATGAATACTTATGTTCACAGAATAGTCATCAGTATTATGCCATGATACCTAACAAGTGTCCATAAGAAGTACTTAATATATGTTAAATGAATTTTTTGGTAAGTAAAAAAACATAGAACAGTTATTATTTAAAACAGTCCCACAATCATCCCAATGTATACATTTTACATTCAATGCCAGATATTCTCGGTAGGGAGATAGTCCTTAGTTGGGGAGCTTTTGCAATTCAGTCTCCAAGAAGGTGAAATTTTTGACAGCACAGATGGCTTTGATGTGAAACTCTGTATTTGATCTGTAAAAACATGTATGCTTTAGCATAATCAAATCTGACACCCAATTATACAAGTATCAAAGGTCTTTTAGGGCATTCATTCATGTATTAATATAAGAGAAATAGTTGAAAATTATGTAGCATACTGACTGTGAAGTTAAAGGTTTGGATTGAGATGTCTATAGACAAGTGAAGGTGAATCAAGTGTATATTAATATGTTTTCAAATAGATGTTCCTCACTGGAGTATGTTATGCAGTTTTACCATTCCTAATAAAAAAAAAAAACTGAAATACTCAAAAATCTGCCATTTTTTGAGTGCCAATATCACATAAGGGGAAAATTCCACATATGCCCTCATGTGATGGGTCACAGTGAAAAAGAAGTTGTGCATGGTGTGGTGGCACATGTCTGTAATTCCAGCAGCTCAGGAGGTCGAGGCAGGAGAATTGGGAGTTTAAGTCCAGCCAATTGAGTGAGGCCCTAATCAACTTAGCAGAACCCTGTCTCTAAATATAATGTAAAAAGTTAAAGGAGCTGGGAATGTGACTGAGTAGGTAAGTGCCCCTGGGTTCTATCCCCAGTACCAGAAAAAAGAAGGTGTACACAAATACTCCCCTTGTTGGGAGGTAAAAGAGAGAATGTAGGAGCCATAGAAGGTGGTTTTGAACATTTGGTTCCCCTGAACAGCTTTTTTTTCCCTCACATCTTAGTCACCAACTTCTTGAGATCACGCCTGCTCAATATTCACTGTGCTCACTGCCCAACTTCCCACTGGAAAATATATCCAGAAATGTCTTCCTAACAAGCAACCACATAAATATAAGCCCATGTGTGTGAGGCCCCAAGTCTGGGGGCTGTTTTGTGACTGCATGGTAAGAAGTTGCGAACAGACAATTCTGGGGTGGACCAGTATTTGATGAAAGAGAACTATGCTCATGAGATGCCACAAGATGGAGTCCCTTCCTTCCATCAACTCAGAGCCACTCCACCAGCACCAGTCCTGGAATGCCCAGTGCTCACAACCCAGTGACATAATCTTTAGGCAACTATGGGGCTTGGGCCTTCCCAGGACTCCCATTGGTAGATTCTTGGAGCAGTTGATTCTTTGCTGAGCCATGGGCCTGGTAACAAGTCTCAACAGTATGGATACTCAAATGTCAAACCTGGGTCTTCATGGCAGTAAGTATCCCTTCAGTCCTTTCGGTGTGGGGACAAACTTTCAGGGAAGATGCTTTGTATCCATGGGGTGGTGGTTGCCTGCATGGAGTACTAAATAGTTAAGAGACATACTCCTCTAGGAAAATAAGGAGTTTTAGGAGACAGAAACCATGTTCTGCCCAACCAGAAAAGATACACTGGTGCCCTTGTCAAGTGGTTACTTGAGGGCCTCGCCCTTAAGTTCAGTTTATCAGTGTGAGGGATTGGATGGGTCCTGGACTGGGAGCCAGAAGGCCTGGCTGAGTCTCAGCAGGTCATGTTCCCTCTAGACCTAGTATTCCTTCTCTCTGAAAGGCTAACATGGACTCATAGATTCCCTGAAGACCTGCTTTAACTGATAATAAAATGATGAGGTAGGTATGTAAGGAGGGAGGGAGGGAATGGATGGATGAATGATCCAAATCATGGAGAGGAATGAGAAACAGTTCAGGTCCCAGCTGGAGCTGTCAGTCAGCTGCCTCTTTTCTTTCTTTTACTGCCTCAGCCTGAATCTCACTATTCTTTGGACTCATGAGACTGTGTCGTGTAGTAACCGGTGGCTGCATTATATTTATTCACTGGAGGAAGAAGCTGCAGCAGGAGAGGCATGCCCAGGAGTGGGTGCAAGTGATGAATGCTTCCAACTTTATTTACAATCCATTCTTGTACTGGAGCAATATGCAGAGATGCCATAATATCAATGCAACTATCCTAATAGGCCCTCCCACAGCTGTTCCCAACACTGAGATGAAAGACCATATTCCACATTGTCTGTGGGAGTCAGACACCCCTGAAACCATGGGTTATGGCCTCAGAGGCAGCATCCCCAGGGCAGAGACCACTGTTACTATGCAAGCTGCTCTGGTGGTCTCACAGCAGCCCATATCTTATCATATGCCACAGTGCCAGACCAGATCCCCATTCCTGATTCCCATCTTTCAGGAGATACCTTTTGCCCCACCCCTCCACAAAATGCCTCTGATGCTGGAACACACTCTTACCTGTTGGACTTCTTTCCTGAATGGAATGTCCACTACCATTCCCTTCCCACACTGGCCCTTGAATGAAGTGTTTCAATGCCAAGCTTTTGCTTCATATCTGTAGCCTCCACTCACTGAAGTTGGGACCTCTATGTACCAAGGGTATGATTAGAAAATGGAGCTAACTTCATGGCAGTCATGTAGACACAGAGGGCCCACTTGGATGTAACATTATTAAAGATTTTTGGAAAATTCTGTTGTGTCTCATTTGTCGGTAGGAGAGCAATGTCCTCCTGTTTGATGGTGGCACAAGTCTAACCAAAACAATGAGAACTGGAGGTTGGCTTTGAGGGGACACACTGAATCAGTATTTGTGGATGAGCTCAGTTCCCTCCATCCAGGATTTAAGCTCAAACGTGTGCAAGACAATGGTCTAGGTCCCTAAAGGCAATGCTGTTCTGCAGGATGCTAAGTTCAATTGCCACAAGAATGATAGTTGCTGAGGGCACACAGGTATGGCAGTCCACAATGGCTATGCCACTGGTCTAAAAAGTCATCATGAGGCCCATGAACCACACCACAAATATGGGCTGAGTGGCTGATATCTATGATGTATTGAATCTTAGGTTGTTGTCTCTGAATTGTATCTAATACAAGAACACAGCAATATGGCTATCATGAGTCTTCTCTTACTGATGAAGATAAAGGTTCCAAGGGCATATGCCATTATCTTATATTTTGTTGTGTTATTCCTGAGCCACTTCTCCAATTTGCATCTGCCTGACATTAGAGTTTCTGCTCCTTCCACCATACCCTATGATATCCTTTCCCTAAACCTGTCTTGTTCAAACATATGTGGTGGATGCTTTAGTGTATGCCAAGAGTCCTCTGCTTGGTCTATAGATTTGCATAGAGGAAGGGCTGGTGAGTATCTCCTAGAATTATATACAGGAATACATCCATAGCATGTAGAGATCCATGCTGTCCAAAAGTGAAGAGTCCCCTGCAACTCAGATACATGGGAACATCTTGAATACTTTCTGAAATGGTTTTAAAAGGAGAGACAAATAAGATTATGAACTATTTGGCTCCAGTTTAAGAAGAGAATGGCTGGATCATGCACAAAACTTTTACCCATTGACTTTGGAAATGAGCAACCCACTCACCATAGTTGCTCTAAATGTTAAATGTATATTTCCCTGAGAGGAAATGCCAGTTTTTTATTATTTTGTGGTGGTAGTAGTGTGTGTGTGTGTGTGTGTTTGTGTGTGTGTGTGTGTGTGTGTGCGTGTGTGCATGTGTTTGTGTTTGTGTGTGTGTGTGTGTGTGTGTGTGTGTGTAAGAGAGAGAGAGAGTGAGAGAGAGAGAAAGAGATTTTGAGCGATTGTGATTCTTGGCTGTTACTAAACATAGTTAATTTCTTTTTGTGTGTGTGGGGAGGGGGATGAAGGGATTAGGTCCAACAATTGAAGAGAAAGCCCCTGCCTTATCTATTTGACCTCTCTCTTGCAATGGCTTGTAAACATTTTTCTTTTATTTTTGTAAGGTAAGTGGAACCTTTTTATTCCCTTTTGTAAACATGATCTTATATTGTAACTCAAAATATAAAACAGGGTTAAGTGGATGTCCTCTGGTAGAACAGGGCAGAAATTCACTCCTTCCTCAATTTGTCACTGCTTATCCTGCTGCTTTTAACCATTCAGATGCCTAAAGATTGAGACTTCACTAGAACACTGTTTTATTCCCACCATCTCTTTTCCCTTGCTTTCAAAGGAACATGGAATTCATAAATGGACAGAACAAAGCAGAATTTTTTCTCTTATGAACCAGGGGAGTTGGAGGATCCTTTAATAATACACAATGAGAGAAAAAGGACATGTTTCATTTAGACAAAATATAATAGCTACTATCACTGATATGAAATAAATAAATCTCAAATGGAGTCATGAAAACCTTGAATTCACTCACTAAATAGAACTAAAATTGCTTATGTGTGACCAATAAAGCTCTACTAGAACAAAGTAGATTTGTATTTCTTAATATGGGAAATCTAATAGGTTAGGTTGATATGAAAATACATGCTCTATAAATTCTCAAGAAAGCCATATGTTGTCTGGTTTGGTTATGAAGAAAACCACATCTTGTTGCTATTGGTCACACTGCTTTGTGACCAGACCACTTGAAGAGAGAGTTTTATGCTCATTCAAGTCTAAACACTCTCCTAAAATAACAAAACAATAACAACAAGAAGAGTTGGACACATACAAAACACAAGCACTCCCCTATACTTCCCTCTTTTTCCCTATGGTGATGGTCAATTGATGGCAACAACTCAGAAACATAAAGAAGGAGGTGTAGCTGTTCTTATTCAAAATATTATTTGTTGAAATCTTTTAAAAAAGTTTACACAGTACACTTCATTTTGTTCCCAGGAAGATCTAGATTGGGTCATGAATATAAATTTAATTATAAAATGAGAGAAGTCTGCCCTCTATAAAGCTACTTTCTAACTGCTTAGGTCACTTAGGTTTATAAAAAATTGCAGTCAAAAAATCAATAAGAACCCAGTTTATAATGCATTATAATATTAAATATATGATTTTGATGGTATAAAAAGGCTAAGGATGAAACAGTAAGGTGGAAAGCATTACTTCCGAAAGTCCCTACACTATAGTTTTACTCCAAGTTCATTTCTTTTAAGCCTCATATCCTATGAAATTATCAAATGCAAGATGAATCTTGATAACACCATAGCAATTTAGGAAAAATCTTCCTGGCTTTCCCTTTATTTTAGCCCAGGACTTATAATATTAAACAACACTCTCCTCGGAGAATACTATAATCAAACTGTCATAGGATACCAAAACATATCAAAGATTTCTTATTTTATCATTCTATTATGTCTGGGTAGAACAAAAAATTAAAGGTACATGATGAAGCAAACTTGTTGACACTGAAGGTATAATGTACTAAGACTGCAGTCTAAACATGGGAAATGATTTTGAGACTGGATACCATTTTTAGATGATCTATACCTTTGGCCTCCATCATTAGTATAGATAATTGACTGTCTTAGCTTAAGTCATTTCTCTAGGGAAGCCTTCATGATCTCTTAGAATTCCCTCAACATACCCTATATATTTCCTTTATAGCATTTATTAGACTTGCAATTAGTTTTCTGTGTACTTCTGTGTTAAAGATTGTTTTTGACTGATGGATTTTGAGCTGCACTAGAATAAGGGTCACATGTCTATGCTGCTCACTGTGGCTCTCCCAGCTTGGCAGAAGATGCATACCTAACATGATATTTATTTATTCACTAATATGGTAATTTATTAATTTCTTTGTCTTGAAATTTTAGTACCATGAGATCAAAGTGTTACTTTTGATAAGAAAGTAGCATGTCACAAGCAGAGAGTTGCTAATGCATTTATTTTTACTTCAGGGTAAGTCTCCTGTTATTTACCTTTATGTTTGTGATTTTTGTGGTATCAGTTCTGTTGGTCACTTGATCAAAAGACTCTCTGCAGAATGGCAGCATCTTAGAGGGCAAAAAGAACAAGAAGAAAAGATGAAACATAAATCAACATTAAAACTTGAATGGCATCTTGAATTTTAAAAAATAAACAACTGGTCAAACTTATTTAAAGTGTTTAAGACACTTTCAAGAGAAATGGCAGAGGAATGGGAATATGGGAAGACAGAACTTTTACCCAGACTAGACTGGACAGGATGTGACTAGAAGTAGTATGATAGATGGATACTATTACCAATTTACTGTATTTATGTGTGAGGTTGTTTCCAGCTTTTGTGGTTACTTGAACTTCTACTACAATTTCCTGTATTTGATTTCCCATTTTCATATATGCCTATGTTTTGCAGTATGAAATCTCTAAAGGGTAGGGCCAAGAGCTGTTAAGAAGATAATCTACAGGGTTCCCAGCACAATGCATGTAAAAGGTAATTAAAACAAACAATAATAAAATAAAAAACAGACTATATTCTAATCATTGACAACATGAAAACTGTAGAGTCAGGGGGCATCCGTGATTTAATAGGTTACTTGGTTTTCTTGTAGGAAAAATGAGGAACTGAATTCAGTGACCTTGTGAGTTGAGCAGTTTTGAACAGATCTATTTTAAATGAATTTCCTGACATCATATGCAAGAAGTTTACCCCCTCCCAAACATGCAGAGAGAAGAAGCATAAATCAGAAAGACAGGCTTAAAGAAATATCAAATATTTTTGGTAACTGTCACTGTCACTGCTACTGCTTATAACAACTTTGAAAAGATCAATAAGACCTTCTTTGGAATTATGTGCCAGAACTCCCTTACCAGATGGGCTACTGGTAACATAACACACCTGTCATCCATGCCAACAACTTGCAGTGAGGCCTTGACAAACAACCTTACTCCTCCACATCTCCCTTTCCTAGTCTGGTCTAGCACTGCCATGCTGTTCACATCACAGACCTAGTGTAAATACAGACATATGGACTAAGCACAAAACAAAGTGCAGACTCTCAAATATGCCAGAAGACTGTTCTCAAAGGTGATGGAATGCCATCTAGGTACATATAAAACACAGTGCAACACAAAACATGTCACAAATGTGAAACCCTTACCATGCTTAAGGTCAAGTTTGCTGTGTTTTCTATTTCACCCAGATCAACCACATTGCTATCAGACTGATTCTCTAAACGTGATTGCCGAGTGTCTCATTCATCCCAATTTTAACATCGCTCTGCCTCTGGTATGACACTAGGGCGCTCATTACTGCCTCTAATGAGTTATGAAGGTACAGAACATCTTAGAGTGGAAATAAAGCAAGTTGTTGAATCCAGCTAAAGATTAATAGTAGGCAAAGCAGAGGAGCAGCACAAACTAGCCATTATTATGTCAAGTTACTGAAGTAAATTCCTTTTTCTGGTTGTGACCACCAATTGTCTGTCTTTGGTTTGTCCCTCCCACTCTAAATTGATTCTAGTTTACTCCCTCTGGAATTTTTTGATCTCAGATCAATAGGAGAGGAGGGGCTATTGAAAGAGGACTACCTACATAAATCCCTCTCTGGTCCTAGAAACCAGAGCATTTGCGAATTCATCTCCCAATCTTTAACTCACCTGTTGGCAAGAAAGTCTGCTAGGTTCTTCACTGAAAGTTACATTAACCTAACTTGTCAGTACAAAATTACCTCAGGAACAATATCAATTACTGAATTGGCTGGTGACAAAACCATAACAGGTACTGCATTATTGAGTACATGATTAAATAATTTTTTTTCAAATCCAAATATTTTATCTATAAGTGGATGCTGATCCATGTGAGAGGGGGGAATAATGGGTCTTTGGATTGTGCAGAGTAGAGTGAGGGTAAGGAAGACAGGGTAGGTAGGGATAGGACACTGAAATAATATGGACTACCATTACCCTGTATAAATACATGGTTACACTACCTTTCTGTTTCTGCAACATTTTCAGTCTGTGGAAGAGAATTTGTGTATATTTAGTCTAAATGCATTCTACTGTCATGTATACCTAATTACAAACAATTAATTTTGTTTTAAAAAGTAACAAAAAACTTTTACCACATTCCTTATATTTGTAGGGCTTCTTTCCAGAATGATTTCTCTAGTCATGAAGAATGCATGATTTTCTATCAAAAGTTTTGCCACATTCTTTAGATTCTTAGGGCTTCTCTCCAGTATGATTTTCCTGGTGGTGAATCAGGCATTTTTATTAAAACTTGTGCCACAATATGCATAGTCCTACTGTTTCTCACCAATATAAATTTATTGGTGTTGAATAAGCATGATTGTCAATTAAAAGTTTAGTCACACTCTTTACATTGGTAGGGCTTCTCTTCAGTATGAATTCTCTGGTGGTGAATAAGTTGTGATTTTGTATTAAAAGCTTTGCCACATTCTTTACATTCATAGGGCTTCTCTACAGTACGAATTCTCTGGTGGCAAATAAGGTTTGATTTTGAATTAAAAGCTTTGCCACGTTCTTTAAATTGGTAAGGTTTCTCTCCAGTATGAATTTTCTGGTGGTGAATAAGTTGTGATTTTGCATTAAAAGCTTTGCCACATTCTTTACATTGGTAGGGTTTTTCTTCACTATGAATTCTCTGCACAATAGAGGGCTCACAATTAGGAGAATGAAGCCTAGAGTCAGAAGACCTGAATGGTAGACTCAGCAGCAAGATTAAATTATTTTCATTGACATCCTCTAGAACGGACTGCTAATTAAAAAGGAATGATGACTGTAGGTTTTAAAGGCTTTTAATCTCCAGATAGAAATTCTTCTTACTGCAGATTTCCATTATTGTATTTAATGTGATTTGCAACTTAATATCCTTTTTTCTCCCCTCTTGCTTTTTGTCTTCAGATTTTGGAAAATCCAGATGTTCAAGGATATGCTTCCTAATATTCTTAGAATTTACTATGGCTTGAACTAGCCATAACTTTGGATTAATCTGCTATTCATCCATCTTCGACTTGCTTAGATTGCAAGTTTTCATAGTTTTAGGGTAATCTGGTTATTCTCTATCTTTCACGATGTGTAAAAGAATTCCCCCACTGACTGACATGCAGGGGAAAAGCAGAGTGCTGAAGAAGAGATAGGGCAGCATTCTGGATCCCAAGATTTCAACATGCATCCCTCTCTGCTTAGCTCTCTGGCAAATGAACAAAGGTTTCATGTGCCTGCTCAGGCACCATGGAATTAGGTACAAACTCTTCGGTCTTCTACCATAGCCTGTTGTCAAGAGATAAAAACTACCTGTTTCAAATTCTCACTGTGGATTTATTATAAAGTTCTGATGTAGCTGAAGGTGATGGATGATTTGGTTGCTTACATTGGTCCTCTCTGAGAAGTGCCAATTCCGTTAACTCTAATGGAGGTTACTGTAGGCAATATTACTAGGTCTACTTCACTATCTGGGAACTTCCTGGAGCTTTCTAGCCTCCACCAGAGTGTACCCACTGATTAATCTACAGGCATTCTCTAAGAACCTACAGTGTGACTACTCTTGTATTAGGCTCTGAAGGGATCATGGACTTTGGGTGTCCAGCTCAAGGAATGAGCTGGACCAGTATCACCCAGATTGCACCAAGAAACTGAGATCTTCGTAGTCTGCTTCTCAGTCTTTTCATGGAATGAACTCCCTACAAACCATTTCATTGCTCCCTCACCATCAAACTCCCAGAGAATCTATATAATCACCACAACATTCCTGTGACCAATGCAGTCTGACCTGGGAGGGCATAGTTTCTCCTTACAGCACATGATAAGATCTATATTATATTATCCCTTCTTTCCTGTTTCCTCCCCACTGCTCTTGTCTCTCTACAGAGACTGAAGTACACGTGCTTATATACATTTTTTTTCCTATTAAGGGAAAACTGCACAGCTTAATCCTTCATAGCCCATAACTATGACTTAGTATAACGTATGTCTCCAGGAGGATTACTATTGGCTGTCCTGGAAGTTTAAAAAGAGGTAGACTTAGGTGGGCACAGTGGTTTACACCTGTGATCCCAGCAGCTTGGGTGGCTGAGGCAAAAGGACTTTGGGTCCTAAGCCAGTCTCAGCAACAATCAAGTGCTAAGTAACTCAGTGAGACCCTGTCCTTAAATAAAACAAAAAAGAGGGCTAGAGATAGGGCTCAATGATTGATGACCCCTGAGTTCATTCCCTGGTTACTGCCCCAATTCCCACTCAAAAAAAAAAAAAATAATAATAATAAGAGGCAGACTTATTTACAACAGAATGTCATTGGTGAAAGTAAATTGCTTCCATTGAAAATTGACAACCTAGGCATTTATTAACCCTGGTTTTATAAGGAGGAAAAAAAAAGCAAACTTAAAGAGAAAAAGAGGGAAAACCAATACTTATAGAAGCAGGAATATATCAATTAGGAAAGAGTATTTCAGAAAATGACTAGAAGAAAACATGCTCAAGATACAAGAACTGCTGATTTAGGGGATCTTTATTATTATGGGTCAGAGAGATCCTCACTGGCTGATCCAACTAAAAGTCAACTGTCTGGACACCTAGATCAATGCTTTTCCTTTTGGCCTGGCCCAACTAAATAACAACAATTTTTGTTTATGAAGAAAATGAAAAATCTTTCTCCTGAGCTCTCTAAGAGGACTCTGGTACCCTTGGTACAAATTACTCAATTTAAACTCAGAAATCTGAAATTTGTACAGAGCCTATGGTACAGATCTAGAAATTAGTCGACAGGCTTGAGAACTTGTATGTTCTTTGAATGGTCCTGCTTTAATACATATAACTCATCCCTTCAGTAAGACAGCAAGGGCTGTGTCATCCTTTTCCATACTTCCTAAGTCTTTGATGGAGTTGCTACCCACTAAATGATTAATTTGGGCCTTTGAATGATTCCAGATGTACACAGCACCATCAGGAGACCCTGAGAAATTCGAAAAGAATTCCTGGCCACTGCAAGAGTTTACTTCCATCTCAGCTTTTTGTTGCTGCATCAAGTACTTTGCTTTTACTTTTCTGGGCTACTTCTGAGCACAAGTCTGATTCCTCATGTCACGTGACATGTCAAACATTCTCAGATCTGAAAAGTTGGGTGTTGTAATTCATGTCATTCTTTTCCTGATGACTGTGAATAAAAAACCACAGCTCCTAACCTTTGATGAGCTGAATGTGGGTGTGCTGACCAGAAGTGAGCAACGGGGAACAGGCACAGCTCTCCTTCCTCATATTCTATGTGGTCACACCCTGGCTCAGGTCCAGGTAGCCTGCAGGAATCTGAGGTCCACTGGCAAACCTCTGGATAAATGGCAACCAGTGCAACAGCAACCACCTATTTCTTCCCTTGCCTTCTTCACAGGTCCTAAACAGAAAATTAGAAATTCATCAGTCACTGTAAAGGAGAGCACACCTGGACCACAGGGTAAGAGACTAAGGCATTTCCAGGACCCGCCTGCAGCCTGCCGGAAGCACTCTGATTAAGAGAGGGAAGTCACGGTATGTTTGAGCAGAGTAACACCATCAATTCTTAAAAGGATCAGTCTGCTACTGATAAAGATGGGAGTAACTGAAGAGTGACAAGGGGCCAAGTCAGGACCACTGGTGCAACCTACTGGGAGGCCAGCCTTGATTAGGAAATGGCATTCAATCTGATCTGGTCATAAATGAAGCAAGCTGCCTCAGGGGGTGGTAACCAAGTCCCTGAGTCAATGGAACCATGGAGGATGGATCACTGAGTAGGGAAGTTGTGTCATCAGTACTCAAGCATATGAGAGGAGTTGGATTAGACAACTGTCCAAGTCTCTTCCAACTGGAGATAATGTGGTTCAGGGAAATCAGCTGAAGGGACTGTTTTTCTCAGAATAGGAATAGCTGAACACCTGGGATGATAAGGAGGTGTTCAGTGGTGGAAATGTGGGAGAGGCACTACTGAGTGAGCAAACAGCTTGAGCCAAGCTCCATAGGTGAAAAAACAGGGTCTTTGGGGACTCTAGCATACCAAAGGGGAGTGGAGAAGATTTTAGTAAGACATAGTGAGAGAAAAAGGAAATGTTTTACTGAGACATAGTATAATAGCTACTATCACTGATATGAAATAAATAAATCTGGGTGATCAAACATGGCGGACTAGAGGGAGGCTATGTTCCTTGTTGCTCTGTAACTCCGGTTTAAAGCAGAGGATATCTGTTTCTTCGTGAGGCATTTTCTGCTGCTTATCGATCCTCTTCTGTTTACCCCATTTGTCTGCTGTGATCAACTGCAGTCTGTAAGCATATCGATGCCTTTTTTTAAGTGCAGATTGCTCACTGTCAAGCATCTATCATCCACCATTTGCCTGCCTCTCATCTGTCCATTGCCTGCCTTACACCTATCCATCACCCAATGCATGAGGTTCACTGCCTGATCATCCAACAACAGTCAGCAAACTGATCGACAACCACCTGTAGAGCACCAGCTGCCTGCTATTGCCTGGAAATCCACTGTTACAGTACCTGCAGGTTTGATTACACATGGCTGCCCCCATTTTGAGACAACAGCCAGGCCCCATAGGACCCCTGGCCAGACTGACTGAGCCCCGCCTCCAGAATCCATCAGCCCAACTGATCAGTCCCTGCCTCTGGGGCCCTCACATTGACTGAATGCTCCCTGCTGCCAAGACCCCCAGACCAACTGACTGCACCCTATCACTGGGACCCCAGACCAACTGATTGTACCCGACCTCCAGGATCCCGCAACCTCACCAAACACACCCAACCTCCAGGACCCCTGCCTGACCAACTGCACCCCACCTCCAGGACCTCCAGCTGACCACATCCACACCCCAAGCTGCAGCTCCCCATTTGCCAACACATTTGGAAGCCAGAGCAGCCATCTTGGATAATCCTGGAAGCTGTAGCTCTCATCTTTAGGTGAGGAAAATCCCATCCTGAGATGCCTGCTGGAGACTTGAAGTTCATTGTCAGATACCTCTCATGCATCAGGCTACTGAAGACTGGAAGGTTTCATTACTATATGACTGTTATACTGCAGATTATCTTTTTTTTCCTTATTAAAAAATTTTAAGTTTTTATTTCTTTACTTTTCTTGCTCTCTTTTCTTTTTGTTTACCTGTTCCCTCAGAGTCTTTTTCTCCCTTTTTTGCATGCTAACATCCAATTTCTTTTGATTACACTCTCACACTTTCTATTATCTAGAACTTCTGTATATTCTTTTCTTATCCCATTAAAACCCACATTCTACATCCCACTGCATCCTCTTTGTCCTCCACTAGAAACTCTAGACCTTATTGCAAATCTGTTTGTTTTACTGAAGATAATTGAACTCATTCTGTTTATTATGACAATATTGTTATTGTCATCATAGGGACTATTTGGTCTAGGATAGCATAGTGTCTGAATTGGTCACTGCTAATATTGATCTCCCCTTAAAGAAAAGGTTTTGGAAACCTAAAGGACCACTATAAGCCTACAGGGGGAAATCTGAAAACCCCAGATCTGCACTGCTAGAGGGGAAGATGCATGAACAACATGAAAAAACAAGGGAAGAAAATGATCAAAACAAATCTAGATTCTATATTAATAGAATTCAATGACAGTATGTTAGAAGAAATGTCAGAAAAGGACTTCAGATTATACATGATTAAGATGATTTGTGAAGCAAAAGATGAGATAAGAGAGCAAACGCAGGCAATGAATGATAATACAAATAAGCCGAAAGAGCAACTGCAGGAAACAAAAGATAATTTCATCAAAGACATATAGATTCTCAAAAAAAAAAAAAAAAAGAAAAAATCAAACAGAAATCATTAAAATGAGGGAAATGGTAAACCAAATAAAAAACTCAATGGAAAGCAAAGCCAAAAACTAGACCACTTAGAAGACAAAACCTCAGACAATGAAGACAAAATATTTAATCTTGAAAATAAAGTTGCCCACACAGAGAAGATGGTAAGAAATCATGAATAGAATCTCCAAGAACTATGGGACATCATGAAAAGACCAAATTTAAGAATTATTGGGATTGAGGAAGGCACAGAGATACAAACCAAAGGAATGAACAACCTATTCAATGAAATACTATCAGAAAATTTCGCAAACCTGAAGAATGAAATGAAAAATCAAATACAAGAGGATTACAGAACATCAAATGCACAAAATTGCAACAGATCTACACCAAGGCACATTATAATGAAAATGCCTAACATTCAAAATAAAGATAGGATTTTGAAGGCCGTGAGAGAAAAGCATCAGATTACATATAGGGGGAGACCAATACAGATAGCAGCCAACTTCTAAATCAAGACTCTAAAAGTTGGAAGGACCAGGAAAAACATATTTCAAGGTCTGAAAGAACATGGTTGCCAACCAAGAATTCTATACCCAGCAAAACTAACCTTCAGATTTGAAGATGAAATAAAATACTTCCATGATAAACAAAAGTTAAAAGAATTTACAAATAGAAAGCCTGTACTACAGAATGTTCTCAAAAAAATATTCCATGAGGAGGAAATTTAAAACAACAATGTAGGTCAGCAAAGAGAGGAATTACCTTAGAGAAAAACCACTCAAAGGAGAAACCAAGCCAATGTAAAAACCAAAAATAATCCAAATGACTGGGAATACAAATCATATCTCAATAATAACCCTGAATGTTAATGGCCTAAACTCATCAATCAAAAGACATAGACTGGCAGAATGGATTAAAAAGAAAGACCCAACAATATGCTGTCTGCAAGAGACTCATCTCATAGAAAAAGACATCGACAGACTAAAGGTGAAAGGATGGGAAAAAACCTACCATGCACATGGACTCAGTAAAAATGTGGGGGTTTCCATCCTTATATCAGCTAAAGTGGACTTCAAGCCAAAGTTAGAAGGGATAAAGAAGGACATTTCATACTGCTTAAGGGAACCATAAATCAGGAAGACATAATGATACTAAATATTTATGCCCCAAACAATGGTGCATCCCTGTACATCAAACAAATCCTTCTCAAATTCAGGAATCACATAGACCACAACACAATAATTCTGGGTGACTTTAACGCACCGCTGTCACCACTAGATAGATCTTCCAAACAAAAACCAACCAAAGAAACCATAGAACTCAATAACACAATCAATAACATAGACTTAATAGACATATATAGAATATTCCATCCATCAACGAGTGTATTCACTTTCTTCTTAGCAGCACATGGAACCTTCTCGAAAATAGACCATATGTTATGTCACAAAGCAGCCCTTAGGATATGCAAAAAAATAGAGACACTGCCTTTTGTTCTACCAGATTATAATGGACTGAGAGTAGAAATCAATCACAAAATAAAAAAGAGAAATTACTCCAACACCTGGAGACTAAATAATATACTACTGAATAAAACGTGGATAACAAAAAACATCAGGGAGGAGATTAAAAAATTCTTAGAGGTCAATGAGAATGATGATACAACATATCAAAATCTCTGGGACACTATGAAAGCAATATTAAGAGTAAAATACTTTGCATGGAGCGCATTCCAGAAAAGAATGAAAAATCAACAACTAAATGAACTAATGTTATAGCTGAAAGCCCTAGAAAAAGAAGAACAGAAAAACAGCAAAATAATAGAAGACAGGAAAGAATTAAAATCAGAGCTGAAACCAATGAAATTGAAACAAAAGAAACTTTTCAAAAAATTGACAAAACAAAATGTTGGTTCTCTGAGAAAGTAAACAAAATAGACAAACCTTTAACCACACTAACAAAGAGAAGGAGAGAGAAAACTCAAATTAATAAAATACATGATGCAAAAGGAAGTATCATCTCAGACACCACTGAGATACAGAACATAATGAGAAGCTACTTTGAAAATCTGTATTCCAACAAAATAGAAACTACCGAAGACATTGACACATTTCTAGAGACATATGCTCCTCCCAAACTGAACCAGGAGGACATACACAATTTAAACAGATCAATATCAAGCAATGAAATAGAACAAGCCATTAAAAATCTACCATCCACGAAAATCCCAGGACCAGACAGATTTTCAGCCGAGATCTACAAGACCTTCAAAGAACTCATTCCAATACTTCTCAAAGTATTCCAGGAAATAGAAAAGGAGGGTACCCTACCAAAATCATTCTAAGAAGCTAATATCAACCTCATACCCAAACCAGGCAAAGACACACCAAGGAAAGAAAATTTTAGACCAACATCCTTGATGAATATAGATGAAAAATCCTTAACAAAATATTGGCAACCCGTATAAACAACATATTAAGAAAATTGTGCACCATGATCAAGTGGGGTTCATCCCTGGAATGCAAGGATGGTTCAACATTCGTACATCAAAAAACATAATCCATCATGTCAATAGACTTAAGGATAAGAATCATATGGTTATTTCAATTGATGTAGAAAAAGCGTTTGACAAAATACAACACCCCTTCATGCTCAAAACACTAGAAAAAATAGGTATAGTAGGAACATAACTGGGATATGTTCAAGCAAGAATCAATAACTGCGATAGATTCAAACTAAAAAGCTTTCTCTCAGCAAAGGAAACTATCAGCAATGTGAAGAGAGAGCCTACAGAGTGGGAGAATATCTTTGCCACTCATACTTCAGATAGAACACTAATTTCCAGAATATTTAAAGAACTCATAAAGCTCTACAACAAGAATACAAATAACCCAATCAACAAATGGGCTAAGGATATTGTAAAGGCTATTATAAATAGCCTTTGTACATTGTAAAGGCTATTTATATTAAGCCCATGGCCTACATCATTCTTAATGAAAAAACCGAAACCATTCCCTTTAAAAACGGGAACAAGACAGAGATGTCCTCTTTCACCACTTCTATTCAACATTGTCCTCAAAACTCTAGCCAGAGCAATTAGGCAGACCAAAGAAATTAAAGGGATACGAATA
The DNA here is from genome assembly GCF_902686455.1 of Sciurus vulgaris. Lineage (NCBI taxonomy): Eukaryota > Metazoa > Chordata > Mammalia > Rodentia > Sciuridae > Sciurus > Sciurus vulgaris. Next base: position 65,365,967 of record NC_136477.1, on the reverse strand, counting down.
GAAAAAGAGTAACTTAAGCTGTCACTATTTGTGTATGAAATGATTCTATATTTAGAGGATCCAAAAACCTCTTCCAGAAAACTTCTAGACCTCATCAATGAATTCAGCAAAATAGCAGGCTATAAAATCAACATGCATAAATCTAAAGCATTTTTATATGTAAGTGATGAAACAGCTGAAAGGGAAATGAGGAAAACATCCCCATTTTCAATAGCCTCAAAAAAAATAAAATAAAATACTTGGGAATCAATCTCACAAAAGAGGTAAAAGACCTCTACAATGAAAACTACAAAATATTGGAGAAAGAAATTAAGGAAGACCTTAGAAGATGGAAAGGTATCCCATGTTCTTGGATAGGCAGAATTAATATAGTCAAAATGGCCATTTACCAAAAGTGCTATACAGATTCAATGCAATTCCAATTAAAATACCAATGATGTACCTTACAGAAATAGAGCAAGAAATCATGAAATTCATCTGGAAGAATAAGAAACCCAGAATAGCTAAAGCAATCCTTAGCAGGAAGAATGAAACAGGGGGTATCACGATACCAGAACTTCAACTATACTACAAAGCAATATTAACAAAAACAGCATGGTATTGGCACCAAAATAGATAGGTAGATCAATGGTACAGAATAGAGGAAATGGACGCAAACCCAAATAAATACAATTTTCTCATACTAGACAAATGTGCCAAAAATATGCAATGGAGAAAAGATAGCCTCTTCAACAAATGGTGCTGGGAAAACTGGAAATCCATATGCAACAGAATGAAACTAAACCCCTATCTCTCACCCTGCACAAAACTCAACTCACAATGGATCAAGGACCTTGAAATCTGACCAGAGACCCAGGATCTTACAGAAGAAAAAGTAAGTCCAAATCTTCAACTTGTTGTCTTAGGATCAGACTTCCTTAACAGGACTCCCATAGCACAAGAAATAAAAGCAAGAATCAACAACTGGGATAGATTCAAACTAAAAAGCTTTCTCTCAGCAAAGGAAACTATCAGCAATGCTAAAAGAGAGCCTACAGAGTGGGAGAATATCTTTGCCACTCATACTTCAGATAGAGCACTAATTTCTAGAATATATAAAGAACTCATAAAACTCTACACCAAGAATACAAATAACCCAATCAACAAATGGGCTATGGATATGAACAGACACTTCACAGATGAAGATCTACAAGCAATCAACAAACAAGAAAAAATGTTCACCATCTTTAGTAATAAGAGAAATGCAAATCAAAACTACTGTAAGATTCCATCTCACCCCAATTAGAATGGCGATTATCAATAATATAGGCAACAATAGGTGTTGGAGAGGATGTGGGGAAAAAGGTACACTCATACATTGCTGGTGGGACTGCAAATTAGTGCAGCCACTCTGGAAAGCAGTGTGAAGATTCCTTAGAAAACTTGGAATGGACCTACCATTTGACTCAGCTATCCCACTCCTCGGCCTATACCCAAAGGACTTAAAATCAGCATACTATAGAGATACAGCCACATCAATGTTCATATCTGCTCAATTCATAATAGGCAGACTGTGGAACCAACCTAGATGCCCTTCAATTGATGAATGGAAAACGAAACTGTGGTATATATATATACAATGGGATATTACTCAGCTCTAAAGAATAATAAAATTATGGCATTTGCAGGCAAATGGATGAAATTGGAGAATATCATGTTAAGTGAGATAAGACAATCTCAAAAATCCAAAAGACAAATGATCTCACTGATAAGCGGATGATGACACATAATAAGGGGAGGGAGGGGGGCAAGAATGGAGGAAGGAGGGACTGTATAGAGGGAAAAGAGAGGTGGGAGGGGTGGGGGAAGGTAAAAAATAACAGAATGAATCAAACATCATTACTCTATGTAAATGTATGAATATGCAAATGGTATGCTGTTACTCCATGTACAAACAGAAACAACATGTATCCCTTTTTTTACAATAAAAATAAAATAAAATAAAATAAAATCAGGACAGTGGCACACTTTGAGAGGATGGTGAGCAGGGACCCAAAGGAACCAAGTGCAACTTCTAATGGGGCTGTTATGTTCTGTTTCCTGACCCTGGAGTCAGGAATCTGGTGCATTCAGGGTAACATTTCCTCAGGTTGTGTGATAGTGAGAGCCTTTTCCTGTAGTTATCATATGCTCCTGAATATATATCATGCCCTAATAATAACAGAATAGAAGGCAAGAAATATCATATAGTAACCTACAAGTGACTAAAACCATTTTTCTGTCCAGTAAAATGTTTATTTTTAGCCAAATTTTTAGACAAGTAATAAAAAAGAAGAAAATGAGACTTCAGTTATCTCATGTGTGACATTCGACTCAGATTTGTGTTAGGTGAGAAACTCATGCAGCAGTTGCCTAACAATATCTGTGGGACTCCACCCTCCAGCGCTCCTCCTGAGACTACCAGCAGTCATCCAGGACCACAGCAGGCCTCCACATACTGGAACCCACACACCACATCCCTGTTCCACTTTAACCAAAAAGAAAAACACAGAACAAAATTCATAGGAAGTGTTTAGTCAGAATCCCACTTCTGTGTTTCTAAAGGGAGAATTAACATGAATTCATGCATGATGCTGAGGTGTGTTTTTAAAAAACAAAGGTGCAGATTTTCGAGGCTTATTTTAAAAACATCTTACAGACAATACAGTTCATGAGGATATAAACAGAGTAAGTGAAGCAATGGAAACAATCAACGTTAAGTTTATATAGCAACAAATTCTAAGACTTAAAAAATAAGAATCCAAATAGTAAATAGAAATGTACATAACTTAGAGCCATATCTAATTCAAAGGAATGTTTATACACCCTCATTGGTGACTGGTATTTTTGCACCATGATTGTAGTACAATAGCAATCCTCTCATCCCTTCAAAACATACCCATATGTGATAAACCATCACTATACAGAAAAAAATCAGGCGGCATCAACACATCATCCCACATTCTAAGGCTAAAAAGGAACCACAATAATTCATGATTCTATGCACACATAGATCAAAAGATACTGAAATACACAAGGGCAGGGGGAGGTAGTTAAGACAATAAAAAAGGCAAAGAATGCCCAAGTGGAACAAGGAACCACGCTGGTCTGAGGGTGGAAGCCTCCGTTTCCCTCATCTGCATGGCTGTGCCCCTACACTGGGTTCCATAAATTCCTCCTTCGTAGCAAGAAAAATGCTAGGATTCAATTATTCCAATAATTTTCTCTTGAACAACTTCAACTGAGAGTCAAATAAAAAATGGTTAACTTCTTACTCAGCTCTGGGGAAAACACAAGAAAGCAGGGGAAAAACACTATGTATCTCAAATTATGGAATACTCCTCAAAAAGCTGTTTCCAAAGAGTTCTTTTATCATGTCCTGTCTTCTCTGTATACTACAATTTCAGAGGCCTGTTTTCAATGGCTGGGAGGCTAAGCACTCTGGCTCAAGGGGCTCCCTGACCTCTCCAGCCTCAAAGAGCAGTGATGCTCTAAGGCTTCCACCCTGCTCAGGCTTCATGCATACATCAAGGAACCCCTTCCAGCAAAAGGTCACTCCAGTGCCAGCCTACCTGGAGTTTTCTGAAGACACACCTGGGACTGTATCACCTAACTTAAAGTGAAGAAGAAAAAAGTGAGGACGAAAAATAAATCCAATAAGCCTACCTGCCCTGCTGAGGATAATCATTAAGAATTTTATCTCATGTTGAATACAGTGAAAGGATATTCAAAAGTGCATAGCTGAATATCCTCAAGGATCTCAAAGTCTAGCTGTAAAAACAAAAAAGAAATTATGAGGCTCTTATTTCAGAAAACTTCTCTATATTATCGCATTTCTACAATGTTTACATTACTTTAAACAGGTCTGGAACTTCTTCTGGTATGTTTATTTGGCATATCTCTCAGAAGGAGCAGATTATGCTGGAAAACAAGCCATCTGATAGTAGGAAAACTGCTAGGGAATAACCCTGGGTGACCTCCAGCAAGTCATTTGCCCTCCCTAATTCCATCTCTGCAAAACGAGGTTTGGGAAAGATTATCTCGAAACACACTCAGCTCTAAAATCATAATAATTGGAGCCAAACTCTGAGTTCTCCAAACTCGACTCTAAGTCTATATTCATCTTGATTCTGGAGCTGACGCGTCCCGGTGCGCAGGACCTCGTTCTATTTACTTTTGCAAACCTTACAGTGCTGGTACACAGTAGGAATCTAATAAGCTTTTAAATTTTTAATTGGGAAAATTAATTTTATGGTATTTCCCAGACAAGAGGACGCTTACCGGGAGAGAATGGGTGGGGAGAGAATGCAAGACAAGAGTGATGCTCCTTTAAGAAACCATACATCCATCCACCCATGGGGATCCCCCGCCTGTGGAGCCGGAAGTGACTACCCTGAACGACCCGCCAACTCGCCGCTTCCCTGAACCCAGCTACGTGCGCGGCGCCGGCGTCTAGGAACGGCTGCCTCAGTTGCATGACAACTGGCGTGGCTGGGGCCAGGGGAGCTCCGCGGGTCTGGGACTGCAGGATTGCGGCAGCAGTTCGGCTCCCGCAGGAGCGGCTCAGGACGTGGCCCGGTGGCGCTCTGGCTCAGGCTCCGGCGGCGGGGACCGGGAAGTGGCCGGAGCATCCCGGGGCCGCTAGGGGGCGCGCTCAGAGCCGCGCACCTACCTCTTGTCAGAAAGGCCAGGCCGGGGCGACAATCGGCGGGAGGCGCCCATGCCGGCGGCTCCGCTGTGCTGTCACAGTTTCAGTACTCTGCGGCCGCCGCTCAACAGCTGGTTCTGGGGAGGGGGCTGGGCGGAAGAAGCGAGGGGCACGGCCAGGGCTCCAGCGGTTGTTATGGCGACGGCGAGGGCGGGGCCGGGTGCGGAAAGGGGCGCCGACGCGTCCTGGGCAGGGCGGGGGCGGGCGGCGGTTGCTAGGGAGGTGGTGGGGTGACATCCGGACCTGCCCGGACTGTGCAAGCACGCTCTCACTCCGAGAGCATGGGAGGAGCTCGATAAGACGTCGGTCCTGACGCACGGCGGGTCTCCCCAGAGGCCCTGTGGCTCCGCCCAGTTCGCATCCCGAGGCGAGGCAGGGAGAGGGGCGGGGCTCCGCCTATAGCGGGGCGTAGTGGGTCCCGAAGGGGCTTAGAGCAATGCGTGGAGCTGCAGGGGCAGGTCTGTGAATGGTGAGAATAGGCTGGGCCCCTGTCGCTGCTGCTGTCTGGGCTAGCTTCTGCCTCTGAAGTTCTTCCTGATCTTCCTCATTTTTTTTTTTTTTTTTTTTTTTGGTGACTGCCCATAGCAGCAGGCATCAGATAGTGCCCTGACCACATTCCTTCCGGTTATGGACAGGATGCCAACACCAGGACTGGGGAGGGGTTGGGTGGAACCCAGAAGCAGCCCTGTCAACAGCCCTACATCTTTAGTGTCAGGATGTGGGATGGAGCTAAGACAAGCGACGAGCGCCATCAGTGGGCTGCTAGACAGGTCTCTCTTGGCAGCAAGAGCACAGCTGCCCCAGCTCTGGTCCTAAAACTTAAATGCAACACATTGAGAGATGCAAGCACCCGGAAAAGGGACTATGAAAGGATGTCTGGCATGTCTACCCACACAGAAAAGTGGCTATATAAGCATGATGCAATTTCTCAATCAATGTCACTGTTGTTCCGGTCACATTAGTCACCTGTGTGGCTGTTTAGGGCTGCCTTTGCATGGAACAGTTTTGGAATTTCCTTCAGGGCCTGTTTACCAGCTTCACAAGTAAATCATTCTTTACGTGATCACACCTTATTTTTCAACTCATACCATCATTTTTCAACTCAATCACCCACATGACTAGTTACACTCAATCCGAATGGATTTTGCTTGTATGTAGAAATCACATCCATGAGCAAAAGATGGTTTGAAAGAGGCAGCTCTCTGGCAATGTAGTTCAATGGTAGAGTGCTTGCCCGGCATGTGGTAAGCCCCTGGGTTAGGTCCCAGCACTACAGAAAAGGAAGGAAGGAAGAAAAACATTGTTGGAAAAGACTGTTCAGTTACAGTGAGTCTCCTGGTTGTAGTAAACAGCTATTGAAGTAATCTTACCAAAATGCTAACCTGATCTGATGAACCTCTAGATGTAATCATCAATTTATAAGAAATTGAGAACAGAAAAATGGGAAACACTGTGGGAAATGATCTTGTTAGTTTTCTGTCACTGTGACAAAATACCTGAGAAAATCAACTTAAAAGGAAGAAAAGTTTATTTTGGTTCATGGTTTCAGACGTTTCATTCCCTGGTCAATTGGCTCTGTTATTTGGGGGACTATGACAAGGCAGAATAGCATAATAGGAGCATGTGGTGGAGCAAAGCTGCTCATCTCAAGGTGACCAGGAAGAAAGAAGAAAGGGCCAGGGTCGCAATATACCCTTCATGGGCACACCCCCAGTGCCCTGACTTCTTCCATTGGGTGCCTCCTCCTAAAGTTTTGCACCTTCTTACATTGCAATGAGCTGGTGACCATGCCTTCAGCACAGGAGACCTTGAGAGGGTGGCGGGGGAGACATTCCAGATCCAAACCATTGCAGATCAAAGAAGTGAAGACCTGGGCATTCATCATCAATGAATTCTAAATGGAAAATGAGAAAGTCCAACCTACATATTAAAAGAACTTGGGGAGGCCATTGAGCCATACACTTAGGTTCATATTCTCTTTTTCTATGTATATTATCCCTTCAACTAAAAAATTTTAAAGGAAACAGACTTGAACCATCACCAATAGCTACATATGAACTTTATTTCCATCTTGTATTGATCAAATAGGAAAAAAAAAAACTTTAAATGCCATTCAAAGTACATATATTAGGAAATTATGATGAATTTTGATGTGGGACAATGAAATTATGCCTGGTGTTTTTGAAGAAGCTGGAGGTGGAACTCAGTGGTACAGTACTTCCCCAGCATGTGCAGGACCCAGGTTAGATCCCCAGTGCCCCAAATAAATAAGGAAATAATCTTTTTCCCCAGGCACAGTGGCACACACCTGTAATCCCAGCAATTCCTGAGGGTAAGGCAGGAGAATCACAAGTTCAAGGCCAGCCTCAGCACCTTAGTGAGACCCTGTCTCAAAATTAAAATGGCCGGCAAGGTGGCTCAGGGCTAGAGCACCCTGGGTTCAGTCCCCAGCATCAGCAGTACCACCACCACCACCATCCTCTTTCAGGAACACACTGAAATATTTGCAGATGAAATAATACGATATATGGAATGAACTTCAAAATAATTCGTATGGAGAAAGAGAGAAGCCAGGCACAGATGGAATAAGATGGTCCTGAACTGATCATCGTTCACTAGGCTATCCTGTCTGCTTTCGAATATATTTCAAATTATCCATACAAAGAGGTTTTGAACAAAAAGACAGTCTACTCTATCAACCACCATGATGCAAATCAAGCTATAATTATCAAAGTTAATTTAAAATGTCTCAAGCAGTACTGGTATTATTAAGATAGATGAGCAAATTCCTAAGGTAAATAAGTTGAAGGGAACAATGACTGTCTAGATGTACACTTTACAGTATTCTGTGTGTTTGTGTTGGGGGGGATGGCTGGGGACAGAGCCCAGGGACTGGAACTTACATGCTCAGTAAGCTGCACTCCTGGCCCATTTGATTGTTTGAGAGTCAGTTTTGTTGTGCTCACATCAAAAACATACAAGAAATGCTACAGCTCAACATGCCCCAGAGTGAGACCACATGCTCTGGTCATATGCCTTTCTCAGGTGCAGAGCTCTTACATTGTAGCCCCGTGTGAAGCATAGAGATGGCCATGGTGAGACTGGGGATGTAGCTCAGTTGGTAGAGTGCCTGCCTCACATGCTGAAGGTCCTGGGTTCAATCCCCAGCACCAAAAAAAAAAAGATGGTTGTTGTGTGGAGGGGGAAGGATGGGCCCTGGGATCAGGTTTGACTGCCAGTGATTAAAAACCCAAAGTAAAAGTGTCCTGATGAGATAGAAGTTTATATCCCTCTCAGGTGAATGAAGTCCAGGGCTGATAAGTGCCCCCAGGATCACTGTCAACTGCCAGTTCCCCTGAAAACCAGCAGGGTAACCTGCTGACAAACCAAAGCTAGGTCCTGGAACCAACTGCAGTAGAAGAGGGGGCCACCTAAGCAGTCCTCTGAGGACACTGTGTGGGGTGGGGACCCAGGCAGTGTTGGCAGATGTGGGGGTGTTGGCTTGAGTGTCCAAAGCACATCTCTCAGTGCTGGGATCTAACAAGATTGGGCCCAGTTTTGATGTGATGTTTGGGTTTGGTGGACACACCGAGTCTTGAAAATTTGAGTCTTGATGGATAAACTTTAGTTGTTTGATAAGTGAGCTTTTTGCCTAGGAGAACAATCTGTCCCACTGAGGTGGGGTCATTGGCCAAGATGAGCAAACTTTTGTTAGAATAAATACTTTCTCATAAATTTCCTGAAGCAAACATTGAAACTAGTTTTTGGTTTACAGTCAAATTTTGCTGAACAAGAATTTTTATGGATCACAGATTAAATTGCATTGATTTGGGAGGTCGTGGATCTCAGTCCTGATAGTTGACCTATGTGGATGCAGGTGTCTCATCCCTCACCCTGGGGACTCAGGTTCATTCTATTCCCCTTGAAAGAATGGACATTTTTTTAAGCTGTCTGTTTTATCTCAACTCCCTAAGGTTTCCCTCCCAGTAATGGGAACAAAGCCCTTAAAGCTGTTCCAAGAAACAGCCCCAAACAGAGAATAAAAGGGTAAATTGAGCCAGATAGCCAGATAGTGATCAAACAGAATGATTACCAGAAACTATTGACCAGAATCTACAGCCTGTTGTAAAACATTGTGAAACATGTTGTATGTTATCAGCAAACCCAGACCCCCTTTGAAATTTCCCGGCAGCTTTGTCCCCCTTTTCCCTTTCATGTGCGACCCCTCCTGATGTGTGGTTTCTGCCTTTATAAACCTACAAGATTTTCTGCTAGGGACTCGACTCCTCGAGTTGGGTCCCAGCGCGCTGGAATAAACACCTCTTGCGGTTTGCATCAAGTGACGCCTCCTGCGGTTGATTGGGGTTGCCGTCTATCCATGGGACAGAGTTGGGGTTTCCTTTTTGGGGGCCTTACACCCTGATTTGCCTTTACTACACAGTATGTTCCACCTTGAGAGAGCCAGTAGGAGCAAGGACGGGCATCAAAACTCTGGCATGCGCTGCACATCCCCCTTACATCCCACTGGCCAGAACTTGGTCACATGGGCACACGTAACTGCAAGAAAGTCAGAGAATGGAACCTGTTTATATACCCAGCTGAATGTGGCCACATCCCAGCTAAAAGTGATGGGCTCTGTAACTGAGAAAAAATCAGAGGGTGGCTGCTGCAGGCTCTCTTATGAAGGGTGTAATCAAAGTGCAGTGTGGAGGCTAAGGAGGCAGCACAGTGGCACTGTGCTTGCCTGGCATAGCCAGGCATACGATGACCTAGCATACATGAGACCCCGGCTCTGACCCCAGGAAAACATGCACCCATGATGCAGTGTGAATATGTGTTTGAAATTTTTCAGTATAAAAGGAGGGACAGATATGCCATCAGATTAAGTGCTATAAATGGGAAATGGAGAAACTGCCATGGAACCAGTGCCTGGGGAGCTGAGGAAGACCTCAGAGAGGAGAAACAGTAGGACAGGAATGCATCAAAGAACAAAATGAAGTCACTGGTGGGTGTGCTGTATCCCCAGGATTGTGTGTGGAAGTGTGCACACTGATGCAGAGAAAGGCAAGGGCTAAATTCTCAAGAACGCCAATAAGTGTTGGGGCTGGGAGCAGTGTTATAGGCATTAATTCCAGGAACTTGGGAGGCTGAGGCAGGAGAATCTCAAGTTCAAGCCCAGCCTCAGCAACTTAGCAAGACCCTGTCTCAAAATTAAAAAATGAAAAGAACTGGGGATGATACTGGGCTCATCCCCAGTATCAACAAATTACCAATGATAATAACAAAGAGCTGGGACCTGGGCAAGAGCCAGGAAGGATGAGGATACACATCTGGAGAGGTGGAAGGAAAGCAGGAGAGAGTGGTGATGTCCTGGTCACCAAGAGAAAGTTCAAAGCTGCATGGAGTCAGCAGAGCCAAAGGCCAGGATTTGGCAGTCAGAGGGTCACTGGTGTCCTACTAGACACAAACTCACCAGGTTTCAGAGACGGAAGGCAGGCTGCAGAGAACAGAATGGACACCAGAAAGTGTGTGTGCAGACTCAGGCAATGTTAGGAAACACAGTATTCTCTACAAAAGGAGAACCAGGAGGGGAGGAGGGGAGGAGGAGGGAGGAGAAGAAACCTAAGAATCTTTTGCAGGTGTTGCCCTGCGCCTCTCTAATTCCTGGCTCCTAGTGTCATCCACAGGCTGAAAATCTGCAGGCATCCCCCACCTAACCTGTGAATCACATCAATCACATCAGGTACTGCCCAGAGGATGGGCTATGTCTTCTCAGGGACCCAGCACTGTGCTCTTGTCTGTGGGGATGCTCTTCTCCTCCTTTCTCTGAAGTTGTATTCTCAAATACTCAAAGCGTCCCCCTCGCTCCGTGAGCATTTCTATTGGCTGACTCCTTTTCTGTGTGTGGTCACCTCCTCCCTGGCAGATGGAAGCCTTGATGGATGTGACATAAAGGTCTCACTTGTCAGGTGCCCATGGGTCAGAGCCAGGACTCCACGCCCTGGCATCCACAGTCAGGCACTCTGGCTCTTTTCAGCTGCTCAGCTGAGTCCCCATCTGAACCTGAGTTTGAAACTGTCATTCCCTTTAGTCCTGCTGGCTGACAACAGATGCAGGATCAACAGCCTGCACACACCTGCATGGGCACCATCATAGGTGGACAGGAAGCACTGTGGCAGATGCCACCACCCCCAACAGGATTAACCTGAGGTGGGGACCAATCATTGGCTTCTGGGTCACATCTTCACCCTTCTTCACACAGTGTTAGGAGACATCTCAAGGAAAGCCCAAAGCTGGCAGTGCCAGAGGCCTGGGGTAGAGACCAGGCGAGGGTCACTGCAGGAAGACGGGTAGCAAGTGAGATCTTAACTAGGATTTTGGGCCTGACATGGGACATCTGGCAGGTTTCCAGTCTGGAAAAGAACTGAAAATATAGGTTACCCTACAGGCACCATTTCCTAATTGAGCCCTGCCATTAATCCAGTGGTCTTGAGCTAATACATTGCATCATGCCCAAGTCGGGAATAGTTGTGACCAAGAAAGCAGATCTGCAAAATTAATCGCCCAGTCTCATCTGTTTCTAAAATCCCTCCTTTCAGTCTGGAAGGGCCAAGTTGCTTGGAACATGACTGTTTTCTCTGTCCAAGTCTCCCCTCTTTCGGGGCACTCTCCATGCTGCTGGCAGAATTTTCTTTCAAAAACATAGATGAACTGTCACTCCCTTGCTCAAAATGACATTAACTACAGACTGAAATGTAAGCTTCAAAGCCTTCCTGCCATTCAAGGTCTCTGTAAATCTGGTCCCGGCTGTCATTTGTGTAGGACGATCTGGCTGTCTTCTCCACTCTGTTCATTTATTCCTCTCTTGCCAATGCAGGGAGCTCAGTTTCAGCACTCTTGTTGATTCAGACACCACAGGGAGCACTGGAGTCTAGAAAGCACACTACTTAGGACAGACAGTTGAGACATCCAACAGCTGCTCTTGTTCCTCCTGATGCAGCCTTTTTCAAGGCCTCTGCCTGTGGGTCTGTGCTGCAAAGTGGGTCTGTCTCCTGTGGGGACTTGTAAGTGGTTCTGAGACCATGGCTGCTCATTTCCTTCTACTGTCCATAGCACCTGGAGTTTTCCTGGACCCTATTAAGCAGCAGTTGGGTTGAACTGAAGGAGGCTTCAATTAGGCCTGTGTTCTGAGTGCATCGAACACACTTCTCTGCTGCAGGGACCAAGCAGGAGTGGCCTGAGGAATGATGCTCCATAGCTCTTCTCCTTACATCACCAAGCAAGGACATCAAGCCTAGGGACGTGGCTAGGCTTAGGTCAGGGGTTTCCACCATGGGAAATTCAGCTTGCCTTTGATGAGATTTGAGCTGACAGAGAGGATTGTTGTGCCCAGCGGCTTGAGACCCCACAAAGACCACCAGAGACCATGATCAATGCAAGCAACAAAGAGTCATTTATTAGCAAGCTTGAGCCTGGTCCTCCGCTCACTCGGTAACCAGTGACGCTAAGAGTCCCTGAGCCTTTGTTCAACAGGCCTTTTATAATGAAAAGCAAACAGTTTTTCAGTGTTCTTTTTAATTGGTTAACATTTGAACAGCTAAACATTAGTCCTCCTCTGGTTGGGTCCTGCCAATCTATTTGATCCTCATTGGGTCCCACCAGAATTGAACGGTCCTAGAGGAAGAAGGGAGGAGGGAAGGAGTGAACTATGCGGGAGATGAGTCAGAGTTAGACCCCCCTGTTCTTGATAGATAAGGTTTCTAGGCAGCTGCACATTCCTCAGGCAAATGTCTCTTAACAACCTCAATAAGCACAGGGGACCAGCAGTCCTGTTTGCGCTGTATTGGCTCTTGAGGGTGCAGTCGCAACTGCCTGCATCCTGGTGATTAAGACAGTTAGCTGCACAGATATCACCCTGTTCTCAACAGGATGACCCCAGGCCTTTGAGTTTTTGGATCAGAGGAATGCAGTCAGCCACCATGTTTCTTTCCAGCTTGCTCATTTTCCAAGCTTAGCCCTCAACTCACTCCTCCAAGGCAGCTGTGTGGCACATTCTTCCAAGTGCCATATCCGGACTGGGGGTTGCAAGGACAGTTCAAGGCTCAGGGTTGCATGGCTGCTGGTCACACAGCTGAAGATGGGATGGACTTGCTAGTTTTAACCAGCCAGGAGGAAGCAATGGAGCTCTTACAGTAACAGACCAGAGGGGCACTGGGTAAGGAACAAAAAGCAGGCTATCCAAAATCCAGTTAGCTAAGGAATTTCCCCAAGGCCAGCTTCAGTGCTGCAGTTGGAGACTGGATGGCACAGGACACACAGGAAAGGGTCATTAGAGGCCAGAGCTTGACGTGAGTAGAGAGAGGATCACTCAGACTCCAAATTCTCCCAGGTTCAGTTGCATTTTTATTTGAGTGAATCGCAGGACCAGTAGTCCCCTGGATCTACCCCGGGAAGTTTCTATGCACACACAGTGTGACTCCTATCTGAGAATCTCATGCCTGCTCATTTTACACCTCCATGAAAGTTTCATTGCACCTCTCTGCCAGTCTAGGAGGGCCTGTGTGCCTGACTGAGCCTTCTTAGTGGCCCAGAGCAGTTTTTAAGGTTTTTCTCCACCAAAGGGAAAAAAATTTTTAATCAGATGTTGATGAAATTTGGTGTCAGAAAACATATCTATCTCTCTGGGTTGTTAAACTCGGATAAGAAAATGTTTATGAAAATACATTGTAAATACTTCCCACAGCTAAGCATCCTACAGCTCTGCCTCCAGAATGTTCTGGACACATAGATTGTAATTACCACCCTGCCTACCCTCTAGCTGGTTGCTAGCCTCATTCTCATTTCCAGATAAATCTTTTCCCATCTTAAATTTTCCCCCAGACAGAAAAACACTATGAAAATTGTTTAGAAGACCCAAAGGAAAACATGATTAAAAAGACTAATCCCCATTTGTATGGCTTTTTGATACAGATAGGCTGAAAAAATACAGAGGTTATTTTTGATAAACCATCTTCTATTAATTGTGAGCTGCATGGACAGCTAAGCATTTGTGGGTGCACAAAGAGACCATCGTGCCCCGCTGAGCAAAGCTCACTCAACTTTAAAATGCTAAACTGTGAATGTATAACTCATCCTGAAAGGACTGTGCCTGCCCTTTCTGCCTCCCTGGGGGTCTTTTGGTCAGGTGCTATGCTAATGCCAGCTTGTGACCTCAGGTTCCTGTAGAATATTAGCTGGAGGCCCCGCCACATCTCAGAAATATAAAACCATACTGATGCAAAACCAGGAACCCATGTGAGCTCCCTGCAGATCCTGGGGATGCAAGGGACTGCCCTGGACCTCACACAGCAGGAATAGGAGCATTGGCCCCCACAAGGCTCCAGAAGTGTCCACATTGGCGCAGTTTTCTGCAAATTGGATGGCTTAAAGCAACAGAAATGCACTCTCACCAGGTGATGTGGATCCAGTGCCCTCTTGCAGCTCTGGGGGAGGAGAAGCCTAGCCCAGCACCTGGGAGCCCCAGGCATTCCTTGGCTTCTGGCCACATCACTCCACCCTTGTGCCTTCTCATTTGTGAAAACTCCCTCCTCTAAAGCCACCAGTCGCTGGCTTGTTCTGTATGGTCCTGTGCCCAGGACTTGGAAGAGTGTTGAATAACTGAGTTTCCCATGGACAACTTGCAGGAAGCTTTAGATTTGGGACAAAACTCGTGGAGTTGGCATCCTAGGATGAAGAAGAAGAGAGGGAGGGAGGCAGAGGGACAGAGAAAGAGCAAACATATTGCTGGTATAAAGGGAAGGAGGCCCAGGGAGGGATCCCAAGGATGTGGATTGCAGAGGGCAGCTGCTGATGGGAGATCAAGGGTCTGGTGCTGTCCTCTAGGCCCCATGGTGAGTGCTAGTGGTCAGCAGTCAGACTCTCCCTCGGGGTTCTGTGCTAGGGAGAACAAGAAGCCAAATGCAGACGAAGAGATGTGACCCTGACCTGGGCCTGGGATCAAAGCCTCACTCATGTGGCCTCTGGAGGAGCCTCAGGATTAGGGGCTTCCCAGGTGCCCTCTTTCCTAGGACAGGAGAGGAGGGTACCAACAGGGGCACTGTGTCAATCATAGAGACTGGAGTGGGTGGGAAGTACCAACCAAGGGGGCAGCCCTGCCTCTGGGGTGCCCACTCTGGGGAGTCACATGGTGGACTTGTGGGCCCAGTGAGTGGCTGGACCTGTCCTGCAGGCCCCCAAGCCCTCCCCTCTGCCTCCCCTTGGTGCTGGGGAGAAAGCCTGAGCAGCCAATGTCATGCTTGTTCTGAGGCTGCACCCAGAGACCCCAAGCCCTTGCTCAGTCCTGAGGCCAAGTTCACACAACAGGAAGAGCAGAGTTAGGGTTCCAACCCAGGCTTGATTCCCAACCCACTTTCTGACCCACCAGCCAGGTCAACCATGTGGTTTCAGGGGACATGGTGCCTTCCCTGTGCTGGACTTGGTCTTAGGAGTGTGCTCTGTGCAGCTCCTCTGGTCCTTGCACAACAGAGAGCCAGGCCCTGGTCATATCACTGTGTTATAGACCATGCTGCTGTGCTGTCCATCTGATGAAGCCAGGAGGTCTTTGTGGGCACTGGTTGAAGTCCCACACCCCTCTCTGCTCCACTGGGCAGTGTCCTCCAGTCAAGCCACCCTCCTCACAGAGAGCACGGTAGGCAGTTCCCGCTAACCCCTGAGTCAGGGGCCTCAGCTTCCTGGTAGTCTGTGAAATTATTCAAACAAGCCAATCACATCCTCCAGTGGGAATCTGGGGCATCCTTGTCCTTTGGATGCTACAAAGCCTGCCTCCTGTGGCCTCTGTTTATGCTGTCCTCAAGCCCCCCCCCCCATGTGGCCCTGCATGTCATGCAATGTCCCCCCACCCATGGTGGGAACACGAGTGACTGACAACCTGCTCACATTCTCCTCTGCCTGGTGTCAGCTGTCATGTGTTCTGCCATCCCATGACCTTAGGGTGAGATCGCTCCCTCACCAGCGGGGAAGAGGAAGAGCTCAAAGTAGACATGTTGAGTTTTGCAGAGGATCCCTGAACAGGCCTTGGTGGATGTCCAGGCAGGAAGATGACTCTGAGATGGGCAGGGCTGGATGGTTGTCCCTGGGACCCTGGACTGAGTGAGGGGCAGTGCGTCCTGGAGAAGGGGCCTTGGGGACTGGGGATTGTGGAAGTGGGGCTGAAGAAGAGGCAGGGACTTTTCCTTGGCTGGTTCTGCAGAGAGCTTAAGAGAACATCCATTAGTGGTAAGGCGCCATCCATTGCACCGCTGTGTTGGGTTTTTGCTGGAAGACTTCCCCACCTCTCCCCTTGGCCCTCAGAGTCAAGTGTTATTATCCCCATTTTCTAGATTAGGAAGTGGAGGCTGAGAGGCCAGTTCTTCACCCACAGATACAAGATGAAGGAGTAAGTTCTGAACCAACAGCTGTCTGGCTGCAGACGTGTTGTAGCCTGGGCATGCCACAGCAGGTGTCAGGGGACAGTGCTATGGGGCAGGGGCTGGCCCAGGAGCTTAGCGGGCCCATTCCTGGGATGTGCTGCTGGCTCCATGTTCTTCTCTTTCCCAAGACTGGAGAGAGCCTGTAGGGAGAAAGTCCTCATCAGAGGCCCTCTTTTGGCCTGTCCCCTGAGCAGCTGGTGTGCTCTGATGGGCATCAGGTCTGAGACCCTGTGCCCCTGGAGGCCTGCTTGCTCCTTTTCAGGGATGTTAATTGTTAAAGTTACAATTTCAACCAGGCCCACAGCCTGTCTGTATGGCTGCTGCCCCTGGTCAGCTCCCAGGGTGTGCAGAGGTGGTGGAGGCTAGAACTAGGCTTCCCTTGCTGCTGTTGGACAAGCTTGGCCTGGATAAGGGCTGATGTGAGTGCACCACTGAGGGAGCTTTGCGTTTTCATAGTTTTTAGTTCATATTTTGGTACTTTTTCCAGTGTTGGAGAGGTTCTACATGCTGTCAATATTTCTGACATATTTGTAGGTATCAGTGATGGCTGGGCGGGCATCAGAGTCCAGGCAAGACTGGGGAGCAGCTGGAGGCATCCTCAGCATGATTGGCAATGCCCTGACACTTCCTTTATCCTGTTAGAGATTTTGCCCAGTGCCAGACTTGGGGTCTTGGTGGGGACAAACACAAGCACCTGTTGGTCTACTCCCAGCTTTCTTTTTTTTTAACCTGTTCTCTTTCCCAATTGTAAAGTGAAATCCAGTGAGAATATTAATATGCTTATAGTTCAAAGACTATAATAATGATAACAAGAAATTACAGTCCTGGCCCTTCAAACAAGGCAATCTGTCTTGTTCTCTCCTCAGGCTGAATTCTAAAGGCAAACTTGAACAGATGGTGTCCATGGCAAACACCACGCAGCCATTGACCCCGCACCTCCACATGACCTACAAGAAGGTGACACCATAGTCAGCACTCCAGAGCCCGGGCCCTGTGAGGCTGCAGTTAACAGGCAGCCCTGTGCAGACGCTCCTGGAGTGAAGTAGAAAAACCAAATAAAAGGCCTTTATTTTTATGGCTGAAAATGTTGCCTGTTACCTCTTGTTTCGATGGCATTTGTTTCTATCTGCTGCTGCTGATTTCCTCCCACAGTCTTTTCCTTAAAAACTTAGTCTTGGGCTGGGGTGGAGCTCAGCAGGGCAGCTCCCACTAGGTCCACCTTTTGCCCTGCAAGAAAATTTCATGTAATAGGCAAGTTCCTCTCTTTCTTCCTGCAGTTTTTTAACAAGATCTAAAGTACCCATCAGTCTTCAATAGGGTGGGCTGCAGTTTTGCAGACAAAAGATGGAATGCAAAGGGTCACAGCAGTGGGTGCAGTGACCACACCTGGAGTCCCAGTCACTTGAGGCTGCAGCAGGAGGACTGCCTGAGCCCCACTCCCACCCCCCACCCACAATGTAGTGAGACCTTGTCTCTAAAAAGAGAAAAAGAGTGAAGGTCATTTCCATCACCTTTAAGAGCAAGGGTCTAGGCCTCTTCCCCAAATCAGGAGCCCCAGGAGCCAGGTGGGGTAACCCCCAGCACCGTGTCTGTTCTATTCATTACCCATGACAGCTTGCTTTCATTTCTGGTGACCCCTCCTGCCCACCAAGCTCCAGCCCAGTCTCATCTCTGCCTCCCCCACTTGCTGCTGAGTGCCTGCAGGTGGATTCAGGTGTGGCAATGGCCCCCAGGACTGCCAAGTCTTGGGATCACCTACACACCAGGAGACCCCTTTTCCAGAAGCCTCCCCTGGGAGCAGATCTTACAGTAATTGGCAACAGGCTCAGGCAGCTGCAGCCCCAGGAAATGGGGACACCTCAGCTCAGGGGAGAGCTCAGGTCTGTGTCCAGCCCCGGGATGGGTGTAGCCTGTGGCAAGGACCTGAGCTGGCACATGGCCCATGTTGGGGGACTTGGGGGCTGGGGCTGTATCTGACTCTGCTGCCTGCACCTGGGAGTACTTGCCAGGCCCCACCCCTGGGCACCCAGGCTTCTGCCTGCTCACAGAGCAGAGTCTGGGAGACAAGTGACTAGCAGCCTCCTGGGCTGTCTTACAATGCACAAGCTGGCTCTGTGCTCCACAGAGTGGGCTCTCTTTCCTCCTGCCAACATGCCCTCCTGGCTGTCCCAAACTCCCCCTCCCCCTCCCACTCAGGTGCCATTGTTAGGGTGCCCAGCCCTCCAGTGGACTCCACACTCACCCTTCTCCATTTCACGGTGGTCCAGGCTATTTTTACTCCTCTCTCGCGTGACTTTATTTAGCTTGTTTAGATTCAGGGAAAGGCATTCTGCTGCTTTTATAAGGGTTATATTTGATTTATGACTTTTTTTAGGGGTGTCCAACTTTGCCACCAAGACACATTTCTCTTTGCACTTGTTCATGTCCACTTTGGGGCCCTGAAGATATCCCTAGTTTTCCTTGCCTTGGGCTCATGTTGCTTGTTCCACTGATGCTGCATCTGTCCCTGCCCTGATAGGCCATCTCTTTCTGGAGCCAAGCCACTGATCTGCCTCTTCAACCTGCCGCTTCTCTGGGCTCTTGGCATGGAGAACTTCCTGTGCTGGACTAGATCACAGTCTTTGCTCTAGCAGGTGCAGATGGGAGCCCAGAAGCCTGCAGAGCCTCAACCCCTGCACCCTTTGCTAAGGCTGCTGCCCATCAGGCAGGTGGAGCCAAGGCCACACAGCTGGTGGTCATGCAGAGCATTGTCCCCCTGAGCTGACTTCACATGGCTGCCAAAAGGCTTCTGGGACCCTGTCCACATTGCCTTGGGCTGGGGGCTGTGAGAGGAGCAGGTGGGGCTTCCCAGGATGGGGAAGGAGCCAGGACAGCAGCAGAAGTGCTGGGGGTTGGGCAGGGTAGGGTGGGCTGCAGTGTCCTGAGGGCCAGACAGGGCTAGAAAACCTTGGTGGTTGGTGTCTCAACCCTGTGATGTGTACACCTTCTAGCAGTGCCCCAGGTGACCCAACCTGGAGTTCAGTGGACCATGGGAGAAAGTCCCTGCTTCATAAATTAAGCCCTGTGCTGGCCTCAAAACAGATGGACACAGGAGGATAGAGTGAAAGGGGCTGATTGCAGCTGTGGAGCAAACAGGCCTTTGTCCTTGAGTGTGCACATGTGTGAGCCTCTGTGTCACAGCAAAGCACAGGGTCCCTGGGAGGGCTTGAAGGCCCTCACTGTGGTCCATTTGATTCAGCTGCCAGGGTCCCCAGGAGCCTCTGCAGGCCTGTGGGAAAGGACAGCCAGCCCTACCCTAGAGGGCCCCGTGCAGGACCACAGGTGTGCAGTCGAGGTGTGTGTTCATGGCTGTGGGCCCTATGGGGGTCTGGCCAGTGGCACCAACTCACTTGTGCCTGTGGAGATGGACTTGAATTTAGGTCCTGAGTTGCCAGCCCTGGGCGAGGGCCTTGCTCTGCAGGAGTTCCTGCCAAGGTCCAGGCTGCTCGTGGGGCAGGGAGGGAGGACATGCCACTCCAGCACACCCTCCAGGCCTCTGGGCTGCACACTGAGTGCAGAACCTCTGCTTGCCTTGTGGAATGTGCTCCTTCTCCCACACACAGTCTGCATTCTGTGTTCCTGGTGGCTCACATGAGTGAGAAAGCTACAACAGTCCCTCAAGGTCCCATGTGAAGCTCAGCTCCGCAGGGCTGGTGTCTAGAAATAGGTGGTGTAGGAGAATCTGCATCCTCTTGCAGGGCAGCCACCTCAAGGCCATGCTCTGGGACAGGTGGACAGCTGCATCTTGTGGTGGGAAGCAGAGTCCACTGGCCAGAAACCTCCACGGGATCCTGGGCTCAGTGTGCCCTGCTTCCTCAGTATGCCACTCATTCACAGCCCAGGCCCTAAAAGGGCTTGCCCTGCAAGGCCAAGCTCTTGCTGGTACTGTGATCCAGCTCCAGAGGAATGAGGTCCTGAGCTCAATGGTCAGCGGATCCCATGGCTGAAGGAGGGCAAACACAGCCCTCCGGTTACCTGTGGGGTCTGACCCCTGTGTTCCTCTTCCTCTGAACAGTCAGGCAATCCCATCTGCTCCTTGATGTTCTGAGGTCACCTGGAGACTGGTAGCCTCCCATGGCAATATCCCTGTCCCTTGTATTTCTACTGCCACATCAAACCCTGAACTGTCAGCAGCTTCGACTGGGAGAGGTGTTTGCACATTTTTGTCTGACCAGTATTCTCGCACATCACTGAGCAAGTGTCTACGCCCTTCCACCTGACCAGACCAGAGCACCTACCACACCTGAAACAGCTTCCTCCCACATCACTGAGCAGGCATATGCACCCTTCCACCTGACCAGACCAGAGTGCCTGCCACACTTCACACAGCATCCTCACACATCACTGGACACAGGGCAACTAAAATGAAAACCTCAGTTTGGACTTTATTTCCAATCTGTGACCCCTGAAGGCCACACAACCCTGGGGCTGCTTCCTGCCAGACTCTCTCTGCCAGGTAGATGACCCAGCATGTGGTCTTCCACTGGGGCCTGGGGGCAGGTGAGCTACAGGGGGGCGGGGCACAGGAATGAGAGGGGAAGGCACTTCAAGCAGCCATGTGGGGCATAGGGCTGGGCTGGGCTGCTGGGGCTGCAGAACTCTGCCTGGGCCAGCCTCAGCCTCTAGTGTTCCCCAGGGGTTGGGCTTCCTGGCATCGAGCCCTCAGAGTGCAGGACGAGGGAAGGCACAGGGAAAGCAGGGCTCACAATTGTTCTCCACAATGTGAAGCTTCAATGGGTCCTACTTGTCCATGGGATCAGAGGTCCACTAGTCAGGGCACTGTCCTGGAACCCACCATGGTCAGGGACACTCCCTCCCTCCAGAAATTGGTGAGACCACCAGCATGGGAGCCTTTTGCTATTGACCAGGCCAGTAGGAGCTCTCGGTACTCCAGCTTCAGCAGGCCAGTCTCCTTCAGACCAACAGTGCAGGGCCGACTGCCCACAAGGACCAAAGCCAGCGTGTCCTGAGATGGCCCTTCTGGGGCTAGAGGCATCAGGGAGCATGTGCTGCAGGGAGCTGACCCTGAATTACTGGCAGGGGTCCAGGAGAGGGACTGCAGCTGCACTGAAGTCAGTCCCTCTCTGCTCACCCATCCCAGGGGTCTGGGTCTGCAGTGGAATGGGGCTCAGAGGGGAAAGCTGCTTCCCAGGTGCTGCTGGCCTCCAGGGGTGGACCCCAGGGGCCAAGCCACAGCTTCTGTCCAGCTGGGCAGTTCATCTCTCTGGCAGCAGCACGAAGAAGACAGCCTTCAGGAAGCAGCCAAAACTGCAGAGTGTGGCCACCAGCCAGTGGGCATGGAGGCCAGAGTCCCTGCTGACCATGCACCTATGGATGTCAGTCTGTGAGGGAAGAGAGGATTGTGAGAGCAAAGCCCTGCCCCACAGGCCCAGAGCATATGAGTCACACAGTCAGCTGCAGGAGCACATGAGCCACACAGTGAGCACACAGGACTGGAATGCAGTCACCTGAGGATCTGGGCAGCAGAAGGGAGGGCTCAGGGTGGAGGAGAGAGATCACCTGCACTGGGGCTCCCAAATGTCCCCCTGCTTGCCAGCCATCCCAGAGGAGCCTCAAACAGCCATCCCACAGGGCCACTGAACAGCTTTGGACCCTTGCTTAGAGTGGGACCAGATGCCGGGCTTTCCAGAAGCCAAGGAACCCTGGACTTAAGGCCCTTCAGGAGGGATGGGTTGCATGCCTACACCTTAGCCCCGCTTCATGGACTGGCCTTGGTGCTGCCCAATGTACTCCCTGCTGGCCTCATGGGCACCGGGGCCTGCCAGAGTCTGCAGTAAGAGGTAGGAGGTCAGCAGCCTCAGGTCTCTCCTGGGAATACACCCTCCCCAAGCAGCCCAGTATCCAGATGGGACCATAGGCCCAGCAGCGGGGGGACTGAGCCCCACCACTGGCTCTACAGGTGCAGCCCACCTTCATGCCCAGGCCCAGCAGCACCCACAGTGTGCCCAGGCCCAGGTGGCCAATGGAGCATGGAGGCAGCAGAGGATCTGCTTCTGATACCCACCTCCAAGTCTGTGCAGCCCTCCTCCAGTGGGTGAGGCTGGGCTCCGAGGAGGAGAGGGTGTTCTGGGCAGTACAGAGGGGGCCAGATTCCTGTTTCTCCCAAGGCCAGGGGCCCGCACTGCTGGCTGCCTTCTAGGGTTTGCAGGTCTTTAGCTGGGGCAGGGCATGATGGAGAGGGGCAGGAAACAAGCCAGTGTAGAATTCAGACAGCAGGAGCCAGCTGGGCTCTGCCTCAGTGCCATCCACTCTCCCTTGCCCTGCGTCAGTGCCCTGGCTCCTGGCACCCCAAGACATGCCCCACAGCCCTGCACCCAGAGGCTCACCCATCCACCACACCTCCTCAGCCAGGCTGCCAGGTCATGTGCACAAACTCCCCCAGGCAGTCCACCAGGGCATACACCTTGGTGGGCTGGGCCTGCCGCACAGTCCACAGCCAGTCCTGCAGCCACTGCATACAGGGATACCGCCTTGACCCATGTGATGCCTGCAGAGAGAGTTGCTGATCAGGCACTGGCAGTGGGAGATGCCCAGGTGGTGACAGAGCCAGGTATCTCCTGCAGGCCCTCACCCCAGTGGTTCTTGGCCAGCCAACAGCCTGGTGGGAGCCTTCCACATCTCCCATGGTAGTACCACCCACCCTAGGGCAGATAAGGTGCCCAGCCCAAGGACAGAGGAGGCCCCAGGGAGGTACCTCGGCACAGGGCCCAGCAGACCTGGGGCTGCACAAAGAGACAGCAAGGGCTCCCTTGGCACTCCTGTCCCTCTGCAGCAGGACAGCCCCATCATCCATTCATGAAGGAGCCAAGGCCCATGGAAAGAACCTTTCCCAGACAACTGACTGACTGAGCAGCAGAATGGAGCTGGGGCCACCTGGGGGGAGATAGACCATGGACCCAGACAAGTGTTCCTGAGCCCCGAGCCAGCCGCTCTCCTGAGCACACCAAGTCAGTTCACAAATCAAAGAAGAGCCTTTTTGAGATTTGTGTACAGGTTGGGACAGGGCCCAGCCAGAGCAGCTGTCCAATAGCCATCAGGCCCCATGCTCCACCCCATCACTGAGAGAAACACATGAACAGTGGAGGCCTCAGAACAGCCAGTGGAAGGACCCAGGTGCACAGCACACACACTGGGCAAGACCATGTGTGCAGCATCCAGAACAGCACCTGCAGCCAGAGCAGGGCAGTGGCTTGGTGGGGTGGGCCAAATAGGGGGTCACCACACCAGTGTACCAAACGCCTCAAACTGCCACTTCAGGTAGGCGAAGCTGCTCTACTCATCTCACCTCCACACAAAGAAACAGCCCTGAACTCAGGGCTGAGCGTAAACATTAGAAATGGGATACTGCCTCCTGTACATCCACATCCACACAGTTCACAACTATCCAACTCCAGATCATGCCTGTGTCCCCTGATCCACTGATCACTCCTTACCTACTTTTGTACCTGGAGTGCAGGGTATTTCTGTCCAACAAGCCTCACTCAGCAGGGTGCCCAGCATGGTGTGCAGGGTCCTGCCACCCTGGTACAAGGCACTGGTCACTCTTGTCCATGGCTGAACAGTGTTCCATGTTTGTCTGCCAACAGAGGAACCTCTCTGCCAGGATGAAGAAAACCGCTGCCCATTTTCAGGTCTGTTGGGTCTCTGCCTAGAGCTGCCAGGTAATATAGAAACTCCATGTTTAACCTCTGGGACCTGCCAGGTGTCTTCTAAGAGGTCACATGCATGGCCAGGTTCCGGTGCTCACACAGCCACAATGCTTGCAGTTGTGGGACTAGCCATCCTGGAACAAGGAGGTCCAGCCCATCGTTGCCTAACAGCTGGTGGAGCTGGACAGTGGTTCGTCCTGCTGGCCTGTGTGTGTGTGGATGGGGTGGAGCCCAGGACCTGGAGGACTGAGCAAGTTCTGCCCAAGCTGCACCCCAGCCTGCTGGTGGCCATTTGGAAGTCATCTTTGGAGAAACAGATCCTACGCTGACCTTTATTTCATATGCATGCACATACGCACACAAGCACTAGGGACTGGGCCACCTCCACAGCCCTTGCCACTTGGCCTCACCCAGGCTGGCTGGGAAGCTGCAGACCTCCTGCTTCTGCTTCTGAGTGGCAGGGACAGAGTGGGAGGAGTGCCCACCACACCCGGCTCCTCTGCCCACGTGGGATGCCTGGTTAGTAAAGGTTTCTAAGAATCCTTCCTGTACTTCTTCTGTGTCTTCTCGTCTTTCCGAGGTAAAATATATTGCTCTTATAATCAGGAGAAATAAAACCACTGCTGAGTTTTGATCAGAATTGGAAATGAGTCTGATAGCACATTTAATTTCTGTAGAGCGCCACATGTGGCGAAAACAACTCTTCAATGTGCAATTCATTTCTAGAGTAAAATATCTGTTACATGAGGGGGATCTTTAGATAAGTTTTTATATTTTTTGAGATGTTCACATTTCTGTTAATTAAATGTCATCATAATTTGCACTGTCGGCTTTTTAAAAATCAAAGCCACTCATGTTCTATGATTGCAACAAGAGTTGAGCATTGTGTTTAGTGATGAAAATGTGTTCTTGATAAGCAAAATAGATTCTGGTTTTAGAAAATATGAAAATATAATAGGTTTTGTATAAAGGTTTTCTTTTGCAATAGTGAAAGTCAAAGATTTTTTTCCTTGCTCTTATGGAGAAGTAAAAAGAATTGTCTCCCTCCAAGAGTAATGTTTTTATTATCATAGCAATAATTCACTATTATTATTAGAGGGTAAATATGTCTTGTATAGGAAAACATGTAATTTCTTCTTGGGAAATTTCTTCTTGGGAGTTCCCTTTATAACTTTAGCATTTTCTTTCACTTGAGAAAATTCCTTTATTTCAGATTATTTTATCTTGACCTTTTCTGAGCATTTGTGCAATGTAATATTTTATTGATCTGTCTTTGTACATTTTCATTTCATAATGTCTGTCTCCCACCTACCTGTCTGAATCAGCTATAGCAAATTTTGAATTTGTTGGTTAGAAAGTAGTTTTATATGTTTCCTCACAGGTTTGTGTTAGTTTTGAATTTTAATCTTCTATTTTGCTAAATTACTCATTATTTTTCTGTGGCTTAAGAAGAACAGATCAAATTATTTTTGTTTATTTTGACAAACAAGCTATATTCTTTCTCTTTTAGAGGAAGAATTATATTGTGTTACTAAAACTCTTTCCTTCAGTCAGATTTTCTTAAATCAGTCTGGTATACACAGGACTACAACTTGGGGGTTGTTCTGAGCTACTGTTGTCAACTGCTGTTGTACATACTTTTATGTGAAAGTGCATAAATATATTTATTATGCTTGCAAAATTCTTTCTGTACAATTGCAGATCAAAGTAGCTCTTCTGTGATATATAGGGTATTATGTTTTAAAGACCATCTTGGAATACAATTAGAGAGCTTAGTATTTTCATGTACTAAGACCTATTTTAAGTTTAATATTTTACCTTTGCAAAAAATTTAATTAAAAATGTTATTTAAAATTTAAAAAAAATGGAAATGAGCAGGGGTGAACTGAAAGCCCTCAGGGAAGCACAAGGACCAGCAGCAGTGGCTGCTGCTTCCCGGGGCCTTGGCTGTCCTGTCATGGGGGACAGGAGCCTGGGAGCTGCAGCTCAGGGTGGTTACAGCAGAGGAAGCATGGGTGGCAGACTCCCAGCAGGGTGGAGCCTGCAGGCTGCACTCCAGGCAGGAAAGCCAGCTGGAGGGCCAGTGTGCAAGACCAGTGTGGGCACACCACAGTCAGAGAGGCTGGGATGGTCCAAGTCAGCAAGCCAAGAGCCCAGCACACATGAAGACTGGGAGGGGCTGGGGTGAAGTGTGATAGGCAGGCACAAGCTGGCCTGAGGGGTGTCCTGAGAGCCAGCTGGCCATGGAGGGGCAGACAACACCCTCACTCTCCCAGGATCAGAGAGGTCAAGAAATAATTGCAGGTCACACAGTCCACATGGGGCCAAGGACACTAACACAAGGGCCTGAGGCAATGGGTGGAGTGGGAGCAGCTGTCCTAGGTTCCCCCTGGACCCTAGGAGGCAGAAGACCCCTGGGGAGAAATGCAGTGCTGTGGGACCCCCACTCCCCTTCACCTCACCTTTGCCCAAGATCTCCTGGAACTACCCTCTGGCTGCTGCATTCCAGCTCAGGCTAGTCCTGCTCTGCCCCTAGCCCCCTCCTGTGCCCACACCCAGCACCACACAGGGCCCCAGCCCAATCCCAGCTCATGGCAGACACCAGCAGGCCAGAGCCTGCTTTCATGAGAACAAGGCTGAGGGGCAGTGGCCAGGACTCAGGGAGTGGGAGCGGGCAGTGAACCAAGGACCCAGGCTCAGGTGTCCCTGCCCAGCCTGCAGTTTGTGTACACATCGAGGCCATGTGGAGCAGAGGCTGGGAGGGCTGGATGGTGCTTGCAAGTGGTCCAGGGCCTGTGCCTCCTGGAGAACCTGTTAGACTTCAGTGGGCGCATAGGTGAACCTTACCCACCTGCTTTGTCCAGTGCTGAACATGTCCAGGCACTCCTCCCACTCTCCCTGACAGGCCTGAGAACCTTGCCTTGTCTCTCCTGAGCTTGCCCACCTCTTCTGCTGTCAGTCCTGTGTGGGGTCTTCCTCCTGCCTGCCTCTGGGTGCTTCCTTGACCATGTGACGTCAGAAGCAGCTCCCCTTGCTCTGGCAACTCTGTCCTGCCAGCCCTGGGCTTCCAACTGCAGTCTCTCCCCACCTGAGCCCCCAGGCACAGTTCCTTTCATCAAGACTTTGCTTAGACCTGGCCACCCAGTGTCACAGAACTTAGATGGGACAGCAACCCTGCTCTCACCCAGAGGCAGTACGCTGCCCTGCCTGATTCCCACCAGCCCCGTGGATCAGTTAGGCACCAAGCAGCTTGTGGTCCCAGGCAGCCTGGCTTCTGAGAGTCCCGCCCAGCTGAGGCCTTACCCTCAGCCCCCACCATGATCACAAGACCCCCAGGCCTTGTCACACAAGTCCTTTCCCTCCCAGGCCCACCACTTTCCCCCTGTGCACCACCCACCCCTGTGGGCTCCTGCATCTCTTCTGTCTCCCTGTCATATATTGTGTGCTTGCAAATTCTGCCAGTGAGCTTCTGCTAGCAGTTAAGAGGGCTGCAGCAGAAACTCCTGAGTCAACAACTGACCTCAGGCTACACTGCAGCCAGTGGGCACCACTGGCCCTGATTGTGGGGCATCAGGCCTGCCTCACCTGCCCATGTCATGAGACCAAGCTCCTCAGGCTGGTGGACAGAATAGCCAGGGACAAGGGTATGTGACTCACAACACAACAGGAGAAGCTCTTTTAGTTTGGAAAAATCTTTAGATATTGGGGCATTTTATCCCCAAACCAATATTTCTGGCTTTTCCTGGCAATCAGAAGAGCAGCAAGTGGCCTCCTCTGGTCATGGCCCTAGCACCATGGTTGCTGGGTCACTCAGTCCCTGGGTGGAACCCCAGAGCCTGGACACCTAGTGGCCCTTAGCATAAGGTGGGAGACTTACTTTGGTCATGTTTGACTTGAGCCCTGTCTCTAGCATGATCTCCAGCCATGGTCTAGGTCACTGGGGTGCTGGGAATTCTTCTGGCACTCAGCACACCTCAGCGACCACCACTTTCCTGATGCCTGTGCCTGGCCTCTGCCTTGAGGCTTCTGTGTGGAGAAGCCCCTGCAGCCCCTCAGTGTGGCCAGGCCTCTGCAGTATGTGCTTGGGTCTGTTTTCTAGCCCAGCACCTGGCTTCTGGCTGTGTCATCTGGACACTGCGTCCACTCACCTCTCATCAGTCAGGAGGGTGATTGCCCACAGCAGTGATGACAGCTAGCTCCTGGCTCTGGTGAGCGGGTGTGGTTCTCATTCCAAAGCAGTGCTGGTCTGCCTGCTGTACTCAGTTCTGTTTCTGAGTGTCTTGGGCGCTGCCCCGTGACCCCTGTGAGTGGCATTCCTGCTGGTTTTTCTCCTCCTTCCCCAGCTTCTGCCAGCCTGTGGCCTACCTGTATTTTCCTCCCTGAGTTCTTGCAATTGGGTGATTGTTCTTTCTTCAAAGAAGTGGCTGGACTCAGCATGTGGACCTGCAGTCCCAGCAACTCAGGAGGCTGAGGCCCTGTCTCAGAATGAATAGATAAACCAGGGGTGGACACACCCTTTGCTCTGAGCACCAAGGACAGCATGTGTCTGGGACCAGTGGGTTGCTGAGGGTCAGTCATGTTGCCTGGTGAGATGCTGGCCTGCCCTGAACCTCAGGAGATGTGGAGCCTACCCAGCCTCTCTTCTTGGCAGCCTAGGGGTCTACAGGGGCTGTTCCCCACCACTGCCTGCCTACTCTTCACTTCTCTAGTAAACAGGGGCCACTAACCTGCCTCCAGCGGCCCTGGCCTGGTTCCCTCCGTCTTCCAGCCACACCCTGGCTCTCCCAGCTGGCTCCCATAGACCCCACGTTCTGGTGGTTGTGGATTCTATCTGTGACATATTTTGCCTGGAAATCAAGCTCAGGGAAAAGCTTTTTTCATAGCATTCTTGTTGTTAATTCCAGAAAAGGTGGAGATCATTTTGACCTACTTGGTCACGTTCCCAGGAAGACCACAGACAGACTGAGGGAAAGAGGAGCAAAATCACTGCCTCTCTTCTGCTTCTCTCTATCTCTGACTTGTGGATGGTTTTCAGATGCCAGTGTGTCTCAGGCTCTGTCTTCCTTACCCTGTCTCTGAGGACTGCCTTCCAGGCTTTGGGAACAGGTCTCCCTTGGGCCTTGGCCAGCTGCAGCATGGCCTAGTACTGGATCAGAGGGATGGAGATGAGGACAGCTGGGTGGGCTGCTTGCTAGGGAGGGTGGCCTCTGGTCTGGCGAAGGCAGGGTCATGCCCACCAAGGCATGGGTTCAGATGTCCCTTTAGTGAGTGATGTGGTCCCTCCTGGCCTGCAACCCAGGCCCTGCCTCCTGAGTGGTGTCCAGCTCTGCTGCTGCTACTGAGCATCTCCCCACCAGGAGACAGGCATGGCTCATCCCAGACCCAGGTGTGCTGAGTAGAGGGACACCCAGGACCTCCTGAGGAGCCTGCTGGCCAACAGGAAGGCTTTCACATGAGCTGCCAGCCTCCAGCATGTGGGCAAAGCTGGACAAGCACTTCCTGAGCAGATAGGAACAGGCTCACTTCCTGAGCCTCCAGGGCAAGCTCCCTGCCCTCCAGCCAAGTGCTTGGGTGCCCTGACCCCTGGTGCCACCAGCTCATGTTGGCCTCTGTGAAAGGCCACAGTAGAGCACCTATGCTGCTCTCCCTGGAAGGCTCAGGGGTGTGTTGGGAGTCAAGGCTGCAGGTCACCACTCTGTGAGGGGCAGCAGGTCAGATTCTAGTCCCCTGACTGAATCACTGGCAAACCAGCCCCCATCCACTCCTCTGTGCCCAGGCTGCTGCGTTGGCCCACACCTGGACTGAAGCACTGCCCGAGGACCAGGTCAGCTGGTAAGAGCCACAGGAAGGGCTTCAACCTCAGCCTGTTCAGGCCAGGGCCTCGTGAGTTGGCCCTGCTTGGTGTGGAGGCAGGCCAGGGTCTGACGGTTGCCTGTCTACCACCGTGGGGCCAGAGTCTGGAAGGCCCAGGTGTAAAGGGAACACTGCTTCTCAGTGCTGAGCAGCTGTCAGTCAACCTGAAAAACCAGGAGGAAGGCGCCCAGGCACTGGCCTTTGCATCGGGGCCTCCAGCACTAGGCCTCCAGCTTGTCCTCGGTCTGCATCTCCAGGTCAGCATGGCAGTTGGTCTTCCAGGAGCTCAGGCCAAATCCTCAGAGCCCTTCCATCTCATGTCCAACCACTCTGACCTGGAGGTCCTGAACCTGGCCCTTCCCCCACCTCCCCTCCTGCCATCTGGACAGGCCACCCCTCCACCTCCACTGCCTTGTGGTCGGTGCCCAGGGCTCCTGCACCTGTTGTTACCCAGGCTCCTAACAGATGGCCTGGAGGGTGGGCAGAGTCCCCTGCACTCCTGCCATCCCTAGTGTTATTTTCCAGCCTTGAGACATAGGCACTGGGAGAGCTCTGACCCACAAGAGGCAGCCCTGACAAGCAGTCCAAGGTGGGGGATACAGATGTACTTCACCCTGCTGACCTCATGTCACATTAAGCACTAAGCAGCACTCAGTCCCCACCACCCACTGTCCCACCTCTGCCCACTCCAAGCCTCTCAGCCCAGCTGTGGCACTGGCTTACCAGGCACAGCTGGGGAAGACCCTGAGCCCTACATTCTTGCTCTCCATCTCTCTCAGAGTCTTCACCACAGTGAGGTCCTCAGCTGGGTCCATGGCACACTCACTAGGAGAGCCCTGCTGTTCTGGAGGAGGCAGAGGCTCCCAGGCCTCTGGAATGAGAGGGCCCTGTGCTTCTCTAGCCTCTGCTGTGTGACAGAGGCAGCGAGTCAGTCTGGAGCTCAGGACCAGACCTGTTCCAGGCTACAGTGTTGGATTAGGATGTGTGCACAGACTGCAGTTGCACAACCTAAGCTGGAGTACTCCATAGGCTAAGCATTTCCGAGTCCTGACATGACACCATTTTGAGTTTCAGATTTTAGAAGCTCCACTTGTATTTATAACACCTCCAGTCTCAGAGAGATTTAGAAGATCTTGTTTAAAAACACTGTTTCACAACCAGGCTCAGGAATCTTTCCACTGCAGCCTCCCAGGCTGCTGGACACAGGCACCACTGCTGTGCCCAAGTGTGTTCTTGATTGAGCAGATAAGGGCATGTGACCCTAAGGAGTGTTTAAGTCAGCTTTGCTTCACTGTGACCAGAAGACCCGAGGGCAGCTGAGAGGAGGCAAAGTCTGTGGGGCTCAAGTCCCTGAGGTCTCAGTCCACAGAAGGCCTTCTCCATTGCTCTGTGTCTGAGGTGAGACAGCATGTCATGGGGAAGGCTTCTGTGGAGGGAGCTCATGATGAGGTCAGGAAGCAGAGAAGGGCAGGGAGCAGAGGGAAGATGTACCCCCAGGGCAGCCACGTCCATCTGCTCACAGTACCCATAGCAGTGGTGGACTGTCAAGGGGCCAGCTGTCCATGGTGTCCATGGGGTAGACTCTTGAGGTGCCAGGGGTCAGTCCAACCCATAGCAGTGGGATTCTGGGTGGTAGAGATAATGCAGTCCAATGTCATCAGCCACTTTGAACTGTGGCTTGCACCAGAGGATCAGAAAGTCCATCTTGTAACTGGCATGGGAGAGCAGTGGAGTGGGGTCTGGTGCCAGCACAGGTGGGCACATGTGTATCCTGGACTCCGCAGTACACGTCCTGCATGTAGGCGCCCCAGGTCAGGTGTGGCCGGTGATGCCTGACCTGTCCAAAGTTTGCCATGAGAGGCAGTGTGGCATCCTGAGCCGTGCAGGAAACAGTCTTTGGTCTGGGTGCTTGCCCAGCAGAGGTGTGTCCCTCTTCTTGAATCTGCTGCAGGGTGTGTGCTGGCCAGGGACCCATGCCTGCTCTGTCTCCACCACACAAACCAGCTGGACTTGGGCTCAACAGAAGGAGGTCCTAGAGCTGTGCAGTGACCATGGGCATTGGACAGCACTGAATGGAAGGTGGGGAACAACAGAACTGGGGACAGTGATAGCCAGCCAGGACCCCCGGGCCTGGAGGGGCAGAGACAGCAGGGCCCAAGAACACTTGTGTGTCGGGCTGCTGCTGGGTGCCTCCAAACCTGGGCATGGGCACTGGCGAGCCCGGTGCCTGCCCCAGATGTCGACTACCTGCTGGTTCGACTCCTTCTACCCGGACACGTGCAGAACCCTGCACAGAGAGTGTGGCTTCATCTGCCTCAAGCCCAACACCAACAAGGTAGCCTTTGTCAGTGCCCAGAACCAGGTACTGCCCACACCCAGTGGAGCAGAGGCAAGGGCCTCACAGACAACCTCCCAGGTGTGCTTCTCAGAGACGATGGAGGCGTGATGTGTGTGTGGGCTGCAGCCACCTCCTGAGAAACAGGGCTTCTGAGAAGGACAGTCTGGCAGCAAGGGCCTTTTCTGGAAGTCTGGCTTGCCCCAGGTTGAGGTCCTTCTGAAATTGTTCATCAGCCACCCTTACCACCTTCATTACTTCAGTCACTAAGACTGCAAGGTCATGGCACACACCTGCAATCCCCAGGACTTGGGAGGCTAAGGCAGAAGGATCCAAAGTTCGAGGCCAGCCTCAGCAACTTAGTGAGGCCCTAAAGCCCTGGTGGTCAGTCTTCAGTACCTAAAAAGACATTATTCTCAAAAAGCTTGCATGACCTTGACCTTGCCCACTTTTTCAAAAACTGCTCCCTTCCTGGATGTTCAGGATGCACCCAGCCTAGAGTGGAGCTGTTCAGGCCCTGGTGGGTTTGGCAGTGGGTGGAAGCCAGTGGGTATGTCCACACCATAGTGCTCCAGTGGGGGCTTCTGGTAGGAGGGCTGGGTCCAGGGCACCTCTGCAGAGGCCAGCCCCCCAGAGTACCCATTCTGTACTATAACACACTCAAAACCCAGAAGGCCATGTGCAGGCAAAAAGGGTCTTGTGCTGGAAGTCTCAGAGTCCAGCCTCCTTTGTGGGGAGGAGGACTCAGAAGCCAGCCTCTTGTGCGGAGGAAGCTGCTCTCTGGAGCCAGAATGGGAGGGTACAGCTGAGCTCCACCCCTCACAGGTGTTGTGGAGGTGGAGGAGGGTGAGGTAAACAGGCTGGAACTGTGCATCACGTCCCACTCCATCACCAGGATCTCCTTCACCAAGGAGCCACATGTGGAGCAGGTGAGCCCAGCCCTCCGCAAGATAGCTGTGGTGTGTGTGCGATGGCCAGTGGGATCTCTGCAGGTGCCTGGTGCCTCCTGTGTCTCCTCCCCCAAGCCCATCTCCCGGGCCTCCTGGCTTCTTCTTGGCTGATAGGCAGGTGGTTGCCAGGCTGCTTCCCTCTCACAAATACCCTTGTGCTTATGTGTAAGTGTTCAGGTTGGCTCACTCCTGGGGGTGCTGCCGCTGCCCCAGTCCCTGGCCTCCCTCTGGTGCTTTGAGTCTGACAGCAGCAGTCAGTACCTCATTCACATTCGAATCCAGGCTTTGATGGAGGACTCAAACTTGCTGGGGTCATGGGTTCTGCTGCTTGGTGTGGGTGGACGCGTGGCCTACTGTGGTTGTCCACCTGCGGTCTGTTTTCCAGCCTGGCTGGTGGTGGGAGCTTCTCTGTAGCCACCTTTCTCGCCAGGTTTCCTTTCATTCCATGGCTTGGGTTCTTGCTCCGTGTTTCCTGTGCTCCTACGGCTTCCTTTACAGTCAGACCCCTGACGTCCCAGACGGGTGCACCTGGTGACTGCTGCAGTCCTGGCTCTCTAGGGCGTGAGCAGTGTCCCTCATGGATGCCACTGCAGGGCATGCAGCCTGTCCCCATGACACCCAGTGCAGGTTCTGGGGCTCTTGTGCCCTTGTTGTCTGCAGGAGGGTCCCACGCACCTCTGTCCACAGGTTCTTTTTATTGAGCATTTTCCTTGCTGGATGGGCTTCTGAATAAGACTTGAGGTTCCAAACTTTTACATGGAGGTCACATGGAACGTGTGAAGTAGCCTGGGAGTGCTGGCTGGCAGGGCTGGTGGGGCCAGCGGCTGTGTGGCTTAGAGCTCTTGGCACCTGGTGCTGGACGAGCACTCTGCTGCTGGGCACCCTCTCAGCCCACAGGCCTTGTAGGGGGTTGGCTTCCAGAGGCTTTTTGCAGCCTCTCTTGGAGGACTCTGCTTCTCAACTTGAAGCAGCCCATGCAGGAACTGGGCATGTCTGACAGAGTGAGCCCAGCAGGCCGGGGAGGTCCTCCTGTGTTGGCTCCATCAGGTGGCATCTTCAGTCCCCAGCTGCATTCCTCCTAGTCCAGGTAGAGTGCTCTCCGTGGCTCTGCTTTCACTGGGCAGGTCCCTGTGGCTGGTCAGGCCAGTGCCCTGGCTGCTGCCAGTGCCGGGCAGCCTCTATGGGTCCTGTGTGCCTGCCTCACTCCCTCTGCCCGGCTCTCCTCCTCAGTCACTTGCCCTGCTGCCTCGTTGGTCAGCCTCTTTCTCCTCCTCACACTCACCAGTGGCCATCTGTTCTTCCAGGGTTTTATTTTTTCTGGAGAACTAGCTTTGGGTTTTATCAATTAAACAAAATGTTCCTCTTTTGCCAGGGGAGGAGGCAGTGCACTGGAGTGGGTGCCTGGGGTGTAGCCCAAGAAGCCAGCACCCAGGCCTGGGTCCTCTGCTGCCACATCTATTTCCTACCCCAGCACTCTGCTGGGTGGGAAGCAGGCCTGCGTCTTCCCCTTGAATCACTGTGGAAACACATCATGCTGGGGTCAGGATCAAGGATGTGGGAGGTGAGGGACTACTGCTTGATGAGCAGCTGTCTGCCCTTCTAGGTACTGCTGGGCAGAAGGCTGTGACCCTGCCATGATCATGTGTTTGGAATTTTTTGGGGGTGGGTACCAGGGATTGATCCCAGAGGCACTCGACTACTGAGTCACATCCCCAGTGCTAGTTTGTGTTTTATTTATAGACAGGATCTCACTGAGTTGCTTAGCACCTCAAGTTTGCTGAGGCTGGCTTTGAACTTGTGATCCTCCTGGCTCAGCCTCCCAAGTCACTGGGATTACAGGCATGCGCCACTGTGCCTGGCCTGGAATTTCTTCACAACAAAGGTGCTCTGCTCAGCATGGCCTTGCTGAGCATGAATTCTACTGCATCCTGAAGCCTTCAGCCTTGTCACAATGTCCCCACACTGTCCTGTTCTACACCTTGATCTTTGGTGGGAGTCACAGGCTCGGTGGGTGCTGCCATCCCACCACATCCTTGCAGCTCTGGTTGGTTCAGTGTTGGGGTCGTCTGTGTTGACAGTGTGTTTGTTGCTCCTGGTGAATGTTCCTTTGGTGAGCCTCACACAGACTCACACTCCTCTTCTTGTGGAGGAGAAGGTTGTGGTCCCTCAACCCCAGGCCTGAGCACACCTGCTTTCCTGGGCTGCCTCTGCTGAGGCCAGAGGTGGCTCCTTTCTCATACACCTTCTTGGTGTTCAAAAGAAGGGCCTTTTCATCTGCTTTGTTATGTGCTTTTCCCACATCCAGCCCCACTCTCTTGCCAGTTACCTAAGCCCATTTCCATACATCAGAAACGAGATGCCTGCCCTCTCATTTCTGTCTCTCATTTCTGCCGTCTCATGTGAGAGCCGCCTCTCCAGGCTGTTTTCTCTGTTTTGGTCCATTGCCTTGCTCTCCGGAAAACTTCCTCATCACCATCTCCACACTGTGGTGGAATTCTGAGCTGTGCTGGAGGGCTTGTTTCCATGGATGGTCTTCTCTCCCTCTCCTGCCCGCCCTTTTAAACATGCTGCTCTGGTTTCATCCACCAGTATGGCAGCTTCTCCTGCCTCTATGAGAGCATTTGTTTTTATTTTTGTTTTTGAGATAGGGTCTTACCTTGCTCCCCCAGCTGATTCTGAACTCTTGCCAGGGTCTATCTTCCTGCCCCTGACTGCTGAATAGCTGGAGCTGCAGGTGCTGCCTGTGCACAGTTTCTCACTGAGTTACTTGTGACGGTTTTAGTTTTCTTCTTTCTCCATTCCTTTTATCCTTCCAACTTGCTTTCTAATATTTTTGTTTGTTTGTTTTTATTTTGCATTTCTTCTTTGAGGTTTCTTTAGATGCATGATGTGCTGGGGGGTCCCACCACCACCCCCATCCAGGTTCATGAGGAGGACTGAGACATAGTGGCACTGGCAGCTAAGACCCCCACAGAAGGGACACAGGGAAGGCAGGAAAGGGACGGGGGCAGGTGGGTCTGGAGGAAATGGGCTCCTGCTCCCCAGGCAGAAGGCACCCCAGGGTTCACCAGAGAGGCAGGTGTGCAGCACTGCAGGCTGCAGGCCCAGGGTGTACCCTCCTGGTGTGTGCTGTGCAGACCCTGGGGGAGAGAGGTTTCTGTGGTGACCCCAAAAAGGAGACTGTCCTGCTGCTGGAAACTGGCCCAACTGCCAGGTTCAGGGCTGGGAATCTCACCTGGTGGCCCAGCACTCTGGGCCTGGCCATGGGCTGGGCTGCTGGTCTGAGGCACCAAAGCCCTGCTCTGTGAAGATGGGGCAGGGTCTGCAGAGTATCTACTTCTTCGATGTCCCCTTTAATTTTGGTTTTCTGTGCATCTGCTGCTCAGCATGTGGACACATTTTTAAGATTTTAAAGGTACGATTCATGTACTATAGCAATTAGTTCCTTAAAGTGTGTAATTCTGTGACTTTTAGTGTAACCACAGAGTCGATTTTAGAGCATATTCACATCCCCAAAGAAACCTTGTGCCCCCAATTGTCTCCCCAGGTCCCCACCCTCCCTGGTCCTCAACAGACACTCATCCATGTCTCCAAACTGGCCAGTTCTGGACACTTCCAAAGGTGGGGCCATTTTCTTGTGTTTGGCTTCTCTCCACTGAATCTGATGTCCTCAAGGTGTGGCCAGGGGAGGAGACTTTCTATTTATCCCCTGGTACTGACAGGCAGGCTAGGGTCATGCTGCCTGTGGTCAGAAATAGTTCCTAAGGGCCTCCTGAACACTCCTTGGCAAAACTGTTCCTAGGATGTGTTCCCCACTGCCACCTGGGTCCAGCATGTTGGGCGAGCTGTCTCCCTGTGTCCTCTGCAGACCTTGCAGAGTCTAGGCTACTGGATGCTGCCCGTGGGCACTGCTCCCCAGTCCTGGCCATGCCCATCTTGTCTGTGCCATCTGCTGTCCATCCACTTGTGTTGTAGCCCACCATACCTGGCAGCAGCCTGGACAATCCAGGGCTGCCTGCTGTCCCCAGAGGTTCAGAGAGGACCCAGGACCCAGAGCCGCCTTTCCTAGTGTCTGGCAGGAGCTCTTACAGCCAGAAACTGCCCTCAGCCACTTATATGCAGCACAAGTAGCTCTGCAGGTGGAGAAACAGAAGTTCAGTCCACGTGCTTCAGGGTGCAGTCCTGCCCTTGTGGTTCTGTGTTGGTGCCCTGCTGAAGCCGTTGTCCTGACCCTCACACTCTGCCTCCTGAAGACTCACAGTTGATTCTGAAACCTCTCTGAGTCCCCTGCCCACTGTACAGTGGGGCTTTCCTGCCCTCTCAGGGGTAACCCACTGCCCACACCTGCAAGGAGGCACCATCTGCCACCTGCTGTCCATCTCTGGGCCACTTCATCTGTCCCAGTTCCTTGGTGGAACATGTTTTAGCTGTTTGGGAATCCGCACAATTGTGATCAACTTGCATATGATCCTCCCACCCTCCACCCCTGTGTGCAGTGTGATACATGCAGGTGGACAGACAGAACAAGACCCTTGCAGGAAGACTCTGCTCCTCAGGTGCCCACAGGGTCCCCTGGGGCATGTCCTTGAGCTGGAGGGCTGGCAAGTGGCCAGAGAGTGACTGCCTGTGTGTGTCTGTCCTTTCCCCCAGAGGGACCCACAAGAGGCAGGAGTGAGGCCAGGGATTTAACCATGGGCTGAGGGTGGGGCCGGGGCAAGGTGATGAATGTGAGGGTGGGACCTGGGGGGGTAGGACTGAGGACTGGGGGCATGGCCTGTAGGTTGGCTGCTCCTCTGCAGTGCTTGCTGGGCACTCTCTGGGCACCTCTGGAGGCTGGGCCTTGGGGAGTGGACAGTCTGTGGGCTGGTGCTGCTGCCCACATTTTTGGTTTGTTTTCTTTCCTTGTGTGTGTACTGGGGATTGAACCCAGGGGTGTTTAACCACTAAGCCACACTAAGACCCAGCCCTTTCTATTTTTTATTTAGTGACAGGGTCTTGTTAAGTTGCTGGCCTCAAACTGGTGATCCTCCTGCCTCAACCTCCTGAGCTGCTGGGATCACAGGTGTGGCCACTGCACCCTGCTGGCAATCTCCCACCCAGATCCACCCCAGCCCTCTCTGTCTCCTGTGAGGGTCTCATTCTGTCTCTCCACCTGCGTGCATCACTCTGCACTTTGAGACATGCGGGGTTTGCCACCCTCCTGGGCTTGAGGCTCATCTGCCATCCTGTGGGTAAGTGCTTGCTGCCCTCAGGGTCTGCTGGGTCTGTGCTCCAGTCCTGGATCCACCCTCCCTTCTTAAGTGGTGCATTTAGAAGAACAGAACACTTAACTCTGTTATCAGTTCCTTGGTTTGTAGTTAGTGTTTTCTGTGTCCCGTCAAATATTTTTACTTAAGCCAAACTGGAGAGAGTTCCATCTCAC
Organism: Sciurus vulgaris; assembly: GCF_902686455.1. Lineage (NCBI taxonomy): Eukaryota > Metazoa > Chordata > Mammalia > Rodentia > Sciuridae > Sciurus > Sciurus vulgaris. Next base: position 65,327,504 of record NC_136477.1, on the reverse strand, counting down.
ATTCCTCAAGAGGCTTCTTGGCCTTTCCTTTGGCTTGAGGTCTGTGGCATGGGGCCAACTGGTCCTTACAGTGTGCAGTAGTGGCCAGGTGCCCCCACCATATTCCCTGGTTCCAGCACTGGTACTTGAAGACTCCCTTCCACTTGAGGGTTGTGAGTCTGTTGGTGGGGCTCGACCTCCAGACTCCATGCTGTGGACAGAAGGAAGTCCCCCATTCCTCCAGGGCCTTCCTCTGAAGATGGCCTGGGGAGAATAATAGGAAAGGATGGGGAGGGTTCTTAGTGCAGAGCTGGGGCTTTGACCTGGAGTGTGTGAGGTCCCTATGGTATTTGGGGGTAGAATTTAGGGAGTCTGTGATTTTGGAAAGGAAAAAAATTACTTCTTTATTTTCATAAATCTCTACATCTAGCATTTCCTTCAGTTACCAATGTAGTCAACAAAACAACAAATAGTATGACTTGTACTTTCAAATTTATTGCAAGCATAGATGTATCCCCATGGTGACTCTGGCAGAGACCCTGAAATATCGTTTTCACTTATCGCCATTGTGAAGTCACCGGGGTGTGAGGTTATTCTCTAGGTCCTGCTATTTAACAGGTTAATGAGAAGTGGCTTTCTACATCACAGATTTGGTTATTTAACATTTTGATAACTGTCTTTCAATATTGTTGGTTTTATGATTCTATAAATTTATTCTGTTCTTTTAAAATGTTCTTCTGAGAAGGGACTGAAGATCAGGAATTCTGGGGTGGCAGGGGAGCTTGGGGGCAGACTAGAGCTGTCCAAGTCACATCAGAGCATGGAGAGGTGCCAGGGTCCTTAGTAAGGCAGGTGTGGCAGGAACAGGTGGTGCTTGTGGACAACTGCCTAGAAGGCAGGCCTGGAGGGGTGCTGGAGGGGACAGCTCATGCCCACTGTCCTGAAGATGGGCCCACGTGTCCAACCACACCCCCATCCCTGTGCCTCTGGTGTGATGCCAGAGAAAGCCGCTCGCCCTCACCCACCCACCTACCTCTCCCCTCATCTACTCCATTTTCTGAACTTGCTGAGCCCAGTTGTCATTTCCTTTCCCAATGAAATCTTTTCTCCTTCCTTCCAGGAGTTTCCTACTCTCCCTCAGAACCCAGCTCACATAGGAGAGAGGATGCCCCCATATAGCAGCGGTCACTTCCATGACTCCCTCTCCTGGGGACACATTGTGGTAGCTTTTTCACAACCACCCCATTTGCCTCCATTCACTCACATGGTTCCTGACACAGTCTACACTTAGCAGATGTCACCAGTGTGTGGAATGGTCCAGGGAAATCAACACAGGACCAATCCAGGTCGAAACAGCTGCAGGGTCCAAGCAGTGTGCTCCTGCCCTCCACCAGGCCCTGGGTCCTCTTCCATCCGACTCACTTGTCTGGAAGCTGCAGAGTGCAGGTGAAGGTTCCTTGGGTGACTCCTCTGGAACTGTCTGTGATAAAGGGCCCGACCTCTCTAGCCCTTAGAGTCTACCTACCTACAAAAGAGAAGCGACAGAGAGGCGAGCTTCGCGGGGATCAGCCTGCGGTCCGCTCCTCCCAAAGGATGGAGGACACAGGCCCGCCGCCCAGCACTTCCATGAGGCTTGAGTGAGGTGCACCGGCTAGAGCCAGCACGGGGTGCCTTCCTCTGCGTCCTACCAGGAGCGCGGCTGCCCTCAGAGGAGGAGGAGGAGGAGGAGAAGCATGTCCGACGGTTTCGATTGGGCTCCAGGTACTGGTCGGGCTGAAGTGGAGCCTGGGCCACGGAGGGGGCGGGACTGAGAGCGGCGGGTTCCCAAACGAAGCAGGGCCTGCTGAGCGGTCGCGGCATGAGCTACAGCCACAGCCCAAAGCCCTGGGCTTCCTGCAGCCACCGCCTCTGCACCAGCCCAGGACGACCCCGCCGCCAGGGGCCCAGAGCGACGCCACCGCAGGCTCCCAGTGGCCTCCCTCGCCCGGGGTGCTCCCAGAACAAAGGAGGCTCCTGAGAGCTCCACCTAGTCCACAGTATAAAATCCCACCACAGAACTTCGAGTCAGCAATGGCTAAACCCCAGGTGGTTTTGTCTCCTGTGTTAATGTCTAAACTGCCAATGCCCCTGAAATTTACCCATCATGTTATTCTTCTGAAAGAATAGACATTTTTTTAAGCTGTCTGTTTTATCTCAACTCCCTAAGGTTTCCCTCCCAGTAATGGGAACAAAGTCCTTAAAGCTGTTCCAGGAAACAGCCCCAAACAGAGAGTAAAAGAGTAAATTGAGCCTGATAGCCAGATAGTGCTCAAACAGTAGGATTACCAGAAACTATTGCAGAATCTACAGCCTGTTGTAAAACATTGTGAAACATGTTGTCAGCAAACCCAGACCCCCTTTGAAATTTCCTGGCAGCTTTGTTCCCCCTTTTCCCCCTTTCATGTGCGATCCCTCCCGATGTGTGGTTTCTGCCTTTATAAACCTACAAGATTTTCTGCTAGGGACTCGACTCCTGGAGTTGGGTCCCAGCGCGCTGGAATAAACACCTCTTGCGGTTTGCATCAAGTGACGCCTCCTGCGGTTGATTGGGGTTGCCGTCCATCCATGGGACAGAGTTGGGGTTTCCTTTTTGGGGGGGCCTTACATTTGAGGGCTCGTCCGGGATAAGATGGCCCCCCTCATCCGCGGAGTCGACCTTGGAGGTAAGAAGGGGTACCCCGAAGTTGTCTGTCTTTGTCTTGTGTTTTGTTAGTTGGTCTGGTTCTGTGAGCGCGCTTTCGGTTTTGGTGGCAGCCGTTCGGTGACTCGTGAGAGTGGCCGAACAGTGGCCGGCAGACCTGCCTGGGGGGCCACAGGTTGCAGCCCTGGGGGACGCCCTAAGGGTGGAAGGAGAGCCAGGGACGCCTAGTAGTCTCCGTCGGTAAGGGCGCTGATGGGGTTCAATTGGTGGATCAGAGATTGGTGCCCGTCTGTATCTGGTTCTGTTGTGTGTTTGTGGTGGACAAGGTGGAGGAAGGGTTGGAACAACTGGGGGGTTCTCGGACCGGGCTACTCTCGGGTGGACCCCAAAGGTTCCTTCTCTGGACTCCCCCTCCCGACAGCCCTGAAGGGTAACTTAGCAAAGTAGCTTCAGTCTCAAAAGTAATGAAAAATAAGGTCTCATAATTTTAACATCCAACCTGTCTGGATGAGATGGCTAAAATGCCTTAGACACAGAGTTTCTGTTAAAACCTGTTAGATCCTTCCAGATCTCAGTCAAGGCTTACATTGAAATAAAATAAAAGAAGCCTAAAGGCTCAGTAGGAGACCGGTCTCAAACCCAGGGAAAGAAAAGGTAAAAAGAGTCTTTAAAACTCCAGCAAAGTAAATGCTATATTTTTAATTATATGTTTTTTTGAGCTCATGATTTTTTGATCAGTTCTATTTTTTATTCAACTAGAGTTTTTGAACATCTGTTACATTGCAAGGGAGATTCACCTATAAAGTTACAAGGGCTTGATTTTGTGTTATTTGTATGTTGTGCTGTCTGATGTCATGTTTTGTCTGTATCAAAACTGAACGCTCCTAAAATTAAAATTTAAAAATGGATCCAGATACTTTTAATTCACGTGATTTAAAAAGGTTCAAATTGGGTAAACTAATAAGAGTAAAATGTCTTTGAAAATAACTTGCAAGTCTCTAGGTGGTCAAGCTAATAAAATATTGATGTTAATAAAATGTCTAATATCAATTGTTTCTAGGACTTTTCTTCAACAGGGAAGAGACAGCAAATACTGTTCAGGACACTTGTCTGATATCTTGGTTTTTTACAGAATAAGTGAATTAGAGTCAACATGTATGGGATTACTCTAATGTGTTTGTAGAGACATCTGATTAATTTACAAAGTTAAAATGCTAATTGTTAAATAACATCGAGTACTTTTAACTCCTTAAATTCCATGGGGTATCATACTTAAACATTATTGGTGTTTTCATAGGTTGGTAAATAAAAGGGTTTAACCTTGCTTTATGTCATCACTAAACTAAAAACAAGGTTACTAAGAGTTATGTCCTAACAAGTGCAATTCTATATACAAAGGGTCCCAAAAAGTTTCAACTGTGTTTCAATTAGAGTACTATAAACAACAGAATATTTAATCTTATTAAAATAGAGTAATTTATCTAAATTCAGAAATTTCATAAGAGTTGTTTCAGAATGTGAACAAAAAGGGGACAATGAATAGGAAAGAGAAAATAAAAGGTTCTAGGTATGGAAATATATTTAGTAAAAGGAAAAAGGAAATGTTTCTGGGTAAGAAAGTGCTTGTGTGATGAAATACATGAGGGTCTAAGTAAGTGCTAAGAAAGTCTGTGTAAGTAAAGGGCAAGTTTCAACAAGTTTGTGTGTAACTAAGTTTGTTTATATGTATGTGAGACAGCTAAAACTATTGAAGGTTTTTCCTAAGGTGAAATACTAACGTTCTGATATAAACCAAAGTTTAATCTATGTGGTAGAATGACATGGTAAAATGACAAGGATTTGAAACACTAATTTACTCTTTGTGTCTATTAAGTTTTATTCTTTAGAACAATTAGTCTTAAAAATTGGGGTGTATACAATTATGGTTAAACAACTATTACAGAGTATTGTACTTTGTTACAGAGCCTACATTTCTCTTTAAAAACTCAATTTGGTAAGATAAAAGTGTCAAAGTATTTGTGAAATGGTCACTAGTTGTATATTAAATGTGTTCATATTTTTCAGGACCACAAGTTTTTAAAGCAAGGAATTTATTAAGCTCTGCTATTCTCCAGATTAAACTTGTCTGTAATGGTAATCTTAAACTTATAAAGAGTAAATTTTATTGGGGATTTATTTCTATCATTTAATGTTCTATTATAGGACCTGCTATCAATAGGGTATGTGTAAAATTTGTTACTTTTTACACTGAGATAAAGAATTTCAAATGTAAATGTATTTCTAAACATTAGAGTCTGATTTGTTTAAAGGTTAATATTGTGAAATATGAAAGAAACATGAAACATTTTGCCACTTAATCACACAAAAGGAAAGTTAAAAGCTCTCTCAGCCTTTCTTTGATTCATGTTTTAGATACTATGTTAAATTGTGTTAATTATAAAGTTTATATAGACTCAGGAAACAGTATATGTAAACTACTTAATGGTATTTAAGGAAAAGAAGCAAAGATCAACATCAGAATTAGAACACTTAAGATCTGTAAAGAGCCACGCCTTACCTGAGATAAGGCTCTGCCTCCCACCTTACTGTGTGTAGAATAGCTCCAAAATAAGCCAGACTTCAGCTTATTTAAAGTTATAGTCAAAAGATTGGTTCTTGTTGTAAAAGTACTGTGATCTCAAATAGGGGATAGAATGCAGTTCTCAATCAAAATTCAAGATAGCTATTATACAAGCTGAATATATTTTTACTCTTGCTAATTTCATTTTGTAAAACTGTTACCTGTTAATGTTTTGCAGAAGTAGCTGCTCCAAGAACAAACAACCTAGGTAACTTGTGATAATAAGCCATCACCTATAGAATAGATAGTGGTAACTTCCAGTACTAATGCAGACTCCAGTTAGATAAAAGGGTAAATAACTGTAAAGTTATGGACATTAAAGTTAAAGCCCATTACTCTTAATTTATGACTGGTGAGACTGGCTTGCTGGATAATTAAGATCAAACTTAGAAATTGGAGTTAAATACAGAGGTCAAGAAAAGTCCATATTTGGGTCTTGCCCTCAACGTTAGCCTGAACCCAGGGAGTAAGAGAACTTCTCTAAGGAGCGTTGCAACTCTGGGTCACACAACCTCCTGATCAAGGAGATTGTTGAGACTAGAGGATGAAAAATTATCCAGTGCATCTGCTGCAGAGGAGGGTCATGGAAAAGGGGAAACATCCCTTGATGTTTCTAAAGGAAGTCACCTCATCAAGAGACCCTGCCTAATCAAAGTCACTGGTGGAGCTAAGGAGCCGCTCTTAAGTTCTGTACGAGTGACCCCTGTGGGAACTCAGCTGACTCTTTAACAAGACAGGAACCAGGTCAATTTGACCAACTTGATCATAGATACCCAGCAAAACAGTTAAAACCAAAATATAGCCATTCTTGGGCATTTAAAGGAAATAATAGTTAAATGTAACTTAAGATGTACACTTGTATTAGCCCACTAGAATAAAGGCTGGAAGCTACAAATGAAAGAAAGATTCTTCAGCAAATGTGCCTGATAACTATCAAGAGAAACTGCCAGAGTCAGAAGTTTTTAGTCAGTTTAAGACCTTCCTAAGCTACACAGGTAGACTTAATCTATGTTTGTTAGTATGATTATCTATTCCTAAGTAACAGAAGTATAGAGATCTCTAGTAAACACAGGTTATACCAATAAAGGGATATTTTACAAAATCAGATGACATTAAGTAGCTTAACTATATTTTCTGGGGACATCTATGACAATGTTAAAGTCCCCAAATAAAGGCCTTGTTCTCTCCAGCCTTTGCTAGGCCTAGTTATGGGAACAATTTCTCAGTTCTTCCACATCCTGGTGAGAGATTAACTTCTGTCATTTTCATGATACTCAGTGGCATGTTTCAGATGCTGCAACATTTACTTTGTGCTAATCTCATTTCAGTACTCATGTCTTTTTGTTCTTCTATCATAGAAGCAGCCGCCCCCAGATGACTTTACAAACTGCTCTTCCCCAACCAGGCTTCTTCCTGGGACCCCTTGATTGACCTGATTTTTAGAAAAGGAACTCCAAGCTGCTTGCCCCACGCCACCCACTTCCAGCTCGAAGAAGCTAGAGCGGTCATCGACCTCCTTCCCCAGCAGCATGGAGTTCCTGAGATTAGAGGGGGGAATGAAGCCAGAATTGGAAACAGGTAGTTAGTGTAGAAATAGGGGATCGGGTCAAATCAAGGAAATGGCCATAAAATCATCTGCCTCTGGAAGTTGGAGACTGCCCCTGGAAGAATGGAATGTCAAGGATCTCCGGAGCCCATTGATTACCAAATTTACCTGCCTTTATCAAGGACTGTTTACCAAGGACTGCAAACAAGGGGCTGCTAATTGGTGGCCCGCCCCCTGGGCTCTTGCCTGCCTGAAATCACCTAGTCACCTTCATCAGGGAAAGAGTAAGTGCTGTACAGGTACTAATGCTCAGGCAACAATACCAGTCCCTCTGCCAAGGAAATAGCTTTGGAGAAGAGTATATAGAGACAGAAGTTCCATGATTAGATCTTACCAGAAAAGAAAATGGGGAAATGAAAGAATGGACATTTTTTTAAGCTGTCTGTTTTATCTCAACTCCCTAAGGTTTCCCTCCCAGTAATGGGAACAAAGTCCTTAAAGCTGTTCCAGGAAACAGTCCCAAACAGAGAGTAAAAGAGTAAATTGAGCCTGATAGCCAGATAGTGCTCAAACAGTAGGATTACCAGAAACTATTGACCAGAATCTACAGCCTGTTGTAAAACATTGTGAAACATGTTGTCAGCAAACCCAGACCCCCTTTGAAATTTCCTGGCAGCTTTGTTCCCCCTTTTCCCCCTTTCATGTGTGACCCCTCCCCATGTGTGGTTTCTGCCTTTATAAACCTACAAGATTTTCTGCTAGGGACTCGACTCCTGGAGTTGGGTCCCAGAGCGCTGGAATAAACACCTCTTGCGGTTTGCATCAAGTGACGCCTCCTGCGGTTGATTGGGGTTGCCATCCATCCATGGGACAGAGTTGGGGTTTCCTTTTTGGGGGGGCCTTACACTTCTAATTATAGAGAATCCCACGAGGATGGTTGTGAGGATTATCCCACTCTATCAGAATATGTTCAAGATATTTTTTTTTTAATCATCTTACAGGGCAGCCTGGCAGTTTTGAAACTGAAATCGAACAGTTTGCAGAGAGCCTGAATGGCTGGGTTACAACAGATGATGCTTTGCAAGATCTTGTGGAACTCATCTACCAACAGGCTACATCTATCCCAAATTTCTCTTATATGGGAGCCCGCCTGTGTAATTACCTGTCACATCATCTGACAATAAGCCCACAGAGTGGCAACTTTCGCCAATTGCTACTTCAAAGATGTCGGACGGAATATGAAGTTAAAGATCAAGTTGCAAAAGGAGATGAAGTGACTCAAAAATGATTTCATTCATTTGTACTCTGTCTGGGAGTTTATCTTAACTTGGAGATGAAGGGAACAAATGGACAGGTTACAAGAGCAGATATCCTGCAGGTTGGTCTCTGGGAATTGCTGAATGCCCTATTCTCTAATCCTATGAATGACAGCTTATTTTGTGCAGTAAAATTACTGAAGTTGAGAGGGTCAGTTTTGGAAGATGCCTGGAAGGAAAAAGGAAAGACTGATATGGAAGAAATTATTCAGAGAATTGAAAATGTTGTCCTGGATGCAAACTGCAGCAGAGATGTAAAACAGATGCTCTTGAAGCTTGTAGAACTCCAGTCAAGTAATTGGGGTAGAGTTCATGCAACTTCAACATATGGAGAAGCAACACCTGAAAATGATCCTAACTACTTTATGAATGAACCAACATTTTATACAACTGATGGTGTTCTTTTCACTGCAGCTGATCCAGATTACCAAGAGAAATATCAAGAATTACTTGAAAGAGAGGACTTTTTTCCAGATTATGAAGAAAATGGAACAGATTTGTCAGGGGGTGATGATCCATATTTGGGTGATATTGATGATATGATGGACCCAGAGATTGAAGAAGCTTATGAAAAATTTTGTTTGGAATCAGATCATAAGTGAAAACAGTAAAGTTAAATTTCAGCATATCAGTTTTATAAAACTGTTTAGGTATGGTGATTTAGCAGAACACAGGAAAGCAAGAAAATGTGTCACACTTATACCAAATTAAGGATGTTGAGTTATGTTACTAATGTATGCAACTTTAATTTTGTTTAACACTATCTGCCAAAATAAACTTTATTTCCTATAACTTAAAATATGTATATTTATAAAATAGTTTATCATGTACAGTTAATTCCATTGTTTTGGCTGCAATAAAATTGATTTTGAAATAAATGAAATGTTGAAAGTAGATTTTGCTAGCTGGTTAGATATTTACACCTTAAGTTCTTGAGGGGGAAATATCTTAGCCTAGAAATACATATTACTGCAAAAATGTAGATTCTTTTTTTAGGTATGACTACTATAGATTTTCAGTTTGACATGTCTCATACTAATCACAATCATGAACTCTTTAAAGTCTTGGAATATATCAACAACTGATTTACATATGTACATGCTATTTGATACCAGGGGCTTTAAAAATGTCATTAATGGAAAAAAACAAACAAACAAACAAACAAACAAAACAAACTTACAACTCCCCTACTAAACAACCAAGACTCACCCTTCACTGATTTTTTTTTCTAATTCAAGAATTGTTCTTTTGTTTCACCTCACTAACTTCATTGCCCTCATAGTTCCTTATCCTTTCATCCTCCCATGGGGCTCTCCCTCCCTCCCACTGCTGTTCCACTTCAGACTTCAGCTGCCATCCTTCATTTGTTCACCTAGGCTGGGCACCTGCTGAAGACCAGACCCTGAATGCAGTTGCAGGGACGCACAGATGGACAAGGTCATTGTGGCTCTTGCCCAAGGAGCTTCATCAGGGGACACTTGCACACATTCAATCCATGCCAATTGGCAAGTAGCATCCCTCCAACCTTCTGATACTCTGGAAGGCTGAGGCTGTGTAGGAGAAGCACCTGACCCAGGCCTCACAGCTGGACAGTGGCAGAACCCTGTTTGAGCCTCCTGTGGTCCCATCTTGTCAGCCCCCCAGGCTTCCTGGGGACTTCTGTGTGCTCCTGGTATGTGGCAGCCCAAGGAAGCCATCCTCAGACAGATGGCACTTAGTGCAGCTGCAGGGCTCCCCAGTGCTCTCCATCTCATCTGTGCTGCTGGGACAGGGGATCACAGGAAGAAGCAGGAGGTGCCTGTAGGCTGGAGTGACCCAGGGCAGGTTGTGAATGCTGCTCTGCTCTCCTCTCCTTTCCTTTCTAGAAAGGACAGGTAAATAGCTTAGCTGTGGCTTGGTGAGGTGGAGTGTCCCTGGAAGAGCCTGGAATGGCTCCTCTCCCAGGGCCCCCGAGGGAGCTCACTTTGCCAACTCCTGCTTTCCAGCCTCCGGCCTCTGGCACTGAAGCCAGAATTGGGAACAGGTAGTTAGTGTAGAAATAGGGGATGGGGTCAAATCGAGGAAATGGCCATAAAATCATCTGCCTCTGGAAGTTGGAGACTGCCTCTGGAAGAATGGAATGTCAAGGATCTCCGGAGCCCATTGATTACCAAATTTACCTGCCTTTATCAAGGACTGCAAGCAAGGAGCTGCTAATTAATGCCCCCTGGGCCCTTGCCTGCCTGAATCACCTTGGCCCTCCCCCTGCCCATGGCTTCTCACTTAATGCAAAACCAGGCCTAGTCACGTAGGCAGGAAGGAGAGATAAGTGGGGGACAGAACTGGAGAACAAAAGAGAATTTAATGTATAAAAGATGTAGGGTGCGCTCACTTCTTGGGACTTTAGAACATCAGCTATGGCCCTCTTCTCCCTGCCTGGAGCAGTCTGTATTATTATCTTTAAATAAAACCTGCTTAATATGCTTGCCTTGGCGTGCTTCTCTAGTGTTCAATCTTCAACATTAGAAGAAGCAGAACTCGTCACCGGTAAACGGCGGTATCAGCACCATGAGAACATATATTCTCTGGCCACCCAGTTTGTGGTGCTTTGTTGTGGCCGCCTCCAGGAGAACCCGAGTCTGTTGTCCCTGGCGGTCTCCTGGCATGAAGGTGTGGTTAGAGAGGGACCCCTTTTTCTAGTCCTTTGGATACTGCTCTGAATAAAGCTCATCCCCAGGGTGGACCAGACCTGCAGCCCAGAGCACAGGGCTGGATGAAAGGAGGCAGGAAGGGGCCATCCTCAGGTGCTGGCCACATTGCAGACACCCTCTGGCCTTGCATGGAGCCTGTGCCCCACTAGGCATCACTGGGCCTAAACACAGGCAATCAGCTGGGGGTGCATGGGAAATGAGGGATCAGGGCTGCCATTGTAGATTTGGGAGCCACCTACCTGCAGGTGAAAGAATGGACATTTTTTTAAGCTGTTTGTTTTATCTCAACTCCCTAAGGTTTCCCTCCCAGTAATGGGAACAAAGCCCTTAAAGCTGTTCCAGGAAACAGCCCCAAACAGAGAGTAAAAGAGTAAATTGAGCCTGATAGCCAGATAGTGCTCAAACAGTAGGATTACCAGAAACTATTGACCAGAATCTACAGCCTGTTGTAAAACATTGTGAAACATTTTGTCAGCAAACCCAGACCCCCTTTGAAATTTCCTGGCAGCTTCGTTCCCCCTTTTCCCCCTTTCATGTGTGACCCCTCCCGATGTGTGGTTTCTGTCTTTATAAACCTACAAGATTTTCTGCTAGGGACTCGACTCCTCGAGTTGGGTCCCAGCGCGCTGGAATAAACACCTCTTGCGGTTTGCATCAAGTGACGCCTCCTGCGGTTGATTGGGGTTGCCGTCCATCCATGGGACAGAGTTGGGGTTTCCTTTTTGGGGGCCTTACACAGGTAACATGTAGGTACAAGTAAGTGGTAGACCAGCCTTGTCCACCTGCAGTGTCTGCTTCCCAGGAAACACCATTCTGATCTGAGATCCAGCAAAGATGAGAGCAGTCTCATACCAGGTTCAGCCAGTGTCCCTCCTAGGCACCTCTCTGTAAATTTGATATTTATTTTCATTAATCAAATTAGGAACCTAATCAGCATTGATTGCTACACTTCAGATTTTTGCAACTTTGATTGATGTGTGTTTGTGTGCTTTCAAAACATGTGATATTTGTAGGCACATATTCCTGGCATGTGAATAAACATATGTGATTTTATCTAAATATCCCAGTATATGCACATGGTCTGTGTGTTTTGTTTTTTGGGCTTCATGCCCTGATCAAACATGCTGATAATGGGGTTTGCTTAGCCTGGGCCTAAGGTTTGCTTTGATTCTCTTTTCAAAGGTCTCTGCATTTCCCAGAACATCAGTTCCAGAGAAGTGTGCAAAAGGACTGTAGGACACACAGTGCCCCAGGAAGGGCCTGGCTAGGATGGTGTTAACCAGGGAATGCCCAGAAACAGTTCCCATGAGACATGACCAAAGGAATCCCAGGTCAGGTGGTGGCATGGGGTAGCACTCTGAATCCATCAGTGCAGTCTTCCATATGCAGGGCTGCCATTTCTGTTTGTGGCTTAGCTGGCCCCAGCCAATTGAATAGCCTTGGGGGTCTAAAAGACCTCGCCAGCCTTGGGCTGTACATGGTAACAGGGGCCAGTCCAGCACCAGAGTTGCCTATCCCCCAATCTGGGTGTACAGAACACAGCTAGGACAAGGATGAGGACAAGGATGGAAGAACAGAAGGTTCCCAAACATTGCCATTGGTGGGTAGAGTCCCCCGGAGGGAGCACGGGGCAGCAGATGCCAGTGGACCTGGGGAAATGCATGTATGCCAAAGACCAGGAATGTTCTGGGGGGTTTCTTTGTGGAACCTGATAACTCAGTTGCTGGAGAAGACCCTGGGCTGGGAAATCAATGACAAGATCCTTTGAAAAGGGTCAGTGGGGTCTCCCTGGAATCCCCTCCTCCCCACACTAAAGCATCAACAAGCTCCCAGCTTCTAGGTGGCTTGGTCTCCTGTGACCAGCACTTCTCTCAGTCTAGGCAGCAGATGGTAGCCAAGCCCCAGGGCAGCTTGACCAGGCTTGTCAGTGCCAGTGGCCATCACCTAGGTATCCCCAGTCTGGAGATTCTTGGTCCAGGAAGGGATTGGTGGGCAACTGTCAATGGTGGCTCACCTTTGCATGAGCCACAGCAATCCCAGATTGCCCCCAAATTCACACACGGAAGCCTAGCTCCTGAGGTGATGCTATGTGGAGATGGGAACATGGGAGATTATTAGGGTTAGATGAATGCATGAGAGTGTGGCCCTCATGATGGGATTAATGCTCAGAGAGGAGACACCCGAGAAATTCATCACCTTCTCTTTCCTCCATATGAACAGGCTAGGAAGAGAACCCTCACCAGACCTGACAGACTCGCCCCTGGCCTCAGACTTTCAGCCTCCAGCTCTGTGAGAACCTAAGTGCATGTGTGTTTTAAGCCACTTGTTTATAGTGTTTTGTTGTGGAAGCTCACACTGACTCATACAGACTGTGGTAAGCAGGCAATGTGTCTGTGAGTACTCTGAACTGAGTATCCCAGTGTCATATGTTGAAATCCTAACCTTAGGTCCTCTGGCTGATTGTATTAGAGATAGTCTTTTTTTTTTTTTTTTTGATGTTTGGTATTTATTTTATTAAAAACATAATCCAGGGAAGGAAGCAAGATGAACATGAAGTAAAGTGACTTGCCCATCCTGGTCGCACAGGGGCCAAGGCAAGACTGGGATTAGGATCCTAACACCATGTCATTCCTACAATAATTTCTATTATTGTCAGAAATGGAAAGTTGGAGAGATACAGAGATCAGGTCACCAAAGACTAGCTCCTCATTATTTTTGCTCAAGCAAGTCTGTGTTTCTATACTGTCTCCATCCACACTCATAGACATTTTCATGGCCCATCCACTATTTCTACACTTTATCACACACATCAATCAAAGCCCTAGGGATTTATCATAAACAGAAGTTGGGACCCCTTGAATCCTTTCTATCCTCTTCCCTCCCAACCTATCCCTCCAGGGGAAGTCAGTAAGCCATCATGTAAGAGGAACAGGAATGAGTGAAAGCAGGTAATGTTTTCTTCAAAACCCTCTGAAACAGCCACCAAATCCTGTTGGCTCCAGTTGAAAATCTGGTGGAAGAGGTAAGGACTTTAGCTCTCATCCTCAAGATTCTCCATGTCTACATCCTGGGGGGGTTTGTTCTTCTTTTGTCATTTGGGCTGTGGTTTACTAGTCGTGGCTGGTTTTGAAGGGATTTCCACTTCCATTGCTGCCTTTTCTTTCTGAGCAAGTCAGATATGCTGCAGGAGTTTTCTGCATTTCTTTCCTGAGAGAGAGTAATATTGGCACATGCACTGGATGCCTGCTTCTTGAGGTGATGCTGTGTTATCTGCCCTTGGTCTATCACAGCCCTGACCATCTGATGCCTCAGTTGCTTCTCTCTGTTTGACACCCACCAGAACTTGAATGGCTTCTACTTCAGTTCCATTTGGGGCCAATTAATCTTCCCTCTGGACCCCCATGGGTGCTGCTCCTTACTCCTCTGTGGTCCTCCTAGAGATACTGTCTTTATAGTGGCAGCCAAGTCAAAATGAGGTCACTCAGGCCAGCCCTAGTCCAACCTGACTGGTGGGTGTCTTCATGAGAAGAAATAGGGATTCTAGACACATTGTGAGGGAAGACACATGTAGACAGCCATCTGTAAGTCAAGGACACCAACCCTGATCACAGCACCATGTCAGGCTTGAGCCCTCCAGAACTGACAGGAAATAAATGTGTGCTGTGCAAGACTGCCAGTCTGTGGCCCTCTGCTACAGCAGCCCCAGGAAGCTGAACCAGCAGGGCAGCCTCCAGAACAGCCTCCATGATGCTTCCTCCCAGACACGAGCCGATATCCACAGAGAAACAGGACCAATAGAATATGTATGTGTAAATATTAACAGATTTATTTTAAGGAAGTCACAGGCAGGCAACTGCTAGAGACTCAAGCAGGAGCAGACACAGAATTCTCTCCCTCAGGAAAGCTGGGTTTGGCTCTTGAGGCTGGGACTGATTGAATGAGACCCACCCACATTTTCAAAGCTGTTCTCCTTTACTTAAAGTCTGCTGACTACAAGTGTTAACCACACCTGTAACCTTCTTTTTCCCCAGAGAAACACCTGGATTTGAATCTCATATAGTCACTGGGTGCTACAGGCTGGCCCCATTAGCAGCATGATGATCCCCCACCTGAGGAGTGTGGGCTGGACCTGACACCACATTTCTTGTGAGAAAATAGAGCAAAAGTGATGGACTGTTACTTCCAATATTAGGTCATAAAAAGACTGTGGCTCTGCCTTAGCCCAGTCTCTCTCCTCTGTCATACTGGAGCAGGGTAGGTCTTTGGAGAGGCCCATGGGGCAGGGAACTGAGGGAGGCCTCTGGCCACCAACCAGCAAAGAACTGAATCCTGCCAATAGCCACATGAACAAGCTTGGCAGTGGAGTCCAACCCCACCATCATCTTGACTGCAACCTATGAGAGCCAATGAGCCAAAGGAACTAGCTGAGACACACCCAGTTCCTGACCCCCAGAAGCTCTGAGAAAATAGCATAGCTTCTAGCTCCTCAGGGGAGAGGAAAGTTGTCAGGTGGCACAGGTAACTGATCTGCCATCCGAGCCCCTCTGCATTCTGTTCCGATTGGCCTGAGCTGCTTGCAGATCTGAGGAGGCCAGAGCCTCCTACTTCCTGTGCTCCTGGTGGCTACTGTCTACCTGGATTACTCATCTGCTCCATCCCAGTCCTGACGTTTCCCACATGGCAGCAACTTTTTATCTTCTAAGGTTCTAATATTATCTCTGCAATAACAGGATTTATATAGTGCCTCCTCTCTCCTCCCTGAGCCCTCACCCCTGTCCCTTCTCACCCTGTCTGGGTAGATACAACTTCTCAAACACCTTGGCCTCCTGCCTCTTCCCCAAAGCCAGCTGTATTTAAGAGGGGACCCTGTGCTGGGCTCACTTGTCCACCCTTGTGGACTTGAAGTTCTCAATAATTTTTGATCACCCATACTGGGTTTGCATTTTGCACCAGGGGCCGCAAATGACAGAGCTGGTGCTGCTCCTTCCATGTTGGGTGGTTGGTTTTCTATCACCCTCGGGCCTGCAGGCTGCTGAGAATGGGGACTCTGTTAGTTACACTTGGGCTCCTGGGAAGTGCCTGCTGTGTAGAAGGGCTCACTAGGAGATTAAGCAAATATTCCCAAGAAGCAGAGGCTTCCTAGTGGCTCCAGATTTGGGCAGGTGAATCCAGGCCTGGCTGGGTGAATCCAGAGGGAGTGACATCCCTGATTTAAAGCCTGGGAGGAGCCACTCCATCCAGGTTGGCTCCTTGCACAGTGGATGCTGGAGGCAGAGTGGGCTGAGGCACTTCTATGCTGGTCTGGGCATTATATGTCACAGGCCACTGGAGTGCCTGTGTCAGAACACCACTCCCAGCAGAAAACCTAACAGTTGAGCTACCATTTGAATGTCACAATATTGCTACTACAAGGCAGTCCATAGGGCTGGTAGCAATTTTGGGACATTGTGCAAAGCCCTGAGTTCCATCCCCAGCACCATCAATGAATAATCAAAAATCAGTCCAGGCTAGATTTCACTCACCCAAGCCAGAGGCAATTTGCACTTGTAGGGGGTTTGGTGGAAAAGTATTCCAGAAACAAGCTGGTCTTGGCCTGTGAGGCAAGTGGGCAGAGATGGGCTGATCCACATTAGAGGTTGGGGTGGGGCATCGGCATCGCCTCCCTCAGTCTGTCCCTTATCTGCCACAGCAGGTGAAGGCAGGAATCATGGCTTGGGCAGGCTTTGCTGGGACTTGGGTGCCAGGCACCAAAAATAAGGTACATCAATAACTGAACATTTGCTTTGCTTTGGGCACTCTGATTCCATCCTGTGTCCCAAGGCTACAGACAGGGCAGCCATTCACTGGGAAACAGAGATAAAGAGACAGGGAGGGGAGGGGCTTGGGCACCATGCTCTGGTTCCTACAAACTTGGTTTCCACATCTGCTCTGCATCTGATTGCTGGATGTGACCTGTCATGGACCACTGCATGACCTGCCTGGGCCAACTGTCATGGCCTCCTGCCTTCCTCCCCTCCTCCACACAACACCCCCACTCAGGAGGCATGATTTCCAAATACACAACAACCTGCCCAGGGCCGGCACCCCACCATCTTCTTTACTGGGCTCACATGGAGGCTACAATTGACACTGCCCTTGTCATCCCAGGGCCAGGAACCAGAGAGGTGGTAGAGTTCCATGCAGCACAGCACCCAGAAATTAGTCAAACTAGCCAGTCTAAGCCTGCATGCCCTGCCTTTTCCATTTCTTTGTGGGAGAACCACAATAAAGACACTCATCCACATTTCCCTTCCCTCCCTCTGCCTCACAACAAACCCTGGTGCTCCCCCTATGTCCTCACCCCCTCCCTGTGGTGTGTGTCCTCCCTCTCTGGGAACTGTGAATAAAATTGTCTTTCCAATGGCAGATGTCTCCTGATCTGTCTTACTTTACTTCAGATTTTATATTAATAGCCTGTATAAAACCACTAAAAACAAACAAAGCCCACTCAGTCTTCCTTCCCATTACCAGGACAGGCAGAATAATTAAATAGGTACCTCTCTTTTAGTTCCCTCATCCACTCATCTCTCCACCCATCCATTTGTCTATCCATTCACTGATCCATTCATCCACCATCAACCCATTTACCCATCCACCCTTCCATCTACCCATCCACCTATCTATCCATTCACTCACCCATCCAACCATCCATCCTTCCTTCCTTCCTTCCTTCCTTCCTTCCTTCCTTCCTTCCTTCCTTCCTTCCTTCCTTCCTTCCTTCCTTCCTTCCACCCATCCCATATTAACTGAGCAGTGTGGTAGTTTTTAAACATTTCCCAGAGTACAGCTTGTCCTTCTACTTTGTCACAATATCTTTTTGGTTTATGAACTTTAAATTTTTCAAAGTTAAATTTATTTCTTATTCTGTGTATTATGCTGTTGGAATCTTACCACATCTTTCTCTAAATGTCATAAAAACATTCTTCTATATTTTCTCCTAAAAAGTCCATATATTTTTTAACATTTTGCGTTCTCACATTTAGGCCTTTAATCTGAGTTACTTTCATGTCCTCATGACCGAATTACCTCCCCAAAGTCCACCTCCTAATGCCATCACCCTGGGTCTCGGATTTCAATATATGAATTTGGAGGAGACAATGCCCAACAATTTGATTCAATTCTGATATCTATGGTTGGTGCAGATCCCACAAGTTAAAGGACAGTCTCATACAACAGCTCCCACCCAATGCCAGATGGGTCTAGGCAGGTGCCCCAGGTTGCCTGCACCCCCATTCCCTGATTGCAAACTTGGAGTTTCCTGCAGTCATCCTCAGATCCAGTGATTCTCTAGAATGACTTTTGGGACTGAAGAAAGTATTCTACTTCTAATTACAGTGTAATTACAAAGGACCCCTCAGAAGAGTCAAATGGAAAATGTGTAGAGGCAAGGCCTGAGGGGAAGAGGGCATGAAGCTTCCAGGCCCTTACCAAGTGTTCCACCGTCCCAACACTCGAATATGCTGACCAACCCAGGAACTCCTTGAGGGTGGTACTGAAATTTCATTATTCACAATGATGGATAAATCACTGGATGTTGGTGATCAAATGCAGTCTCTGCCCCTCCCCTTGCTCTGGAGGTCAGGGAATGAAGCTGGAAGTCCCCAGTTCCTGGTGACCAGCATGCATCTCCAAGCCACAGTGGCACCACCAGGCTTCACCTTATTAGCCCAAACTTTAGAAGAACAAGAGACATTCTTTTCACTCAGGAAAATCCCAAGGATTTTAGTAGCTCTGAGCTTGGATCTGGGTATGAAGACCAAATATTTATTTTTATTATACCACACACAGGTTTCCTTTTTTCTATTACTTTTTGAAAGTTTTGATAGTTTATATTTTTATAAATTTGTCTACTTCATCTGCTGTAACTTTTTTTACATCAAGTTGCTCATGGGCTTTTAAAATTTTTCTAATGAATTCTACTGTGAATTTGTGACTTCCTGATAATGTTCACTTGTGCTTTTTGCCTTTTTTTATGATCTTTAATTCCAAAAGTTTATCTACTTTGTCTTCTTAAAGAATCCACTGAACATTTGCTCGTTCTTTCTTTTGTCTATTTTCTGTCCTTGAATTTCTGTCCTTGTCTTTATTATTTCTGTCCTTCCATTTCTCTAATATTAGTTTCCCATTTCTTGTATTGAATGCTTACTTTATGAATTTCCACTGTAACTTGCTAACTAATAAGAGTTTTAAATTACTGTTACTGCATTAGCTATATCCAATGTTTGACTGTTTTTTAGTTCTAAATATTTGATAATTATTTTTTCTCCTGAGACTTACTTCTTGTTCACCCAGCTGCAACCTGTCTTGCCTTCCCATTGTCTCCCAGTACTTCCCTCCATGTCTTACTCCTGTTCAGTCCTTGCCACACTTCCATTTTTATTATGCTGAGAGGCTCCCTGAGGCCCAGATATGAGACACACTTGCCATCCATGTCCACTGTCACTGGCCACAGGTTCTATCACCCACCCAGACTCAGGTGGCAGATGGGAGGAGATGGTCATAAGATGACCTCAGCCACCTAGTCCTGAGGAGGCAGGGGGAGTGCAGCTTGGGCCTGGCTCACAGCCAGCAAGAAACACTGATGCCATACTGCTTATGATGTTGTGGCTGTAAACTCTTGCTCCTTCCACCAGTCCCCTACTGGGGCCTTGGTGGTATATTCAACTCCTTGGCACCCCTGGTGGAACCAGTGCAGACATATGCCCATAGAACCTCTTCTGCAGCAGTAGCTCTACAGGTTGGTCAGCACCACCACACCCAGCCTCCTCACATCCATGCGGTAATGGATGTCATTTCAGAGCTTCACTAGCTCCTTGCTGCTTCCTGGCACCTGGAAATTCTGGAAGAAGAACATGCTCAGTCCTGGCTGCCCTCAGCTCCCTGGCTGTCAATCCTGCAAACCAATCCTGTGGAAGGGAGTAATGTCTGGGATTGAACACAATAATCATCAAATTCACAGTGTGGTGAAGCACAGTGCCCACAAGTCTCTGAAGAATTGCCCTGAACACCCAGGCACTTTTCAAGTTGTGCTGAGAATCTCACCTCATCCCCCAAGTAGCCAGACCTGTCAACCCACCTTGACACCCTTCACCTTTCCCAACAGAGGATGGTTATCAGCTGCACAGGTGAAAAGTTAAGGCATGGAGAGAGAGACCTGACAAACCATTTTTGGGTGCAGAGCTAGGGTGATATCACATTCAGTACCACAGGTTTTAGACCCAAGGGGGCAGTTGTTGACCCACACCTTAAGTGAATGACCACTCAGTAGGGCTAAACCCTCAGATGCTAGGAATGTTCAAAGTTGAGTGGGATAAAGGTGACATTATCCTTGCCCAGTGAGAGCTCACTCATCCTGAGTAAGATATGACCAACAACCAAGGGCATGCAGGCTGGCACTTCCAGTACCCTGTGAGGTCCCTCCATTTACTCAACCCTGACAGCCCACCCTGTTACCTCTGGTACCATGTACACAGAACTGGCAGAAGGTACTGGGAATCATATGTCCTGCTTTCTGAGGTTGTGAGTCCATGGCTCTCTGCCACCTCAGAACACTCCTGCCTGCCCTGACCCAGATGCAGGACTTGACTCTGGTAAGAAGTCTCTGCACAGGACAGGTTCTGCCCATGTTAGGTGTGGTGGCCATGTTCCCTCTGGTCTCCGCTACATGTTACATCATCAGACATACCTGTGAGCCATCATGACTGAGGTTATAACCCTCTCTGGGGCTTCTCCTCAGCAAGATGAAGTAAGGCAGGCTGTAACCTCTGGAAGAGGGAGAAAAATATCAACAGGTCTTAGACAGAAATGTCTTGGGAGTTCTAGGATGAGGAAAAGTTCACTTACCCTCTAAGGCAACTGGGAGCCCAGACAGATGACTGAAAAGTGGGCAGGCCCAGAGACAGTCCCTGGGGGTTCTGTACTCTTTACAGATCCCTCTGGCTGATGGGTGGACTTAGCAAGGCCCTAAGCAACTTAGTGAGTCCCTGTCTCAAAATTAAAAATAAAAATAAATGAATAAAAAAGGTTTAGTATGTGGTTCAGTGGTTAATTGTCCCTGGGTTCAATCCCTGGTACCAAAAATATCCCCTTTGGGCCAGACATATCACTATTTGGAATCAGTCCAGCATCACCCAGACACACTTTAATTATATACACCACTGTTTAGAGAGGAGCAAGAAGCAAAATCCTCATAGTAGATGGGCAAATAAAGATTACAAGTGGCTCTCTATCAATAAGGTCAGGTGGTGATGCCAAACATGCTGAGATCCAATGTACCACCAGATGACTGGAGAAACACTTCTGGCTTTCAGAAGTAGAAGGCCTGGTAGTTCATTTTCAGAATCTAATATTCAGCATTAATTGGATCCAATTGTAACCCTTTCTTTTTCCCTGCCACATTTCTAAAATTAGTCAATTTAGTAGACTGTAACCCCAAAATCCTTAAGTCAGAGTGAAGGGCAGCACTGCATTAGGTTAGAGATAAAAACAGATGGACAATTCACCCAGGGACTTGCTAGGCAGGTTCTGGTAGCATAGCCTTCTACTAGAAGTAAAGGTTTGCCTTGCCCACTCACTTATGGGCATAGTATCATTTTGTGTATCATTTCCATATTTCTAACAAAACTTACTGTAGACTGAGATCCTGGGTTTATAAGACCACCTTGTTGACAAGGACATAGCTCTCCAAAGGTGTACCATGTGTTATCCATTGATTTTTTTCATTATTTATCACAGTATGGCACAGGATGACCACTGAACATGGACTTGATGATTAGGTAGTTTACTTCCTATTTCCAATCCAGTTAAAGTTGATCCAGTGAGGGTAGGTCACCCTGACTGAGCTCATGTCCTGTTGGGTATAGTAGAAGCAGCCTCCACCTCTCTCGCACCCTGCCCTACCACCCAGGCTTACATCTAGAAGCCAGAAGGCTGCCTTCAGCTTCTCCTGCTAGACCAGGAAACAGGCAAACAGCAGGACCATATACACATTGTGTCCAGGAGGTTCAGGTAGAGCTGGCTCTCCAGAATGGCAGCAATCAATGGCTGTGTTTTCCAAGGTCATCCTGCATGTCTTGTCACAGCATTCCTGCCAGAGTCACCAGTTCTGCTGGGGGCTGTAAGCAGCCCTCATGCTCCTTCAGCTGCACTATGAATCTGTGCATTCTCTCTGTGCATCACAGAGTTTGTTCTTCCCATCTATCAACCTTCAGACCAAGTCTGTGTGCTATGTGACCCTAAGGGCAGCCACACTTGCACAGGACAGTAAGAGTGAACCTGAGAGAGGAGACCTACATCACACACCCTCTAGAATTTCCTTCTAAACACCCTAATGGTTGATGGTGCAAAGCACTGACCTGGGTGCTGTCTGAAATCATTCACCTGAGGTCTGAGCTCCTCCTGTGTCCCCTACACTTATCCACAGGTCCACTGGCCTGGCCATCTCCTTTCTCCTTACTCCTTCTCCTCCAAGGGCTGAACCTTTCCTCTCACTCCTGGTTTGGCTTCTGGTTCACCAGAGGCCCTGGGCTGCCAGATGGGCAGTAATGTTCCACCTGACTTCACGTGCATACACCTTATTCACAGCAGAGACACAGCTGCTGCCAGCACCAGTCCCACTAGTATGATAAACACATTTCCTGGATCAAACTCTCTTACTCCAGAGCACCCCACCAAGGGATGAGCTCTCCACCTGGGGGTTGGGGGAGTTTGCTGGTGATGTATTTTGAGACATAAGGACTTATTCACGGGCTGTGGAGATAGCTCAGCTGGTAGAGTGCTTGGCTTGCAAGCACAAGACCCTGAGTTCGATCCCCAGTACTGAAAAAAAAAAAAAAAAAAAAAAAAAAAAAAAACTTATTCACTGCCTAATTTGCTTCTGGGGAATACTCTTCTGAAATTGAGGCCTGAATGTGCCCTTCTGGAGGCAGGGAATTCTGCCTGTTTGTGCTCCCTGGCCATGGGTCTGGCTTGGTGAGGTTGTCCCAAGCAAAAACTGAGCACACTCTCATTTAATCCTTTTCCCCCAGCCCCTTGACTGAAGGAAACTCCAAAGGTTCCAGGGCAGGGGACAGAGCCCTCTCAGGACCCAGGTTTCCTCCAGTGCTCCAACATTGGCTGTTGGGGAGGACAGGGATGGGTGCAGGTTGAATGGGATCCTTAACCGAGAAAAGAAAATGGCTACTTTTTCTGAGGGAATATGCATGGAAGAGGGGCCGGGTGGAGACGGTTGGGTTGTTTGGCTTCCTGACTGCAACACACCCTGCCACGTGCTTCTACCTTTTGGGATGCATTGCACTGGGAAGTAAGGCCAGGTGACAGCACCATGTCCACACATGGGGAAGGTTCTTCTCTTCACACCTTAGGTCCAACTCCCAAGCCACTGGAGATTCCCACCAAGTTTCTCTTTTGAGGCTCCTGAGGCAGTGTCCCCTTGGCCCCACTCCATGTGCCAGAGCACCCCTCCACTCATGGAGTCCCCAGAAACCCAAAACCCACCTGCCTCCACTGGCAGGCCCAGCCAGACACACCCTGCAGGGAAGGAGGCACCAGAAGGGCAGCACAGGGCTCAGATGCTACCAAGCTGCAGTCAATCCACACAGGCCTAGAGTCCTGGGTCCAGGATGAGGGAGGAAAAAGAGGAAACCATGTTATGGGCCATCCCTGCTCCAGGTGTCTTGAACAGAAGCAAAGTTGGACTGGCCCTTCTGCCCTCCTGCAGGTTTCATCCACACAGACCTGAGGACTGCCTTGCATATGGTGGACACAGGGGCCACATACTTTGGAGCTGTTTGTTGGAGTGACTCTGAAGTCCTGAGACCTGGGCACCTGGAGCAGGTGCCAAAACAGGAAAGGTGCCAAAACCTTAGGTAAAGATAGACCAGTAATGTGCACTCAGAGACAATCAGGATGCAATCCCTGCACCTGATGAATGATCACTAAATACACCATGGTTCCCAGGACAAGCTGCTGGAAGCTTGTTATAATTAGGTTAGGGCTATTTCCATGGTACAGTTAAATGATGTGTTCCAAGACAGCAATAGGCAGTGCATCCATATGAAAGGATTTAGATATGCAGAGGTAAATTACTTAGGTCATATCATTACACTTTGGCTGCCATGGGAAATACAATTATTTTGTATTAGTATTTCTATTAGTCATTTTCATTTTCATCTTTTTGTTCTGTGCACTTTCTTATTTTTATAAGATGACATTTTTCCGTTCTATTTTTAAGTTTATTTTCAAGACATGGAAAGAGAAAATAGGACTATAGATTTGGGAGAGGCAGTCCTGACTGATCCAGTCTCTGAGGCTGGAGTGATCCTGATTTAGGAAAGAACATGTGTCAAATCAGAGTCTGTGAACATCTTTCTTGCTCATGAGGAAGACTTTCTAAGGAAGCATTCACCTACAAGTTGCCTTTAAGCATGAATAAATTTACAAGTTAAATCATCCAACCACCTACGTTATTAAATTCAAATGAACTTAATGCACTTTATTATTCTAATTCATTGATATAAATCAGTTACTTTATTGTTTACCATTTTCTGAACACCCAAATTATCCCTCGGTAAGAGGTTACTGATTATAAACATTGTTATTTTGACCAGTTCATCTTGTCTCTGAGCCAATGTAAAAACACTTCCCAGAGGCCCTGGACCCTTGACCTCCCTTGAATGTGGCCTTTAAATTCTGTGATCATTTTTTTATTTCTAGGTGGGGGATTGTGTTATTTATCTGGCACCAAACTCCAGGGCTCAGGGTATCCTCCTGCCTATTACTGAAGGGATCATTGTTTCCACTCAGCAGAGAATTGTAGAACAGGAAACAAATGTAACAAACGAGCAGCACATTCATTGCACTTATTAACTATTCCTGAAGCCTCTATAATCTTTGTCTTTTCTGGGTCTAGAGAGGGGTAGTGGGATTAGGTAGGTCTATAAGATAGTGATTGAATTATTTGTTTAATTGTATCAGATCCAGGATTTTTTACTGGTTATAGACAAAAGCCTTCACTTCTGGCAAGTTCCAATTATGACAAATTTTTCATTTGAGAATAGTTTTCCTTCAAACTATGTAAAAATTCTGCCTTCTATACACTGAGGCTGCAAGTAAATTTACTCTAGATGGCATGGAAAACTGAAGTCTAAGCCTGAGTTGCAGTTGCCTGAATGAGCACCTTTCCCTAGGATCTTGTTCTGTCTTATGTGGTACATGAATGACAAAACACATATTTACATGTTTTACCAGAATTAGAGCACATACTTAAGCAGACATCTGCAACTCTTGATGTAGTTTTTCCCCTCTATAAATAATTTTTCTTCACCTTGGCTATCTGAGGTTGAACTCTGTACAATGAGCAGAACACAATGAGCAGAACACCACAAATACTGGGCATTAAGAAAGCAACAGCTTCCTCCTCTTCAAGCAGCAGTTTGGTTGCCTTCTCAGATGAACAGAACAAAATAGAAGGTGCATTCAAGACATTTACAGTGCTGAAATCTCATGTTTTTCCCAGATAGGCCTAATCGGTCAGGGATCCACATTTTCCAGACTGATGTTAATTCATATAAAGTATATGCTAAGGTTGTAAAGAAAAGTGATTCTGAAAGCAACTGATTGTCAACATCCTGATTCTACAGCTATACACACACACAGCAGCACCACCTCTCAAAGTCCCTGGCTTGACACACCACCTTGATATTCTGAGCTCATCGGTTGCCATGTTATCCATGGCCATCAGAGGCAAACCCTCTATCATATTCTAGGATTCCTCTTCTCTTACCAATTAAAGATGTATTTTCTCCAATCTTCTCATAAAACTTGAACACCTACAAAATAATTTCCCTTAAATTTATTTCTTAAAAAAAAACCTATTTTTCCAGACTAAATGAAATAATAGGCATTTTAAAATAAAATTTTCAATATCTGATAAAGTGACCCTTCCTGATGAGGCTTCCCCTCATGTGATGCATTCACAGAATTGCATTTCTACTTTAAAATTATTATTATTAAATTATGGGGACAAGGGAAGAGAGCAGTGTTATGTGATGGAAAGTTTGCAGCAAGGAGTATAAAAAAAAAATCTAGTTACCCCTCTGTAATGAGTACTCAAAAGTAGGAAACTCATGGTGCAGAAGAATAAGCTGTTATGTTGAAAGGCCAGTAGAAAGAATTAAAAGAGTGAAAAGTGGTTGGTTTTAGGGAATGGAGAGTAGAGGGCACAGGATGGGCAGATAGTTATTTTAACATAAAAACAAAGTAAATAATATGAGATAAATAGGAAGGACTGGGGTGGAGCACTTGCTTACCATGTGCAAGGTCTCAGGTTCCATTTCCACACACCAACACACACACACCCCACACACAGTAGATACATAATAAGATAGAGGATCAAGTCTCAGAAGATAAATTCCCAGGCACAACAGCAAATATCAGAAGTTGGAGAAAGGAGAAGATGGTAGAGTCCACCTGGATGCCCAAAGTAATACACTGACCAAAACACTGAACAGAAAGACTGATTAAGAGCAGATGAAGCCATGGTGGAAATACAAGGGAGGAGTTCTTAACACCTTGCTCAAGGCTCACCATAACAGACTTGCATATTTTTATTACCTACTAGATTGGACATGTGTTATTCATTTTATACACAACCACCACAATAGATTTCACCAACATCAATTCCACCTGGGACAGCACCTTCCCTGGATATAGGAAGAAATGAATCAGGGCACTTCTTACTGTCAAACAGCATAGGCAGGAGAAATCTCACTTTTTTCTCCCCTGTATTGCCTACAACATACTCATGTACTCAAGAACATCTCCATAGGTAGAACACAAGCCTGTACATAACAGCTACCCTAGGATCTGCTCCTGCATCTGGTTGGCACAATTTTCTCTGTGCCTTTGGGAGTTCAGGATTAATGAAGCTGTCCTGGCCATAAAACCCAGTCCTATTCCATTTCTCTATTTTGTTTCTAGTTTCCATACTCATCCTCACCTGTGGTTCCCACAAAACTTGTTTCCACTACTCAAGGTACCAGAAAGTCTAATATATCTTCCAAAGCATCCCTTTTGTCATATTAATGGCAAAAATAAGATTATGATTGACACCTTAAGGGAGAAGAAAGAAAAATACCAAAGCCATTCACTAGAGATTGTTTAAACATGAAACAACAATTCAACATGTTGAAAGTGATGATCTATGCACACATATGATTATATGACCAATGTGATTATGAGACCCATGTGATTCTACATCACACACAACCAGAAGAACAGGAAGTTATACTCCACTTATATATGATGCATCAAAATGCATTCTACTCTCATGTATAACTAATTAGAATAAATTTTAAAAAGTAAATGGAATCTGAATATGATCCCTGACATTTCTAACTTGCACCCACAGAATTGAAACTCTGAGGGTACAGCAAAACATCCTCCAGATGACCACACCAGTTGACCCACAGAAGAGAACAGCAAAGGATATTTTGTCTGGATGGTTTGCAACTGATGCAAAGCTGGTCTGAGAAGACAAAGAAAGACACCATGCTGACCAGTGGGCATCTGACTGCTGCCAGGGAGCAAGTACTGGCAAAACTGACTTGACCATCATTGCAATATACTGAAAGCCAGCAATGCTCCATGGTATCCACTATGGCTGCCTTCCTGGGATGGTGCTCTGGGGTCCTTACCCTAGACTTCCTTCCACCTGTCAACCAGACTTAGGAGATTGATGCAGGGAAATGTGAGTTAAAAGTCATCCTCAGCAATTGAGCATGGTCCTAAGCAACTTCGATGAAGGCATGATTCAGGCTAAGAAATTTCATCAGATACCAGGGGTGAAAGTGATATATACCCCCATTGCTTCTAGCACTGCAAATGAAAAAAAAAAAAAAATTACCAGCACAGCACAATGGTTCACACCTCCTTCTCATCCCAGTGTCTCAGGAGACTGAGACAGGTTAGAAAGACTGCAAGTTCAAGGCCATTCCTCAGGAAGTTAGTGAGATCCCATTCAACTCAATGAGACCCTGACAAAGTAAACAATGAAGTCTCAAGACATGTCTCAGTGGTTGATTGTTTCCGAGTTCAATCCATGTACCAAAACCTGGACTAAGGAGACTGCAGAATATGGCGAATGGAACTTGACAATGTTTACCAACCTCTCCACAGCACAATGAATATAGGGAAGAATCAGCTTATCTTGCAGATAGGTGGCAAAACTAATGTTCTATGTTCTAATATTTCAAAATCTGAGACATGCAGATGCTAGAAGATCCAGCAGAAAATAAAGGCAGTTTCCTAACCCAAACCCAGGCTAGGGTGGGGAAGGGGAAAGGAACAACAGAGAGAGAAAGAGGGAGCAGAAAAGCACATGATCTTACTTCCTTAAAAACATCTGAAAGGAAAAACAGAGCATACTATAACATGATAGTAGCAGCAGTGTCCTTGAAGCAGATCAAGCCGTTTACAACCAAACTGTGGGCAGAAAGCTGTGGCAGGCTCTGCAGCAATCTTGTGGAACATAGAGCTGAGAAGTCACCCTTTAAATCATCCCATCATATGCCCCCCTTTATAAAATAGCATATTAAACCAGAGGAGGCATTCCTTTTGTGGATTTCTTGAGAATCAATCTAGAAAGAACTTAAGATGGATCTATAAATTCCCTGAAGCCCTTTTCCTTCACCACAAATAAGGGCAATAGTGTGTATAACATCCAGTCCTGGAAGTGTGAGCCCAATGCTCCACACAGCTTCCTAAGGAACAAGCAGACACCAGGTGATTGCCAGTAAGTGGAGGCAGAAGTCATATCTCAGATACAAGAGGAAGGCAGTTCTGACACTGAACAGAGAAAAGGGAAACTCCAAGAACTGCTGCTGCCACTGGCCACTGATGGTGGAGGGAGGTGTGTGAGAAGTTGCCCCAGTCCTAGAGGTACTGTCCCTGTAATTGCAGCCACATTCTGGGTGGAACCTGCTCGGGAGAAAAACTCTCTGGATATCCAGCAGCAGAGAGGGTCTAGCCACAAATCATAGCAGTATCTTGCAGAGAGCCAGGATAAAAAAATTGCCTTGGTCCTGTAATGTTTAAAGGGAATGTGCCTGGATCATGATCATAACCAGTGGAAGGTTGGTCAGAATGGAAATTTACCTCAGCCCAAGGCAGCCAAGAGCCATGGCACCCAGCCTGACCCATAGTCACAGGTAGTAAGTGCCTCTGTACTGGCTGGACCCTGGCTCGGTCAGACTGATCAAAGAGAAACAGTGCCCATGATCCTCATCTAGGGGAACTGGAAGCTGGAACCCAAGTGAACCAGCTGAGTTATTTCACTCAGCAGTAAGGATAGGACCCCAGTGAGCTAGGTTGACCAAGGAGAACACTTCTGCCCCACAGTTCACCTGCCAAGAATACACAACTGCAGGACATGTGATAGGCCCTACATCACATCAAAATCCTGTAGAGGTGAACAGGTACATGCTATTCCATGACAATTACTGAGAATGGAGGATTGCAAGTTGGAGACCAGCTTTGGTAACTGAGCAAGACCCCATTTAAAAATAAAAATGGGCATATGAAACTGGGTGGAGTCTGCCATTCATTAAAAAATCATCATCATCATCATAATCATCATCATCATCACCATTATCTATGAAGCATTTCTCAGAGTTCCTTCCCCAAAAAACTGACCTCTGCTGTATTTCCTCCATACTCTGCTGCATCTGGCTTTTCAGCACCAAGTACCTTGTATTGTATTCCTTGTCCAGCAAGTCCAGCAGACCAGGGTGCTATGTCTCTGCACTCAGGCTTGCTGCAAGGGTGAGAGACCCAGAACAAATTGTGACACACATTAATAACAAGTTCAAAAGATGCAGTGAACAAGAGTAGAAGAGGAGATAGTCTGATGACAGGAAGCACTTACCTTCACTACAGGCCCAGTGGTGTGTCAGACAAGTACAGGATGCCAGGAGCAGGTAACCTCCCTGAGAAAAGCAGATGGCCTCTCACCCAGACCATGGTGAAGCTGACCCATTGGCCATAATCTAGAGACAGCAGGACTATGCTCTGGCTCTGTGAACAACACAGAGGGGGCCACATTCAATGCCTAGCTCACTATACACCAACTAGTGCCCTGTTGCTGGCACACCTGTGTCGCAGACTCACAGTGCTTTCTGTCCATTGGAGGGATGAAGTCCACTCCACCTGGAAGCCACCCAGCAACTTCACTCCCTTTCAGTAGGAAGTAGCTTGGAGATGTCCTTGCCCACTTTCCATAGAAATGGAAGCTAGAAACTAACAGTGAGGAAATGTTATGGGTTCACTTGATGCTTTGACTATATTCTGTGTCACTTTGAATTGTAAGACTCCCAAAAAGGAGACCGCAACTCTGTCCCACGGATCGACGGCAACCCCAATCAACGCAGGAGGCGAGGCGTCACTTGATGCAAACCGCAAGAGGCTTTTATTCCAGCACACTGGGACCCAACTCATGACTCATGCAGGAGTTGAGGAGTCGAGTCCCTAGCAGAAAATCTTACAAGTTTATAAAGGCAGAAACCACACATCGGGAGGGGTCGCACACGGAGGGGAAAAGGGGAACAAAGCCACCGGGAAATTCCAAAGGGGGTCTGGGTTTGCTGATAACATACAACATGTTTCACAATGTTTTACAACAGGGCGTAGATTCTGGTCAGCAGTTTCTGGTAATCTTATATCCTATATATCTTAACTGTCTGAGCACTATCTTGCTCAATTTACCCTTATACTCTCTGTTTGGGGCTGTTTCCTGGAACAGCTTTAAGGGCTTTGTTCCCATCACTGGGAGGGAGACCTTAGGGAGTTGAGATAAAACAGACAGCTTAAAAAATGTCCATTCTTTCATTCCCCAATTTTCTTTTTGGTAAGTTCTAATCATGGAACTTCTGTCTCTATATACTCTTCTCCAAAGCTATTTCCTTGGCGGAGGGACTGGTATTGTTACCTGAGCATTAGTACAGCACTTACTCTCTCCCTGATGAAGGTGACTAGGCGATTTAGGATGCAGGGCCCAAAATGAGGAGTAAAAGCAGTATAACAAGGGGACCCATCAGGGTGGACATGAGGTTGGGACTACTTATCCGCGGAGGTGTGTCAACAGGAGCAGGAACACGGTGGATGCGGAGCTTGAGGGGTTGTCCAATTTTTCCTCTTTCCACGGTAGGTCTGGTGGTGGTGCAGGCTTGACATGAGAAGCATGATTCCAGGAGGTGATGCCATCGACTTTTACTGCAGTTGGAGTAGTGAGCAGCACTATGTATGGTAATGAGTGGGGGGTGAGTCCCATAAAGGATTTCAAAAGGAGTTAGCTTGAGGGACCCAGGGATATTGCACACCTGAAACAAAGCAAAGGGAAGGAGGACTGTCCAGTCTATTATACCAGTCTCTAAGGATAATTTAGTTATGACCTCTTTTAAAGTTCTATTCATTCTTTCTACCTGCCCTGAGCTTTGGGGCCTATAAGCACAATGTAATTTCCAATTAAGCCCCCAGGATTTTGGCCAGTCCCTGACTTACCTGGGCAACAAACACAGGGTTGTTGTCTGATCCGATTACCTTGGGCACCCCGAACCTTGGGAAGATGTCTTCTAGTATTGTTTTGGCCACCACCTGAGCAGTCTCCTTCTTGGTAGGAAAAGGCTTCAACCCATCCTGAAAATGTATCTGTGAATACTAATAAGTATCTCTATCCATACCTGGCTGGTTTTACCTCAGTAAAGTCCACTTCCCAGTAACTCCCAGGATGGTCTCCTCGGAGCCGTTTGCCCTGAGGTAGCTTGCTAGGCTGGGCATTCACCATCTGGCAAGACTTGCATTCTTTTACAGTTGTATCTGCAAGCTCCCCGAGCTCCATGATGTAATATGATGAAAGACTGGACAAGAGTTTTTAAATGTTTTGGGCCCAGATGAGTTAACTTGTGAAGGTGTCTGAGAAAAATGATCACCTGTTTTTCAGGGAGAATTCTTTTTCCTTCTGAGGATTCCCGGATCCCCTCTGGAGTCTCCAGGCGAAATCCTAATCTGTCCGTTTCCTCAAGGTCTAGTTCTGAATATTCAAAGTTTCTAATAGAGGGGTATACCACATCCTTAGGGTGAGACATCAGTTTCCCCCCCCCCCAAACAAGGATAGGACCTTAAGTCTCGCACCTGGCAGGGGTGAGTAAGGAATGGGTATCTGAGTCACAGTTTGTTTTCTGGCCTCCGTTAACCATCTCTGCCCCCTTTGAGGGCGTACCCCAGGTATGTTACCTTCTTTTGGCACATCTGGGCCTTTTTGGCAGAGGCCCGATATCCTAAGCAGTCAAGTTCTTCTAGCAGTAGTCCCGTGCCCCATTGGCATTTCTCCTCTGTGGCCCCTGCCAGTAGTAAGTCATCTACATGGCAGAAGTGTTACCTGGGATGGCTGGCACGGAAGTGGACTAAATCTTGGTGGAGAGCTTCATTGAAGAGGGTCGGGGAATTCTTGAACCCCTGGGGTAATTGGGTCCAAGTCAATTGTCCTGTTGTCCCAGAATCAGGTCCCTCCACTCGAATGCGAAGATGTTTTGGCTGGAAGGGTGTAGTTTGCAGGCAGAAGAAAGCGTCCTTTAAGTCCAAGACAGTGTACCAAATATGATCCGGGGGAAGAGAGCTCAGCAAGTTGTAAGGGTTAGGTAACAGGGGCGTGGATGTCTCTACCACTTATTGACCTCTTAAGTCCTGTACCAGGCGAGAGGTCTCCTGTGCCAGGCTTTTTAACAGGTAACAAGGGAGTGTTCCATGGTGACTGACACTTCACTAGGATAACTTGCTGAAGGAGGCGCTGGATATGGGGCCTAATTCCTTCCTGGACCTCTTTAGGTCAGTAGAGTATTGACGGACAGCCATAGGAGTAGATGTGACCTAAGCTCTATAACTATGGGTGGTCTTTTTGTGGCTAGTCCTGTTCCAGCCATTTTCGGCTCACGCCCTGGATACCTGTTCAACCAGTTATTTATGTGACATATTTTTGCTC
This sequence comes from Sciurus vulgaris, assembly GCF_902686455.1. Classification (NCBI taxonomy): domain Eukaryota; kingdom Metazoa; phylum Chordata; class Mammalia; order Rodentia; family Sciuridae; genus Sciurus; species Sciurus vulgaris. The sequence continues at coordinate 65,294,604 of NC_136477.1, read as the reverse complement.
CCTGTCTCTCAAAAAGGTCTATGTTCATCATCCAGGCGCATAGTCAGGGCAGTAGTTATTCTCTTGCTTTGGGTCACCTCTGGGCCATCAGGGGTTAAGGTAATCTGAGCTCCCATTTTGGTTAGGAGATCTCTCCCAAGTAGAGGCGCAGGGCACTTGGGGATGACTAGAAACGAGTGGGTTACCCGTCCCATTCTTAAGTCTACTGTTCTTCGGGTAGTCCATGAGTACTGCTGGTGCCCTGTAGCTCCTATGACCCACAATTTCTTGTGGGAGATGGGCCCAGTCAGTTCGAGTAGGACAGAGTGTTGAGTCCTAGTATCTACAAAGAACTCAACTGGCTTCCCCTCCACCTCTAGTGTTACCCTAGGCTCGGGGAGGGGTTTCTGAGCCCCGTCCCCACTAATCTTTTTCTTCTTCTAGGGCTAATGCTTTCTTGGAGGGCCCAGTCTTCTTCTTAGGACACTCTCTAGCCCAGTGACCTCTCTCCTTGCAGTAGGCACACTGATCCTTGTCTAATGGAGTGCGGTTGCCCAGGTTACCTGACCCTTTTTTAGCCCTGCCTTGTGTTTTTTTCCTGGCCTTTCTTACCTACTACTGCAGCCAAAATCTGTGTTAGGTTCTTCTCCTGCTTATGATCCCTTTTGTTTTCTCTTTCCTTTCCTTTTCTTTCCTTTGCTCTTCTCTTCCTCAGTTTCCCTCTTATGATACACTTTCTCTGCCTCCTTAACTAAATCCTATAGGGTATAATCTTGTAACCCTTCTATTCTCTGCAACTTTCTCTTAATATCTATTGCTGACTGCCCTATAAAAGCCATGACCACGGAAGCCCTTGTCCCTCAGAGGTAGGGTCAAATGGGGTGTAGTGCCTGAAAGCTACCATTAAGTGCTCGAGAAATACTGATAGGGGTGTTCCGTGGCCCCCTGGATAACCTCTCTTACCTTAGCCAAATTAGTGGGCCATCTCGCTGCCCTGTGGAGGCTGGCCACTAGAGTCTGGCAATAGATTGTCATTTGCTCCCTACCTTCTGCTTTGTTGAAATACCAGTCAGTCCTGGAGAGGGGGAAGGCAGTCTCAATGATGTTGGGGAGCTGGGTGGGTCGTCCATCTGCTTCTGATACGTTCTTCCTTGCCTCCAATAAAATCCTCTCCCTCTCCTCAGTAGTGAAAGGGTCTGCAGTAGCTGCTGGCAATCATCCCATGTAGGCTGATGAGACAACATTAAAGACTCCACCAGCCCGGTTAAGCACTGGGGGTCCTGTGAAAAGGGAGATGATTATTTTTCCAGTTATAAAGTCTGCAGAGGAAAAAGGCCAGTATTGGAGGGGCTGAAGAGGAGCCGGTCCCCCACCCGTTGCCACCAAGCTGGGGCCCATAGCCCTTAGGGGAAGGGCAATGGTGGTTGTCAGGAGTATCCCGCGGTGGCTCCTGGTACCCCGTGCAGGCCAACGTGGTGCCCTGCCTGGGCCCCAGCAGAGACTCGTTAAGGGGAGCAGAGGGGGTGACTTCAGGGACCGGCGGTTCTTCTGGCTCTTCCTGACCCCCTATGGGGACCGAGGCGGGAGGTATGGGGAGGTGAGTCAAGGAGAAGGTGGTCAGCCTGGGTTTGGGATAAATCTTCTTGGAGGGGTCTGAGTGACTGGATTTGCCCCAGAACTGGGAGATTGGGCAGCTAGGATTTGTTGTGGCTGGCCGGGGCTTAGGTTTTGCAACCAAGGTCAAATCCAGGGGGTTGGATTTTGCACCAGATCATGCCAGACGAAGATGTAGGGCTTCTGATTCGGATGGGATCCAGGTTCCTTCTGAAAAACAATCTCTTTAACAGCAAGAATGACAGATAGATTAAAGGTCATTTCTGCTGGCCATCCTAATTAAAAAGCAGGCCATTCTGAGGAGCAGAAGGTTGGCTATGGGCCTTTCTTGATCTCAACTGATAGGTCGCGACTTCTTCCCTAACTGCAGCCCAATGGTCTAATGTCAGACTAAGGGGGGTTGTCACAGTCTGTCCCATCATCAGTTCATCCGTCGTTAGAAACACGAACAACAAAAATGCTACAGACATGAGGACCCACTTACTCCAACGTGTCTGCCACAAACATGCAACATATCAGATTGGCGCCAATCTCTGATCCAACAATTGAACCCAATCAGCGCCCTTACCTTAGGAGACTACCAGGTGTCCCTGGCTCTCCTCCACCCTTGGGCATCCGTCCCCCAGGGATTGCAACCTGTGGCCCTCCAGGCACGCTACTGACCACTGTTCGGCCACTCTCACGAGTCACGGAACGGCTGCAAAACTGAAACCGAAGCGCGCTCACAGGACCAGACCCAACTAACAAAACACAAGACAAAGACAACAACCTCGGGGTACCCATTCTTACCTCCAAGATCGACTCCGTTGGATGGGGGGGGCCATCAGATCCCTATGAGCCCCCAAATGTAAGACCCCCAAAAAGGAGACCCCAACTCTGTCCCACGGGATCGATGGCAACCCCAATCAACCGCAGGAGGCATCACTTGATGCAAACTGCAAGAGGCTTTTATTTCAGTGCACTGGGACCCAACTCGTGACTCATGCAGGAGTCGAGGAGTCGAGGAGTCGAGTCCCTAGCAGAAAATCTTACAAGTTATTATAAAGGCAGAAACCACACATCGGGATGGGTCGCACACGGAAGGGAAAAGGGGAACAAAGCTGCCGTGAAATTCCAAAGGGGGTCTGGGTTTGCTGATAACATACACACATGTTTCACAATGTTTACAACAGGGCGTAGATTCTGGTCAACGTTCTGGTAATCTTATATCCTATTATCTAACTGTCTGAGCACTATCTTGCTACATTTACCCTTTTACTCTCTGTTTGGGGCTGTTTCCTGGAACAGCTTTAAGGGCTTTGTTCCCAGCACTGGGAGGGCGACCTTAGGAGTTGAGATAAAACAGACAACTTAAAATATGTCCATTCTTTCAATAGCTTTGAGTGCTGAGAACCCCACTCTAATTAAAGTAATCATTTTTTAAAATGGTCCCACCATGAGGACCCCCCACATATTTTTTTTTTTTTCAAGAATCAATTTACCTGCATCCCTGCCTGGCCAAAATGGATAGGCTATGGCACATTCCTCAGAAAATTACCTATATTCTGCAGAATAAATGCAGGTCTGAAATAATGTTGATAAGAGGGACACAAGTTACTCTGAAGAGGGAGACTTTGACCCTTTCCACAGACCAGAACCCGAAACTCAGTTTGATAAAGGAAAATCTCTAAGAATTTATGGTTAAGAATCCAATGGGCCAAGGTGACCTAGACTTGTCATTGGTAGTGGGGACATGATAGTCTGATGTCTTCCAGTTGTCAGTCAAAAGTCAAAATGTGGGACTGAGCAGGGGTCTCATGAAACTTCCTGAGATCCTCCAATATAACTAGAGTGCAGGAGAGGAACACTTTTCTCTCCTTTCTGAGAGAATCCACTCTCTCTTGAGAGTGTCCCCTTTCCCTTGCACTATCACTTCAATACACTTATCTCTGTTACTTTGAGTGACATGACTGAAGTCTTTCTAATTTGATTGCAAGAATCAGGATATGAAGGGGTTTCTTTGCACTGCATCAGTTTCCCAGAAATCACACCAGTCCTGTAAACACTAAATATTTTAAAGAGTTCTCAAAGATCTGCATTTCATCTTATTTCAGCTACATTGTCAAGACTTTCTGGCTTTTCTAACTCTCAAAAAAATCAAAGGGAAAAAGTATAATATAAAGCTAAACACCGGGACTGTCATTCTCCTCCACATAGTGGATGCCTCAGTTGATAATGTTCTTAATATGCATTATAGATCTACTGAAATATGATTTGCTTGAAAATAGAACAAACAATTGTTTACAAACATGCCTACTGAGAAAATACTAACTATTAATACAGAAAAAAAGCAAGCACTTTCAGAGTCCAGTCCATTTATCCATTGGACACAATAGGCACATTGCCTACATCTGATAGAAATGTTTTATTTGAAATCTAAAGAAAAATAAATGAATTTAATATGTCCTGGATTATATTCATCTTCATACAAGCTATACTAGCACAATGTAAATTTTAAACTTCTTTGCATAGGGTAGGGGACATATGAAAGCAGAAGCAAGTCTCTAGGACTCTTGAAAGATGTGCTCCAAACCGTGGTCAGAATTAGGTCATTCTCAAGGCTTGCATGTATTTAATTTCTTTCCCCACATTTTTATTCGTGCATTATAGTTTGTACATAATATTCAGATTTGTTACATATTTGTACATGCACACAAACAATATTATTTAAGCAATATGATTCAGCAGACTTCCCCCACCTTCCCACTTGGTCCTACCCCTTGGTTCCATTCCTTTACTGATCTCCCTTTGATTTTTAGGAGATCCACCCCCAGGTTTGTTTTCCTTTTTCCCTGTCTACCTTCCATAGGGAGACATATAATTCTTCACCTTTTCAGTTTGACTTACTTCACTTAACATAGTTGTCTCTAATTCCATTCATTTTTCTGCAAATACAGAATTTCATTTTTCTTAATGGCTGAATAAAAATCAATTGTGTATCTCTAGCACATTATCCATTTATCAATTGATTGACAGCTAGGCCAGTTCCATAGGTTAGCAATTGTGAATTGTGGCCCTGTAAATATGGATATATATGTATCCCTGTAGTACGATGACTTTAATTTTTCAAGATAATACCAGAGTGGTATAGCTGGGTCATATGGTCATTCCATGCCTAGTCTTTTGAGGAGACTCCATAATGATTTCCATAATAGTTATACTAATTGTCAGTCCTTCAATAATGTAAAAGTGTTCCTTTTTCTCCATATCCCCTCCAGCATCTATTATTTGTGTTCTCTATGAATGCCATTCGGACTGATGTGAGATGAAATATCAGTGTAGTTTTGATTTACATTTCCCTAATTAGTAATGATGTTGGACATATTTCCATATATTTTTTGCGATTTGTATTTCTTCTATTGAGAAGTGTCTGTTTAGTTCACTTGCCTATTGATTAATTAGGTAATTGGATTTTTTGATAGTTAATCATCCGTTGTTCCTTGTTATCATTCTCTTGTCCCTTTATTACTACAAATGAAAGGGAATTGAGAAAACAGTAAGTCAATAAGTACTCTTGTTTTCAAGTGAAAGAAAATCAACTCAAACTAACAGACAAAGTGGGGGCAATGTTTTATTTTATAAGTAATAACCCTGGGGGTACATTCTGACTGTATGCACAGCTGGTTTCTGTGATGTATTATTTTTCTTTTTCTTTTCTTTTTTTTTTTTTTTTGTCTTTTCACATCTCAGTTTTCATCCCATTTTCTGCCCTTCTCTGTAACTATAAGACAGCAGTAAGCTTTCCATGCTCAACACCTACCAGCCATTTGTGAGCCTCTGAAAGAATCTGTCTGGACCATTCAAGACAAATTGGCAGGCTGTGTTTTCTTGTTCAGGGGGTTTCCATGCTCTGATTTCTTAGACTTTGGTCATCTTCCCACCTCACTGAACATAGGGTGAAGTGCAGAGGAAGGATCCCAGGAAAAATCAGGAGTTAACTTCTGGAAGAAGAGAAAACAGACACTGGAGACAGATAAAAATATTCTGGGTTGAGTCCCCTGCTGTGACCAGTGTGGCCAAATTTTAGTTCAAGTGAGGGGCAAAAGGGGATTAGATAATCAATATTCACACAGATTTTGAAGATTACATTGGGATAAAGTGGAGCTCTGCTCTCTGATGGAGATGTAGATCCAAAGAGTTTTACCAGCAATCCCTATTTATATGTCTCATTATCAGGTTATAACTCTGAAACCATTATTCTCTGTATTCAGGAAAGTCACAGAAACTAGTACATCTAAGTAGCTTTTCCACAATTGCAATCCACAGTTGCAAAGTTTAATGTTAGGAGGTTTGCATAAGCTCTCTAGAAAGTCCATTGTTATAAGTTATTCTAAAGTGGGAAGACACAAGAGAAGTGGAGACAGTGAAATATTGTGGTTGTCTAGCATAAAAAATTTCTTCCCTCCCAGGAGCTATAAGCCTGAGATCAAAGTCAGAGTTGACAGAACTCTTCACAGAGCCTCCTCATGCAGGGTATTGCCACAGCAGCAGTCCTTAGTCCTGTGCCCTTGAATAGAATCATTCCCAGGCACCAGGTATGCCACAACCATGAGGTCATCAAAGACTCCCAATCTCAGTCACTGCTATCCCATTCTCTGCCACCACTTTCCACACTCCCCTCTGATCTTCAGAGGAATAACTGACTATACCACAGAGCTGGGAAGCCTCTATGTCAGCTCACGGCACTGTTGAAGAATCCAGGTATCAGGACATCCACACTTCATAGATGAGGTAATCAGGGCTCAAGGGTGTTAAACTTCCTTCCCAAGGCCACTGGCCTTGAAAGTGGTAGAGCAAGAACATAAAGACAAATCCAGTCTCCAAAGGTGTGTTTTAAATCATTTGTGGTCTACCAGCTCACTAATAGTCTCCCTGAGTTACAAAAATATCAAAGACCTTGAGAAGGAAGTGGGGAATCAGAAAGGATGAAGACTCCCTGATAACACCTAATGGAGGCCCTGCATCAGTGGGTTTGTGGCTGAGTTTGGAAGACTTCCTGTCTGCTCACATGTAGTTGTTTCCACACATATTTTTTCCACATTGCCTTTGTAAATTTTGCACTTGAGCTATTGGTTACTTATTTTCTTAAGTCACTTTGCCTCTTATAAAATTGTATTTAAAACCTCAGTGGTTTATGGCAATTTTCAATAAAAATGAGTATGATTTAACCCAAATAAAAATTGACTTCAAAACCTCATAGAACTACTAAATTAATTACCAGTCACAGGGCAATCCAAGATGGCAGACTAGAGGGTGACTGCATCTCCAGTCGCTCCAGAACCCAGGATTCAAAGGGGAGGCATTGAGAGACTCGGACTAAAATAGAGCCTCGGGGTGAGTCTCCCCCACCCGGTGAAGCGGTGAAGCGCTGCCTGGGTGGCAGGCCCAGATTCGGGTGGCTTAGTAGAGTAAGCCAGAGCAGGAAGAGTCCTCCCCAGGCAGCCCTGCCCACTCCAGCAGTGGGCTCCTCCCACAGGACCAGATTCTCCAGCATCTCAGAGCAGGACCCCCAGTGAGAGCCTTTCTGCACAGAACCAAGCTTCAAGTCCCTGAAACAGGGCAGCGAGTTCCTGCCCACAGATTGCTTCAGGGACCAGGACAGGGCAGCCAGGGACTTCCACAAGAAGTCTGCAGCCCGGCCCCCTCCAGCGGAAAGCACCTTTCCAGGCTAGCTTCTAGGAGCAGACCCCAGTGAGAGCCTTTCCACACAGAGCCAGCTCCAAGTCCTGGAACCAGCAGAGGACTACGGGCAGCTTTCCTTGGAAGCCTGCATTATCAAGTTACTCCAAGATTTCAGGCTACTGAAGACAGGAAGGTGATACACTGGAAATCAACAGGGAAAATATAAGCCAATAGAAGAATTCTGAAATATCACAAAGTCCCACTACTCTGACCAATATGAGAAAACAAGGTAAGAAATGTCCCAAACAAACCTAGATACTATATCAATAAATGACAGCACAGCAGAAGAAATGTCAGAAAGGGAGATCAGAATGTACATAATTAAAACAATCAGGAAGCAAACGAGGAGATGAAAGGGCAATTGCAGGCATTAAATGATCGCACCAATCAACAGTTAAAAGACCAAACACGAAGCAAGAGATCATTTCAATAAAGAGTTAGAGAAATTGAAAAAAAAAAAAAAAAACAGAAATCCTTGAAATGAAGGAAACAATAAACAAGTTAAAAACTCCATAGAAAGCATAACCAAATGATAGAACACCTGGAAGACAGAACCTCAGATATTAAAGACAAAATATTTAATCTTGAAAACAAAGTTGACCAAACAGAAAAGATGGTAAGAAATCATGAACAGAATCTACAAGAATTATGGGATATCATGAAAAGTCCAAATTTAAGAATTATTGGGATTGAGAAGGCTCCTGGTCGCACAGGGGCCAAGGCAAGACTGGGATTAGGATCCTAACACCATGTCATTCCTACAATAATTTCTATTATTGTCAGAAATGGAAAGTTGGAGAGATACAGAGATCAGGTCACCAAAGACTAGCTCCTCATATTTTTGCTCAAGCAAGTCTGTGTTTCTATACTGTCTCCATCCACACTCATAGACATTTCATGGCCCATCCACTATTTCTACACTTTATCACACACATCAATCAAAGCCCTAGGGATTTATCATAAACAGAAGTTGGGACCCCCTTGAATCCTTCTATCCTCTTCCCTCCAACCTATCCCTCCAGGGGAAGTCAGTAAGCCATCATGTAAGAGGAACAGGAATGAGTGAAAGCAGGTAATGTTTTCCTTCAAAACCCTCTGAAACAGCCACCAATCCTGTTGGCTCCAGTTGAAAATCTGTGGAAGAGGTAAGGACTTTAGCTCTCATCCTCAAGATTCTCCATGTCTACATCCTGGGGGGGTTTGTTCTTCTTTTGTCATTTGGGCTGTGGTTTACTAGTCGTGGCTGGTTTTGAAGGGATTTCCACTTCCACTTGCTGCCTTTTCTTTCTGAGCAAGTCAGATATGCTGCAGGAGTTTTCTGCATTTCTTTCCTGAGAGAGAGTAATATTGGCACATGCACTGGATGCCTGCTTCTTGAGGTGATGCTGTGTTATCTGCCCTTGGTCTATCACAGCCCTGACCATCTGATGCCTCAGTTGCTTCTCTCTGTTTGACACCCACCAGAACTTGACTGGCTTCATCTTCAGTTTCATTTGGGGCCAATTAATCTTCCCTCTGGACCCCATGGGTGCTGCTCCTTACTCCTCTGTGGTCCTCCTAGAGATACTGTCTTTATAGTGGCAGCCAAGTCAAAATGAGGGTCACTCAGGCCAGCCCTAGTCCAACTGACTGGTGGGTGTCTTCATGAGAAGAAATAGGGATTCTAGACACATTGTGAGGGAAGACACATGTAGACAGCCATCTGTAAGTCAAGGACACCAACCCTGATCACAGCACCATGTCAGCTTGAGCCCTCCAGAACTGACAGGAAATAAATGTGTGCTGTGCAAGACTGCCAGTCTGTGGCCTCTGCTACAGCAGCCCCAGGAAGCTGAACCAGCAGGGCAGCCTCCAGAACAGCCTCCATTGAGCTTCCTCCCAGACACGAGCCGATATCACAGAGAAACAGGACCAATAGAATATGTATGTGTAATATTAACAGATTTATTTTAAGGAAGTCACAGGCAGGCAACTGCTAGAGACTCAAGCAGGAGCAGACACAGAATTCTCTCCCTCAGGAAAGCTGGGTTTGGCCTCTTGAGGCTGGGACTGATGAATGAGACCACCCACATTTTCAAAGCTGTTCTCCTTTACTAAAGTCTGCTGACTACCAAGTGTTAACCACACCTGTAACCTTCTTTTTCCCAGAGAAACACCTGGATTTGAATCTCATATAGTCACTGGGTGCTACAGGCTGGCCCCATTAGCAGCATGATGATCCCCCACTGAGGAGTGTGGGCTGGACCTGACACCACATTTCTTGTGAGAACTAGAGCAAAAGTGATGGACTGTTACTTCCAATATTAGGTCATAAAAAGACTGTGGCTCTGCCTTAGCCCAGTCCTCTCTCCTCTGTCATACTGGAGCAGGGTAGGTCTTGGAGAGGCCCATGGGGCAGGGAACTGAGGGAGGCCTCTGGCCACCAACCAGCAAAGAACTGAATCCTGCCAATAGCCACATGAACAAGCTTGGCAGTGGAGTCCAACCCCACCATCATTTTGACTGCAACCTATGAGAGCCAATGAGCCAAAGGAACTAGCTGAGACACACCCAGTTCCTGACCCCCAGAAGCTCTGAGAAAATAGCATAGCTTCTAGCTCCTCAGGGGAGAGGAAAGTTGTCAGGTGGCACAGGTAACTGATCTGCCATCCGAGCCCCTCTGCATTCTGTTCCGATTGGCCTGAGCTGCTTGCAGATCTGAGGAGGCCAGAGCCTCCTACTTCCTGTGCTCCTGGTGGCTACTGTCTACCTGGATTACTCATCTGCTCCATCCCAGTCCTGACGTTTCCACATGGCAGCAACTTTTTATCTTCTAAGGTTCTAATATTATCTCTGCAATAACAGGATTATATAGTGCCTCCCCTCTCTCCCTGAGCCCTCACCCCTGTCCCTTCTCACCCTGTCTGGGTAGATACAACTTCTCAAACACCTTGGCCTCCTGCCTCTTCCCCAAAGCCAGCTGTATTTAAGAGGGACCCTGCTGCTGGGCTCACTTGTCCACCCTTGTGGACTTGAAGTTCTCAATAATTTTTGATCACCCTACTGGGTTTGCATTTGCACCAGGGGCCGCAAATGACAGAGCTGGTGCTGCTCCTTCCATGTTGGGTGGTTGGTTTTCTATCACCCTCGGGCCTGCAGGCTGCTGAGAATGGGGACTCTGTTAGTTACACTTGGGCTCCTGGGAAGTGCCTGCTGTGTAGAAGGGCTCACTAGGAGATTAAGCAAATATTCCCAAGAAGCAGAGGCTTCCTAGTGGCTCCAGATTTGGCAGGTGAATCCAGGCCTGGCTGGGTGAATCCAGAGGGAGTGACATCCTGATTTAAAGCCTGGGAGGAGCCACTCCATCCAGGTTGGCTCCTTGCACAGTGGATGCTGGAGGCAGAGTGGGCTGAGGCACTTCTATGCTGGTCTGGGCATTATATGTCACAGGCCACTGGAGTGCCTGTGTCAGAAACCACTCCCAGCAGAAAACCTAACAGTTGAGCTACCATTTGAATGTCACAATATTGCTACTACAAGGCAGTCCATAGGGCTGGTAGCAATTTTGGGACATTGTGCAAAGCCCTGAGTTCCATCCCCAGCACCATCAATGAATAATCAAAAATCAGTCCAGGCTAGATTTCACTCACCCAAGCCAGAGGCAATTTGCACTTGTAGGGGGTTTGGTGGAAAAGTATTCCAGAAACAAGCTGGTCTTGGCCTGTGAGGCAAGTGGGCAGAGATGGGCTGATCCACATTAGAGGTTGGGGTGGGGCATCGGCATCGCCTCCCTCAGTCTGTCCCTTATCTGCCACAGCAGGTGAAGCAGGAATCATGGCTTGGCAGGCTTGCTGGGACTTGGGTGCCAGGCACCAAAAATAATGGTACATCAATAACTGAACATTTTGCTTTGCTTTGGGCACTCTGATTCCATCCTGTGTCCCAAGGCTACAGACAGGGCAGCCATTCACTGGGAACCAGAGATAAAGAGACAGGGAGGGGAGGGGCTTGGGCACCATGCTCTGGTTCCTACAAACATTGGTTTCCACATCTGCTCTGCATCTTGATTGCTGGATGTGACCTGTCATGGACCACTGCATGACCTGCCTGGGCCAACTGTCATGGCCTCCTGCCTTCCTCCCCTCCTCCACACAACACCCCCACTCAGGAGGCATGATTTCCAAATACACAACAACCTGCCCAGGGCCGGCACCCCACCATCTTCTTTACTGGGCTCACATGGAGGCTACAATTGACACTGCCCTTGTCATCCAGGGCCAGGAACAGAGAGGTGGTAGAGTTCCATGCAGCACAGCACCCAGAAATTAGTCAAACTAGCCAGTCTAAGCCTGCATGCCCTGCCTTTCCATTTCTTTGTGGGAGAACCACAATAAAGACACTCATCCACATTTCCCTTCCCTCCCTCTGCCTCACAACAAACCCTGGTGCTCCCCCTATGTCCTCACCCCCTCCCTGTGGTGTGTGTCCTCCCTCTCTGGGAACTGTGAATAAATATTGTCTTTCCAATGGCAGATGTCTCCTGATCTGTCTTACTTTACTTCAGATTTTATATTAATAGCCTGTATAAAACCACTAAAAACAAACAAAGCCCACTCAGTCTCCTTCCCATTACCAGGACAGGCAGAATAATTAAATAGGTACCTCTCTTTTAGTTCCCTCATCCACTCATCTCTCCACCCATCCATTTGTCTATCCATTCACTGATCCATTCATCCACCATCAACCCATTTACCCATCCACCCTTCCATCTACCCATCCACCTATCTACCCATTCACTCACCCATCCAACCATCCATCCTTCCTTCCTTCCTTCCTTCCTTCCTTCCTTCCTTCCTTCCTTCCTTCCTTCCTTCCTTCCTTCCTTCCTTCCTTCCACCCATCCCATATTAACTGAGCAGTGTGGGGTAGTTTTTAAACATTTCCCAGAGTACAGCTTGTCCTTCTACTTTGTCACAATATCTTTTGGTTTATGAACTTTAAATTTTTCAAAGTTAAATTATTTCTTATCTGTGTATTATGCTGTTGGAATCTTACCACATCTTTCTCTAAATGTCATAAAAACATTCTTCTATATTTTCTCCTAAAAAGTCCATTATTTTTTAAACATTTTGCGTTCTCACATTTAGGCCTTTAATCTGAGTTACTTTCATGTCCTCATGACCGAATTACCTCCCCAAAGTCCACCTCCTAATGCCATCACCCTGGGTCTCGGATTTCAATATATGAATTTGGAGGAGACAATGCCCCAACAATTTGATTCAATTCTGATATCTATGGTTGGTGCAGATCCCACAAGTTAAAGGACAGTCTCATACAACAGCTCCCACCCAATGCCAGATGGGTCTAGGCAGGTGCCCCAGGTTGCCTGCACCCCATTCCCTGATTGCAAACTTGGAGTTTCCTGCAGTCATCCTCAGATCCAGTGATTCTCTAGAATGACTTTTGGGACTGAAGAAAGTATTCTACTTCTAATTACAGTGTAATTACAAAGGACCCCTCAGAAGAGTCAAATGGAAAATGTGTAGAGGCAAGGCCTAGGGGAAGAGGGCATGAAGCTTCCAGGCCCTTACCAAGTGTTCCACCGTCCCAACACTCGAATATGCTGACCAACCCAGGAACTCCTTGAGGGTGGTACTGAAATTTCATTATTCACAATGATGGATAAATCACTGGATGTTGGTGATCAAATGCAGTCTCTGCCCCTCCCCTTGCTCTGGAGGTCAGGGAATGAAGCTGGAAGTCCCCAGTTCCTGGTGACCAGCATGCATCTCCAAGCCACAGTGGCACCACCAGGCTTCACCTTATTAGCCCAAACTTTAGAAGAACAAGAGACATTCTTTTCACTCAGGAAAATCCCAAGGATTTTAGTAGCTCTGAGCTTGGATCTGGGTATGAAGACCAAATATTTATTTTTATTATACCACACACAGGGTTTCCTTTTTTCTATTACTTTTTGAAAGTTTGAATAGTTTATATTTTTATAAATTTGTCTATTTCATCTGCTGTAACTTTTTTTACATCAAGTTGCTCATGGGCTTTTAAAATTTTTCTAATGAATTCTACTGTGAATTTGTGACTTCCTGATAATGTTCACTTGTGCTTTTTGCCTTTTTTTATGATCTTTAATTCCAAAAGTTTATCTACTTTGTCTTCTTAAAGAATCCACTGAACATTTGCTCGTTCTTTCTTTTGTCTATTTCTGTCCTTGAATTTCTGTCCTGTCTTTATTATTTCTGTCCTTCCATTTCTCTAATATTAGTTCCCATTTCTTGTATTGAATGCTTACTTTATGAATTTCCACGTAACTTGCTAACTAATAAGAGTTTTAAATTACTGTTACTGCATTAGCTATATCCAATGTTTGACTGTTTTTTTTTTAGGTTCTAAATATTTGATAATTATTTTTTCTCCTGAGACTTACTTCTTGTTCACCCAGCTGCAACCTGTCTTGCCTTCCCATTGTCTCCCCAGTACTTCCCTCCATGTCTTACTCCTGTTCAGTCCTTGCCACACTTCCATTTTTATTATGCTGAGAGGCTCCTGAGGCCCAGATATGAGAACACACTTGCCATCCATGTCCACTGTCACTGGCCACAGGTTCTATCACCCACCCAGACTCAGGTGGCAGATGGGAGGAGATGGTCATAAGATGACCTCAGCCACCTAGTCCTGAGGAGGCAGGGGGAGTGCAGCTTGGGCCTGGCTCACAGCCAGCAAGAAACACTGATGCCATACTGCTTATGATGTTGTGGCTGTAAACTCTTGCTCCTTCCACCCAGTCCCCTACTGGGGCCTTGGTGGTATATCAACTCCTTGGCACCCCTGGTGGAACCAGTGCAGACATATGCCCATAGAACCTCTTCTGCAGCAGTAGCTCTACAGGTTGGTCAGCACCACCACACCCAGCACTCCTCACATCCATGCGGTAATGGATGTCATTTCAGAGCTTCACTAGCTCCTTGCTGCTTCCTGGCACCTGGAAATTCTGGAGAAGAACAATGCTCAGTCCTGGCTGCCCTCAGCTCCCTGGCTGTCAACCCTGCAAACCAATCCTGTGGAAGGGAGTAATGTCTGGGATTGAACACAATAATCATCAAATTCACAGTGTGGTGAAGCACAGTGCCCACAGTCTCTGAAGAATTGCCCTGAACACCCAGCACTTTTCAAGTTGTGCTGAGAATCTCACCTCATCCCCCAAGTAGCCAGACCTGTCAACCCACCTTGACACCTTCACCTTCCCAACAGAGGATGGTTTATCCGCTGCACAGGTGAAAAGTTAAGGCATGGAGAGAGAGACCTGACAAAACCATTTTTGGGTGCAGAGCTAGGGTGATATCACATTCAGTAACCACAGGTTTTAGACCCAAGGGGGGCAGTTGTTGACCCACACCTTAAGTGAATGACCACTCAGTAGGGCTAAACCCTCAGATGCTAGGAATGTTCAAAGTTGAGTGGGATAAAGGTGACATTATCCTTGCCCAGTGAGAGCTCACTCATCCTGAGTAAGATATGACCAACAACCAAGGGCATGCAGGCTTGCACTTCCAGTACCCTGTGAGGTCCCTCCATTTACTCAACCCTGACAGCCCACCCTGTTACCTCTGGTACCATGTACACAGAACTGGCAGAAGGTACTGGGAATCATATGTCCTGCTTTCTGAAGTTGTGAGTCCATGGCTCTCTGCCACCTCAGAACACTCCTGCCTGCCCTGACCCAGATGCAGGACCTTGACTCTGGTAGAAGTCTCTGCACAGGACAGGTTCTGCCCATGTTAGGTGTGGTGGCCATGTTCCCTCTGGTCTCCGCTACATGTTACATCATCAGACATACCTGTGAGCCATCATGACTGAGGTTATAACCCTCTCTGGGGCTTCTCCTCAGCAAGATGAAGTAAGGCAGGCTGTAACCTCTGGAAGAGGGAGAAAAATATCAACAGGTCTTAGACAGAAATGTCTTGGGAGTTCTAGGATGAGGAAAAGTTCACTTACCCTCTAAGGCAACTGGGAGCCCAGACAGATGACTGAAAAGTGGGCAGGCCCAGAGACAGTCCCTGGGGGTTCTGTACTCTTTACAGATCCCTCTGGCTGATGGGTGGACTTAGCAAGGCCCTAAGCAACTTAGTGAGTCCCTGTCTCAAAATTAAAAATAAAAATAAATGAATAAAAAAGGTTTAGTATGTGGTTCAGTGGTTAATTGTCCCTGGGTTCAATCCCTGGTACCAAAAATATCCCCTTTGGGCCAGACATATCACTATTTGGAATCAGTCCAGCATCACCCAGACACACTTTAATTATATACACCACTGTTTAGAGAGGAGCAAGAAGCAAAATCCTCATAGTAGATGGGCAAATAAAGATTACAAGTGGCTCTCTATCAATAAGGTCAGGTGGTGATGCCAAACATGCTGAGATCCAATGTACCACCAGATGACTGGAGAAACACTTCTGGCTTTCAGAAGTAGAAGGCCTGGTAGTTCATTTTCAGAATCTAATATTCAGCATTAATTGGATCCAATTGTAACCCTTTCTTTTTCCCTGCCACATTTCTAAAATTAGTCAATTTAGTAGACTGTAACCCCAAAATCCTTAAGTCAGAGTGAAGGGCAGCACTGCATTAGGTTAGAGATAAAACAGATGGACAATTCACCCAGGGACTTGCTAGGCAGGTTCTGGTAGCATAGCCTTCTACTAGAAGTAAAGGTTTGCCTTGCCCACTCACTTATGGGCATAGTATCATTTTGTGTATCATTTCCATATTTCTAACAAAACTTACTGTAGACTGAGATCCTGGGTTTATAAGACCACCTTGTTGACAAGGACATAGCTCTCCAAAGGTGTACCATGTGTTATCCATTGATTTTTTTCATTATTTATCACAGTATGGCACAGGATGACCACTGAACATGGACTTGATGATTAGGTAGTTTACTTCCTATTTCCAATCCAGTTAAAGTTGATCCAGTGAGGGTAG
Source organism: Sciurus vulgaris (assembly GCF_902686455.1). Taxonomy (NCBI): domain Eukaryota; kingdom Metazoa; phylum Chordata; class Mammalia; order Rodentia; family Sciuridae; genus Sciurus; species Sciurus vulgaris. Next base: position 65,278,319 of record NC_136477.1, on the reverse strand, counting down.
GTCACCCTGACTGAGCTCATGTCCTGTTGGGTATAGTAGAAGCAGCCTCCACCTCTCTCGCACCCTGCCCTACCACCCAGGCTTACATCTAGAAGCCAGAAGGCTGCCTTCAGCTTCTCCTGCTAGACCAGGAAACAGGCAAACAGCAGGACCATATACACATTGTGTCCAGGAGGTTCAGGTAGAGCTGGCTCTCCAGAATGGCAGCAATCAATGGCTGTGTTTTCCAAGGTCATCCTGCATGTCTTGTCACAGCATTCCTGCCAGAGTCACCAGTTCTGCTGGGGCTGTAAGCAGCCCTCATGCTCCTTCAGCTGCACCATGAATCTGTGCATTCTCTCTGTGCATCACAGAGTTTGTTCTTCCCATCTATCAACCTTCAGACCAAGTCTGTGTGCTATGTGACCCTAAGGGCAGCCACACTTGCACAGGACAGTAAGAGTGAACCTGAGAGAGGAGACCTACATCACACACCCTCTAGAATTTCCTTCTAAACACCCTAATGGTTGATGGTGCAAAGCACTGACCTGGGTGCTGTCTGAAATCATTCACCTGAGGTCTGAGCTCCTCCTGTGTCCCCTACACTTATCCACAGGTCCACTGGCCTGGCCATCTCCTTTCTCCTTACTCCTTCTCCTCCAAGGGCTGAACCTTTCCTCTCACTCCTGGTTTGGCTTCTGGTTCACCAGAGGCCCTGGGCTGCCAGATGGGCAGTAATGTTCCACCTGACTTCACATGCATACACCTTATTCACAGCAGAGACACAACTGCTGCCAGCACCAGTCCCACTAGTATGATAAACACATTTCCTGGATCAAACTCTCTTACTCCAGAGCACCCCACCAAGGGATGAGCTCTCCACCTGGGGGTTGGGGGAGTTTGCTGGTGATGTATTTTGAGACATAAGGACTTATTCACGGGCTGTGGAGATAGCTCAGCTGGTAGAGTGCTTGGCTTGCAAGCACAAGACCCTGAGTTCGATCCCCAGTACTGAAAAAAAAAAAAAAAAAAAAAAAAAAAAAAAAAAAACTTATTCACTGCCTAATTTGCTTCTGGGGAATACTCTTCTGAAATTGAGGCCTGAATGTGCCCTTCTGGAGGCAGGGAATTCTGCCTGTTTGTGCTCCCTGGCCATGGGTCTGGCTTGGTGAGGTTGTCCCAAGCAAAAACTGAGCACACTCTCATTTAATCCTTTTCCCCCAGCCCCTTGACTGAAGGAAACTCCAAAGGTTCCAGGGCAGGGGACAGAGCCCTCTCAGGACCCAGGTTTCCTCCAGTGCTCCAACATTGGCTGTTGGGGAGGACAGGGATGGGTGCAGGTTGAATGGGATCCTTAACCGAGAAAAGAAAATGGCTACTTTTTCTGAGGGAATATGCATGGAAGAGGGGCCGGGTGGAGGACGGTTGGGTTGTTTGGCTTCCTGACTGCAACACACCCTGCCACGTGCTTCTACCTTTTGGGATGCATTGCACTGGGAAGTAAGGCCAGGTGACAGCACCATGTCCACACATGGGGAAGGTTCTTCTCTTCACACCTTAGGTCCAACTCCCAAGCCACTGGAGATTCCCACCAAGTTTCTCTTTTGAGGCTCCTGAGGCAGTGTCCCCTTGGCCCCACTCCATGTGCCAGAGCACCCCTCCACTCATGGAGTCCCCAGAAACCCAAAACCCACCTGCCTCCACTGGCAGGCCCAGCCAGACACACCCTGCAGGGAAGGAGGCACCAGAAGGGCAGCACAGGGCTCAGATGCTACCAAGCTGCAGTCAATCCACACAGGCCTAGAGTCCTGGGTCCAGGATGAGGGAGGAAAAAGAGGAAACCATGTTATGGGCCATCCCTGCTCCAGGTGTCTTGAACAGAAGCAAAGTTGGACTGGCCCTTCTGCCCTCCTGCAGGTTTCATCCACACAGACCTGAGGACTGCCTTGCATGTGGTGGACACAGGGGCCACATACTTTGGAGCTGTTTGTTGGAGTGACTCTGAAGTCCTGAGACCTGGGCACCTGGAGCAGGTGCCAAAACAGGAAAGGTGCCAAAACCTTAGGTAAAGATAGACCAGTAATGTGCACTCAGAGACAATCAGGATGCAATCCCTGCACCTGATGAATGATCACTAAATACACCATGGTTCCCAGGACAAGCTGCTGGAAGCTTGTTATAATTAGGTTAGGGCTATTTCCATGGTACAGTTAAATGATGTGTTCCAAGACAGCAATAGGCAGTGCATCCATATGAAAGGATTTAGATATGCAGAGGTAAATTACTTAGGTCATATCATTACACTTTGGCTGCCATGGGAAATACAATTATTTTGTATTAGTATTTCTATTAGTCATTTTCATTTTCATCTTTTTGTTCTGTGCACTTTCTTATTTTTATAAGATGACATTTTTCCGTTCTATTTTTAAGTTTATTTTCAAGACATGGAAAGAGAAAATAGGACTATAGATTTGGGAGAGGCAGTCCTGACTGATCCAGTCTCTGAGGCTGGAGTGATCCTGATTTAGGAAAGAACATGTGTCAAATCAGAGTCTGTGAACATCTTTCTTGCTCATGAGGAAGACTTTCTAAGGAAGCATTCACCTACAAGTTGCCTTTAAGCATGAATAAATTTACAAGTTAAATCATCCAACCACCTACGTTATTAAATTCAAATGAACTTAATGCACTTTATTATTCTAATTCATTGATATAAATCAGTTACTTTATTGTTTACCATTTTCTGAACACCCAAATTATCCCTCGGTAAGAGGTTACTGATTATAAACATTGTTATTTTGACCAGTTCATCTTGTCTCTGAGCCAATGTAAAAACACTTCCCAGAGGCCCTGGACCTTGACCTCCCTTGAATGTGGCCTTTAAATTCTGTGATCATTTTTTTATTTCTAGGTGGGGGATTGTGTTATTTATCTGGCACCAAACTCCAGGGCTCAGGGTATCCTCCTGCCTATTACTGAAGGGATCATTGTTTCCACTCAGCAGAGAATTGTAGAACAGGAAACAAATGTAACAAACGAGCAGCACATTCATTGCACTTATTAACTATTCCTGAAGCCTCTATAATCTTTGTCTTTTCTGGGTCTAGAGAGGGGTAGTGGGATTAGGTAGGTCTATAAGATAGTGATTGAATTATTTGTTTAATTGTATCAGATCCAGGATTTTTTTACTGGTTATAGACAAAAGCCTTCACTTCTGGCAAGTTCCAATTATGACAAATTTTTCATTTGAGAATAGTTTTCCTTCAAACTATGTAAAAATTCTGCCTTCTATACACTGAGGCTGCAAGTAAATTTACTCTAGATGGCATGGAAAACTGAAGTCTAAGCCTGAGTTGCAGTTGCCTGAATGAGCACCTTTCCCTAGGATCTTGTTCTGCCTTATGTGGTACATGAATGACAAAACACATATTTACATGTTTTACCAGAATTAGAGCACATACTTAAGCAGACATCTGCAACTCTTGATGTAGTTTTTCCCCTCTATAAATAATTTTTCTTCACCTTGGCTATCTGAGGTTGAACTCTGTACAATGAGCAGAACACAATGAGCAGAACACCACAAATACTGGGCATTAAGAAAGCAACAGCTTCCTCCTCTTCAAGCAGCAGTTTGGTTGCCTTCTCAGATGAACAGAACAAAATAGAAGGTGCATTCAAGACATTTACAGTGCTGAAATCTCATGTTTTTCCCAGATAGGCCTAATCGGTCAGGGATCCACATTTTCCAGACTGATGTTAATTCATATAAAGTATATGCTAAGGTTGTAAAGAAAAGTGATTCTGAAAGCAACTGATTGTCAACATCCTGATTCTACAGCTATACACACACACAGCAGCACCACCTCTCAAATTTCCTGGCTTGACATACCACCTTGATATTTTGAGCTCATTGGTTGCCATGTTATCCATGGCCATCAGAGGCAAACCCTCTACCATATTCTAGGATTCTTCTTCTCTTACCAAATAAAGATGTATTTTATCCAATCTTCTCATAAAACTTGAACACCTACAAAATAATTTCCCTTAAATTTATTTCTAAAAGAAACTATTTTTCCAGACTAAATGAAATAATAGGCATATTAGAATAAAACCTTCAATACCTGATAAAGTGACCATTCCTGATGAGGCTTCCCCTCATGTGATGCATTCACAGAATTGCATTTCTACTTTAAAATTATTATTATTAAATTATGGGGACAAGGGAAGAGAGCAGTGTTATGTGATGGAAAGTTTGCAGCAAGGAGTATAAAAAAAAAATCTAGTTACCCCTCTGTAATGAGTACTCAAAAGTAGGAAACTCATGGTGCAGAAGAATAAGCTGTTATGTTGAAAGGCCAGTAGAAAGAATTAAAAGAGTGAAAAGTGGTTGGTTTTAGGGAATGGAGAGTAGAGGGCACAGGATGGGCAGATAGTTATTTTAACATAAAAACAAAGTAAATAATATGAGATAAATAGGAAGGACTGGGGTGGAGCACTTGCTTACCATGTGCAAGGTCTCAGGTTCCATTTCCACACACCAACACACACACACCGCACACACAGTAGATACATAATAAGATAGAGGATCAAGTCTCAGAAGATAAATTCCCAGGCACAACAGCAAATATCAGAAGTTGGAGAAAGGAGAAGATGGTAGAGTCCACCTGGATGGCCCAAAGTAATACACTGACCAAAACACTGAACAGAAAGACTGATTAAGAGCAGATGAAGCCATGGTGGAAATACAAGGGAGGAGTTCTTAACACCTTGCTCAAGGCTCACCATAACAGACTTGCATATTTTTATTACCTACTAGATTGGACATGTGTTATTCATTTTATACACAACCACCACAATAGATTTCACCAACATCAATTCCCACCTGGGACAGCACCTTCCCTGGATATAGGAAGAAAATGAATCAGGGCACTTCTTACTGTCAAACAGCATAGGCAGGAGAAATCTCACTTTTTCCTCCCACAAGAAAATGAGCATGTTGTAGCATGTATTGCCTACAACATGCTCATGTACTCAAGAACATCTCCATAGGTAGAACACAGGCCTGTACATAACAGCTACCCTAGGATCTGCTCCTGCATCTTATTGGCACAATTTTCCCTGTGCCTTTGGGAGTTCAGTATTCCTGAAGCTATACTGGCCATAAAACCCAGTCCTATTCCATTTCTCTATTTTGTTTCTAGTTTCCATACTCATCCTCACCTGTGGTTCCCACAAAACTTGTTTCCACTACTCAAGGTACCAGAAAGTCTAATATATCTTCCAAAGCATCCCTTTTGTCATATTAATGGCAAAAATAAGATTATGATTGACACCTTAAGGGAGAAGAAAGAAAAATACCAAAGCCATTCACTAGAGATTGTTTAAACATGAAACAACAATTCAACATGTTGAAAGTGATGATCTATGCACACATATGATTATATGACCAATGTGATTATGAGACCCATGTGATTCTACATCACACACAACCAGAAGAACAGGAAGTTATACTCCACTTATATATGATGCATCAAAATGCATTCTACTCTCATGTATAACTAATTAGAATAAATTTTAAAAAGTAAATGGAATCTGAATATGATCCCTGACATTTCTAACTTGCACCCACAGAATTGAAACTCTGAGGGTACAGCAAAACATCCTCCAGATGACCACACCAGTTGACCCACAGAAGAGAACAGCAAAGGATATTTTGTCTGGATGGTTTGCAACTGATGCAAAGCTGGTCTGAGAAGACAAAGAAAGACACCATGCTGACCAGTGGGCATCTGACTGCTGCCAGGGAGCAAGTACTGGCAAAACTGACTTGACCATCATTGCAATATACTGAAAGCCAGCAATGCTCCATGGTATCCACTATGGCTGCCTTCCTGGGATGGTGCTCTGGGGTCCTTACCCTAGACTTCCTTCCACCTGTCAACCAGACTTAGGAGATTGATGCAGGGAAATGTGAGTTAAAAGTCATCCTCAGCAATTGAGCATGGTCCTAAGCAACTTCGATGAAGGCATGATTCAGGCTAAGAAATTTCATCAGATACCAGGGGTGAAAGTGATATATACCCCCATTGCTTCTAGCACTGCAAATGAAAAAAAAAAAAAAATTACCAGCACAGCACAATGGTTCACACCTCCTTCTCATCCCAGTGTCTCAGGAGACTGAGACAGGTTAGAAAGACTGCAAGTTCAAGGCCATCCTCAGGAAGTTAGTGAGATCCCATTCAACTCAATGAGACCCTGACAAAGTAAACAATGAAGTCTCAAGACATGTCTCAGTGGTTGATTGTTTCCGAGTTCAATCCATGTACCAAAACCTGGACTAAGGAGACTGCAGAATATGGCGAATGGAACTTGACAATGTTTACCAACCTCTCCACAGCACAATGAATATAGGGAAGAATCAGCTTATCTTGCAGATAGGTGGCAAAACTAATGTTCTATGTTCTAATATTTCAAAATCTGAGACATGCAGATGCTAGAAGATCCAGCAGAAAATAAAGGCAGTTTCCTAACCCAAACCCAGGCTAGGGTGGGGAAGGGGAAAGGAACAACAGAGAGAGAAAGAGGGAGCAGAAAAGCACATGATCTTACTTCCTTAAAAACATCTGAAAGGAAAAACAGAGCATACTATAACATGATAGTAGCAGCAGTGTCCTTGAAGCAGATCAAGCCGTTTACAACCAAACTGTGGGCAGAAAGCTGTGGCAGGCTCTGCAGCAATCTTGTGGAACATAGAGCTGAGAAGTCACCCTTTAAATCATCCCATCATATGCCCCCCTTTATAAAATAGCATATTAAACCAGAGGAGGCATTCCTTTTGTGGATTTCTTGAGAATCAATCTAGAAAGAACTTAAGATGGATCTATAAATTCCCTGAAGCCCTTTTCCTTCACCACAAATAAGGGCAATAGTGTGTATAACATCCAGTCCTGGAAGTGTGAGCCCAATGCTCCACACAGCTTCCTAAGGAACAAGCAGACACCAGGTGATTGCCAGTAAGTGGAGGCAGAAGTCATATCTCAGATACAAGAGGAAGGCAGTTCTGACACTGAACAGAGAAAAGGGAAACTCCAAGAACTGCTGCTGCCACTGGCCACTGATGGTGGAGGGAGGTGTGTGAGAAGTTGCCCCAGTCCTAGAGGTACTGTCCCTCTAATTGCAGCCACATTCTGGGTGGAACCTGCTCGGGAGGAAAACTCTCTGGATATCCAGCAGCAGAGAGGGTCTAGCCACAAATCATAGCAGTATCTTGCAGAGAGCCAGGATAAAAAAATTGCCTTGGTCCTGTAATGTTTAAAGGGAATGTGCCTGGATCATGATCATAACCAGTGGAAGGTTGGTCAGAATGGAAATTTACCTCAGCCCAAGGCAGCCAAGAGCCATGGCACCCAGCCTGACCCATAGTCACAGGTAGTAAGTGCCTCTGTACTGGCTGGACCCTTGCTGGGTCAGACTGATCAAAGAGAAACAGTGCCCATGATCCTCATCTAGGGGAACTGGAAGCTGGAACCCAAGTGAACCAGCTGAGTTATTTCACTCAGCAGTAAGGATAGGACCCCAGTGAGCTAGGTTGACCAAGGAGAACACTTCTGCCCCACAGTTCACCTGCCAAGAATACACAACTGCAGGACATGTGATAGGCCCTACATCACATCAAAATCCTGTAGAGGTGAACAGGTACATGCTATTCCATGACAATTCCTGAGAATGGAGGATTGCAAGTTGGAGACCAGCTTTGGTAACTGAGCAAGACCCCATTTAAAAATAAAAATGGGCATATGAAACTGGGTGGAGTCTGCCATTCATTAAAAAATCATCATCATCATCATAATCATCATCATCATCACCATTATCTATGAAGCATTTCTCAGAGTTCCTTCCCCAAAAACTGACCTCTGCTGTATTTCCTCCATACTCTGCTGCATCTGGCTTTTCAGCACCAAGTACCTTGTATTGTATTCCTTGTCCAGCAAGTCCAGCAGACCAGGGTGCCGTGTCTCTGCACTCAGGCTTGCTGCAAGGGTGAGAGACCCAGAACAAATTGTGACACACATTAATAACAAGTTCAAAAGATGCAGTGAACAAGAGTGGAAGAGGAGATAGTCTGATGACAGGAAGCACTTACCTTCACTACAGGCCCAGTGGTGTGTCAGACAAGTACAGGATGCCAGGAGCAGGTAACCTCCCTGAGAAAAGCAGATGGCCTCTCACCCAGACCATGGTGAAGCTGACCCATTGGCCATAATCTAGAGACAGCAGGACTATGCTCTGGCTCTGTGAACAACACAGAGGGGGCCACATTCAATGCCTAGCTCACTATACACCAACTAGTGCCCTGTTGCTGGCACACCTGTGTCGCAGACTCACAGTGCTTTCTGTCCATTGGAGGGATGAAGTCCACTCCACCTGGAAGCCACCCAGCAACTTCACTCCCTTTCAGTAGGAAGTAGCTTGGAGATGTCCTTGCCCACTTTCCATAGAAATGGAAGCTAGAAACTAACAGTGAGGAAATGTAATGGGTTCACTTGATGCTTTGACTATATTCTGTGTCACTTTGAATTGTAAGACTCCCAAAAAGGAGACCGCAACTCTGTCCCACGGATCGACGGCAACCCCAATCAACGCAGGAGGCGAGGCGTCACTTGATGCAAACCGCAAGAGGCTTTTATTCCAGCACACTGGGGCCCAACTCATGACTCATGCAGGAGTTGAGGAGTCGAGTCCCTAGCAGAAAATCTTACAAGTTTATAAAGGCAGAAACCACACATCGGGAGGGGTCGCACACGGAGGGGAAAAGGGGAACAAAGCTGCCGGGAAATTCCAAAGGGGGTCTGGGTTTGCTGATAACATACAACATGTTTCACAATGTTTTACAACAGGGCGTAGATTCTGGTCAGCAGTTTCTGGTAATCTTATATCCTATATATCTTAACTGTCTGAGCACTATCTTGCTCAATTTACCCTTATACTCTCTGTTTGGGGCTGTTTCCTGGAACAGCTTTAAGGGCTTTGTTCCCATCACTGGGAGGGAGACCTTAGGGAGTTGAGATAAAACAGACAGCTTAAAAAATGTCCATTCTTTCATTCCCCAATTTTCTTTTTGGTAAGTTCTAATCATGGAACTTCTGTCTCTATATACTCTTCTCCAAAGCTATTTCCTTGGCGGAGGGACTGGTATTGTTACCTGAGCATTAGTACAGCACTTACTCTCTCCCTGATGAAGGTGACTAGGCGATTTAGGATGCAGGGCCCAAAATGAGGAGTAAAAGCAGTATAACAAGGGGACCCATCAGGGTGGACATGAGGGTTGGGACTACTTATCCGCGGGAGGTGTGTCAACAGGAGCAGGAACACGGTGGATGCGGAGCTTGAGGGGGTTGTCCAATTTTTCCTCTTTCCACGGTAGGTCTGGTGGTGGTGCAGGCTTGACATGAGAAGCATGATTCCAGGAGGTGATGCCATCGACTTTTACTGCAGTTGGAGTAGTGAGCAGCACTATGTATGGTAATGAGTGGGGGGTGAGTCCCATAAAGGATTTCAAAAGGAGTTAGCTTGAGGGACCCAGGGATATTGCACACCTGAAACAAAGCAAAGGGAAGGAGGACTGTCCAGTCTATTATACCAGTCTCTAAGGATAATTTAGTTATGACCTCTTTTAAAGTTCTATTCATTCTTTCTACCTGCCCTGAGCTTTGGGGCCTATAAGCACAATGTAATTTCCAATTAAGCCCCCAGGATTTTGGCCAGTCCCTGACTTACCTGGGCAACAAACACAGGGTTGTTGTCTGATCCGATTACCTTGGGCACCCCGAACCTTGGGAAGATGTCTTCTAGTATTGTTTTGGCCACCACCTGAGCAGTCTCCTTCTTGGTAGGAAAGGCTTCAACCCATCCTGAAAATGTATCTGTGAATACTAATAAGTATCTCTATCCATACCTGGCTGGTTTTACCTCAGTAAAGTCCACTTCCCAGTAACTCCCAGGATGGTCTCCTCGGAGCCGTTTGCCCTGAGGTAGCTTGCTAGGCTGGGCATTCACCATCTGGCAAGACTTGCATTCTTTTACAGTTGTATCTGCAAGCTCCCCGAGCTCCATGATGTAATATGATGAAGACTGGACAAGAGTTTTTAAATGTTTTGGGCCCAGATGAGTTAACTTGTGAAGGTGTCTGAGAAAAATGATCACCTGTTTTTCAGGGAGAATTCTTTTTCCTTCTGAGGATTCCCGGATCCCCTCTGGAGTCTCCAGGCGAAATCCTAATCTGTCCGTTTCCTCAAGGTCTAGTTCTGAATATTCAAAGTTTCTAATAGAGGGGTATACCACATCCTTAGGGTGAGACATCAGTTCCCCCCCCCCCCGAACAAGGATAGGACCTTAAGTCTCGCACCTGGCAGGGTGAGTAAGGAATGGGTATCTGAGTCACAGTTTGTTTTCTGGCCTCCGTTAACCATCTCTGCCCCCTTTGAGGGCGTACCCCAGGTATGTTACCTTCTTTTGGCACATCTGGGCCTTTTTGGCAGAGGCCCGATATCCTAAGCAGTCAAGTTCTTCTAGCAGTAGTCCCGTGCCCCATTGGCATTTCTCCTCTGTGGCCCCTGCCAGTAGTAAGTCATCTACATGGCAGAAGTGTTACCTGGGGATGGCTGGCACGGAAGTGGACTAAATCTTGGTGGAGAGCTTCATTGAAGAGGGTCGGGGAATTCTTGAACCCCTGGGGTAATTGGGTCCAAGTCAATTGTCCTGTTGTCCCAGAATCAGGGTCCCTCCACTCGAATGCGAAGATGTTTTGGCTGGAAGGGTGTAGTTGCAGGCAGAAGAAAGCGTCCTTTAAGTCCAAGACAGTGTACCAAATATGATCCGGGGGAAGAGAGCTCAGCAAGTTGTAAGGGTTAGGTACAGGGGCGTGGATGTCCTCTACTCACTTATTTACCTCTCTTAAGTCCTGTACCAGGCGAGAGTCTCCTGTGCCAGGCTTTTTAACAGGTAACAAGGGAGTGTTCCATGGTGACTGACACTTCACTAGGATAACTTGCTGAAGGAGGCGCTGGATATGGGGCCTAATTCCTTCCTGGACCTCTTTAGTCATAGAGTATTGACGGACAGCCATAGGAGTAGATGTGACCTTAAGCTCTATAACTATGGGTGGTCTTTTTGTGGCTAGTCCTGTTCCAGCCATTTCGGCTCACGCCCCTGGATACCTGTTCAACCAGTTATTTATGTGACATATTTTTGCTCCCTGTCTCTCAAAAAGTCTATGTTCATCATCCAGGCGCATAGTCAGGGCAGTAGTTATTCTCTTGCTTTGGGTCACCTCTGGGCCATCAGGGGTTAAGGTAATCTGAGCTCCCATTTTGGTTAGGAGATCTCTCCCAAGTAGAGGCGCAGGGCACTTGGGGATGACTAGAAACGAGTGGGTTACCCGTCCCATTCTTAAGTCTACTGTTCTTCGGGTAGTCCATGAGTACTGCTGGTGCCCTGTAGCTCCTATGACCCACAATTTCTTGTGGGAGATGGGCCCAGTCAGTTCGAGTAGGACAGAGTGTTGAGTCCTAGTATCTACAAAGAACTCAACTGGCTTCCCCTCCACCTCTAGTGTTACCCTAGGCTCGGGGAGGGGTTCTGAGCCCCGTCCCCACTAATCTTTTTCTTCTTCTAGGGCTAATGCTTTCTTGGAGGGCCCAGTCTTCTTCTTAGGACACTCTCTAGCCCAGTGACCTCTCTCCTTGCAGTAGGCACACTGATCCTTGTCTAATGGAGTGCGGTTGCCCAGGTTACCTGACCCTTTTTTTAGCCCTGCCTTGTGTTTTTTTCCTGGCCTTTCTTACCTACTACTGCGGCCAAAATCTGTGTTAGGTTCTTCTCCTGCTTATGATCCCTTTTGTTTTCTCTTTCCTTTCCTTTTCTTTCCTTTGCTCCTTCTCTTCCTCAGTTTCCCTCTTATGATACACTTTCTCTGCCTCCTTAACTAAATCCTATAGGGTATAATCTTGTAACCCTTCTATTCTCTGCAACTTTCTCTTAATATCTATTGCTGACTGCCCTATAAAAGCCATGACCACGGAAGCCCTTTGTCCCTCAGAGGTAGGGTCAAATGGGGTGTAGTGCCTGAAAGCTACCATTAAGTGCTCGAGAAATACTGATAGGGGTTCCGTGGCCCCCTGGATAACCTCTCTTACCTTAGCCAAATTAGTGGGCCATCTCGCTGCCCTGTGGAGGCTGGCCACTAGAGTCTGGCAATAGATTGTCATTTGCTCCCTACCTTCTGCTTTGTTGAAATCCCAGTCAGGCCTGGAGAGGGGGAAGGCAGTCTCAATGATGTTGTGGAGCTGGGTGGGTCGTCCATCTGCTCCTGGTACATTCTTCCTTGCCTCCAATAAAATCCTCTCCCTCTCCTCAGTAGTGAAAAGGGTCTGCAGTAGCTGCTGGCAATCATCCCATGTGGGCTGATGAGAGAACATTAAAGACTCCACCAGCCCGGTTAAGCACTGGGGGTCCTCTGAAAAGGGAGGGTAATTAGTTTTCCAGTTATACAAGTCTGCAGAGGAAAAAGGCCAGTATTGGAGGGGCTGAAGAGGAGCCGGTCCACCACCCGTTGCCACCAGCTGGGGCCCATAAGCCCTTAGGGGAAGGGCAATGGTGGTGTCAGGAGTTATCCCGCGGTGGCTCCTGGTACCCCGTGCAGGCCACGTGGTGCCCTGCCTGGGCCCCAGCAGAGACTCGTTAAGGGGAGCAGAGGGGGTGACTTCAGGGACCGGCGGTTCTTCTGGCTCTTCCTGACCCCCTATGGGGACCGAGGCGGGAGGGTATGGGGGAGGTGAGTCAAGGAGAAGGTGGTCAGCCTGGGTTTTGGGATAAATCTTCTTGGAGGGGTCTGAGTGACTGGATTTGCCCCAGAACTGGGAGATTGGGCAGCTAGGATTTGTGTGGCTGGCCGGGGCTTAGGTTTTGCAACCCAAGGTCAAATCCAGGGGGTTGGATTTTGCACCAGATCATGCCAGACGAAGATGTAGGGCTTCTGATTCGGATGGGATCCAGGTTCCTTCTGAAAAACAATCTCTTTAACAGCAAGAATGACAGATAGATTAAAGGTCATTTCTGCTGGCCATCCTAATTAAAAGCAGGCCATTCTGAGGAGCAGAAGGTTGGCTATGGGCCTTTCTTGATCTCAACTGATAGGTCGCGACTTCTTCCCTTAACTGCAGCCCAATGGTCTAATGTCAGACTAAGGGGGGTTGTCACAGTCTGTCCCATCATCAGTTCATCCGTCGTTAGAAACACGAACAACAAAAATGCTACAGACATGAGGACCCACTTACTCCAACGTGTCTGCCACAAACATGCAACATAATCAGATGGGCGCCAATCTCTGATCCAACAATTGAACCCAATCAGCGCCCTTACCTTAGGAGACTACCAGGTGTCCCTGGCTCTCCTCCACCCTTGGGGCATCCGTCCCCCAGGGATGCAACCTGTGGCCCTCCAGGCACGTCTACTGACCACTGTTCGGCCACTCTCACGAGTCACGGAACGGCTGCAAAACTGAAACCGAAAGCGCGCTCACAGGACCAGACCAACTAACAAAACACAAGACAAAGACAGACAACCTCGGGGTACCCATTCTTACCTCCAAGATCGACTCCGTGGATGGGGGGGCCATCAGATCCCTATGAGCCCCCAAATGTAAGACCCCCAAAAAGGAGACCCCAACTCTGTCCCACGGATCGATGGCAACCCCAATCAACCGCAGGAGGCATCACTTGATGCAAACTGCAAGAGGCTTTTATTCCAGTGCACTGGGACCCAACTCGTGACTCATGCAGGAGTCGAGGAGTCGAGGAGTCGAGTCCCTAGCAGAAAATCTTACAAGTTTATAAAGGCAGAAACCACACATCGGGAGGGGTCGCACACGGAAGGGAAAAGGGGAACAAAGCTGCCGGGAAATTCCAAAGGGGGTCTGGGTTTGCTGATAACATACAACATGTTTCACAATGTTTTACAACAGGGCGTAGATTCTGGTCAACAGTTTCTGGTAATCTTATATCCTATATATCTTAACTGTCTGAGCACTATCTTGCTCAATTTACCCTTTTACTCTCTGTTTGGGGCTGTTTCCTGGAACAGCTTTAAGGGCTTTGTTCCCATCACTGGGAGGGCGACCTTAGGGAGTTGAGATAAAACAGACAACTTAAAATAATGTCCATTCTTTCAATAGCTTTGAGTGCTGAGAACCCCACTCTAATTAAAGTAATCATTTTTTAAAATGGTCCCACCATGAGGACCCCCCACATATTTTTTTTTTTTCAAGAATCAATTTACCTGCATCCCTGCCTGGCCAAAATGGATAGGCTATGGCACATTCCTCAGAAAATTACCTATATTCTGCAGAATAAATGCAGGTCTGAAATAATGTTGATAAGAGGGACACAAGTTACTCTGAAGAGGGAGACTTTTGACCCTTTCCACAGACCAGAACCCGAAACTCAGTTTGATAAAGAAAATCTCTAAGAATTTATGGTTAAGAATCCAATGGGCCAAGGTGACCTAGACTTGTCATTGGTAGTGGGGACATGATAGTCTGATGTCTTCCAGTTGTCAGTCAAAAGTCAAAATGTGGGACTGAGCAGGGGTCTCATGAAACTTCCCTGAGATCCTCCAATATAACTAGAGTGCAGGAGAGGAACACTTTTCTCTCCTTTCTGAGAGAATCCACTCTCTCTTGAGAGTGTCCCCTTTCCCTTGCACTATCACTTCAATACACTTATCTCTGTTACTTTGAGTGACATGACTGAAGTCTTTCTAATTTGATTGCAAGAATCAGGATATGAAGGGGTTCTTTGCACTGCATCAGTTTCCCAGAAATCACCAGTCCTGTAAACACTAAATATTTTAAAGAGTTCTCAAGATCTGCATTTATCTTATTTCAGCTACATTGTCAAACTTTCTGGCTTTTCTAACTCTTCAAAAAAATCAAAGGGAAAAAGTATAATATAAAGCTAAACACTGGGACTGTCATTCTCCTCCACATAGTGGATGCCTCAGTTGATAATGTTCTTAATATGCATTATAGATCTACTGAAATATGATTTGCTTGAAAATAGAACAAACAATTGTTTACAAACATGCCTACTGAGAAAATACTACATATAATACAGAAAAAAAGCAAGCACTTTCAGAGTCCAGTCCATTTATCCATTGGACACAATAGGCACATTGCCTACATCTGATAGAAATGTTTTATTTTGAAATCTAAAGAAAAATAAATGAATTTAATATGTCCTGGATTATATTCATCTTCATACAAGCTACTAGCACAATGTAAATTTTAAACTTCTTTGCATAGGGAGGGACATATGAAAGCAGAAGCAAGTCTCTAGGACTCTTGAAAGATGTGCTCCAAACCGTGGTCAGAATTAGGTCATTCTCAAGGCTTGCATGTATTTAATTTCTTTTCCCCACATTTTTATTCGTGCATTATAGTTGTACATAATATTCAGATTTGTTACATATTTGTACATGCACACAAACAATATTATTTAAGCAATATGATTCAGCAGACTTTCCCCCACCCTTCCCACTTGGTCCTACCCCTTGGTTCCATTCCTTTACTGATCTCCCTTTGATTTTTAGGAGATCCACCCCCAGGTTTGTTTTCCTTTTTCCCTGTCTACCTTCCATAGGGAGACATATAATTCTTCACCTTTTCAGTTTGACTTACTTCACTTAACATAGTTGTCTCTAATTCCATTCATTTTTCTGCAAATAACAGAATTTCATTTTTCTTAATGGCTGAATAAAAATCAATTGTGTATCTCTAGCACATTATCCATTTATCAATTGATTGACAGCTAGGCCAGTTCCATAGGTTAGCAATTGTGAATTGTGGCCCTGTAAATATGGATATATATGTATCCCTGTAGTACGATGACTTTAATTTTTCAAGATAAATACCAGAGTGGTATAGCTGGGTCATATGGTCATTCCATGCCTAGTCTTTTGAGGAGACTCCATAATGATTTCCATAATAGTTATACTAATTGTCAGTTCCTTCAATAATGTAAAAGTGTTCCTTTTTCTCCATATCCCCTCCAGCATCTATTATTTGTGTTCTCTATGAATGCCATTCGGACTGATGTGAGATGAAATATCAGTGTAGTTTTGATTTACATTTCCCTAATTAGTAATGATGTTGGACATATTTCCATATATATTTTTTGCGATTTGTATTTCTTCTATTGAGAAGTGTCTGTTTAGTTCACTTGCCTATTGATTAATTAGGTAATTGGATTTTTTTGATAGTTAATCATCCGTTGTTCCTTGTTATCATTCTCTTGTCCCTTTATTACTACAAATGAAAGGGAATTGAGAAAAACAGTAAGTCAATAAGTACTCTTGTTTTCAAGTGAAAGAAAATCAACTCAAACTAACAGACAAAGTGGGGGCAATGTTTTATTTTATAAGTAATAACCCTGGGGGTACATTCTGACTGTATGCACAGCTGGTTTCTGTGATGTATTATTTTTCTTTTTCTTTTCTTTTTTTTTTTTTTTTTTTTGTCTTTTCACATCTCAGTTTTCATCCCATTTTCTGCCCTTCTCTGTAACTATAAGACAGCAGTAAGCTTTCCATGCTCAACACCTACCAGCCATTTGTGAGCCTCTGAAAGAATCTGTCTGGACCAGTTCAAGACAAATTGGCAGGCTGTGTTTTCTTGTTCAGGGGGTTTCCATGCTCTGATTTCTTAGACTTCGTCATCTTCCCACCTCACTGAACATAGGGTGAAGTGCAGAGGAAGGATCCCAGGAAAAATCAGGAGTTAACTTCTGGAAGAAGAGAAAACAGACACTGGAGACAGATAAAAATATTCTGGGTTGAGTCCCCTGCTGTGACCAGTGTGGCCAAATTTTAGTTCAAGTGAGGGGCAAAAGGGGATTAGATAATCAATATTCACACAGATTTTGAAGATTACATTGGGATAAAGTGGAGCTCTGCTCTCTGATGGAGATGTAGATCCAAAGAGTTTTACCAGCAATCCCTATTTATATGTGTCTCATTATCAGGTTATAACTCTGAAACCATTATTCTCTGTATTCAGGAAAGTCACAGAAACTAGTACATCTAAGTAGCTTTTCCACAATTGCAATCCACAGTTGCAAAGTTTAATGTTAGGAGGTTTGCATAAGCTCTCTAGAAAGTCCATTGTTATAAGTTATTCTAAAGTGGGAAGACACAAGAGAAGTGGAGACAGTGAAATATTGTGGTTGTCTAGCATAAAAAATTTCTTCCCTCCCAGGAGCTATAAGCCTGAGATCAAAGTCAGAGTTGACAGAACTCTTCACAGAGCCTCCTCATGCAGGGTATTGCCACAGCAGCAGTCCTTAGTCCTGTGCCCTTGAATAGAATCATTCCCAGGCACCAGGTATGCCACAACCATGAGGTCATCAAAGACTCCCAATCTCAGTCACTGCTATCCCATTCTCTGCCACCACTTTCCACACTCCCCTCTGATCTTCAGAGGAATAACTGACTATACCACAGAGCTGGGAAGCCTCTATGTCAGCTCACGGCACTGTTGAAGAATCCAGGTATCAGGACATCCACACTTCATAGATGAGGTAATCAGGGCTCAAAGGGTGTTAAACTTCCTTCCCAAGGCCACTGGCCTTGAAAGTGGTAGAGCAAGAACATAAAGACAAATCCAGTCTCCAAAGGTGTGTTTTAAATCATTTGTGGTCTACCAGCTCACTAATAGTCTCCCTGAGTTACAAAAATATTATCAAAGACCTTGAGAAGGAAGTGGGGAATCAGAAAGGATGAAGACTCCCTGATAACACCTAATGGAGGCCCTGCATCAGTGGGTTTGTGGCTGAGTTTGGAAGACTTCCTGTCTGCTCACATGTAGTTGTTTCCACACATATTTTTTCCACATTGCCTTTGTAAATTTTGCACTTGAGCTATTTGGTTACTTATTTTTCTTAAGTCACTTTGCCTCTTATAAAATTGTATTTAAAACCTCAGTGGTTTATGGCAATTTTCAATAAAAATGAGTATGATTTAACCCAAATAAAAATTGACTTCAAAACCTCATAGAACTACTAAATTAATTACCAGTCACAGGGCAATCCAAGATGGCAGACTAGAGGGTGACTGCATCTCCAGTCGCTCCAGAACCCAGGATTCAAAGGGGAGGCATTGAGAGACTTGGACTAAAATAGAGCCTCGGGGTGAGTCTCCCCCACCCGGTGAAGCGGTGAAGCGCTGCCTGGGTGGCAGGCCCGGATTTGGGTGGCTTAGTAGAGTAAGCCAGAGCAGGAAGAGTCCTCCCCAGGCAGCCCTGCCCACTCCAGCAGTGGGCTCCTCCCACAGGACCAGATTCTCCAGCATCTCAGAGCAGGACCCCCAGTGAGAGCCTTTCTGCACAGAACCAAGCTTCAAGTCCCTGAAACAGGGCAGCAAGTTCCTGCCCACAGATTGCTTCAGGGACCAGGACAGGGCAGCCAGGGACTTCCACAAGAAGCCTGCAGCCCGGCCTCTTCCAGCGGAAAGCACCTTTCCAGGCTAGCTTCTAGGAGCAGACCCCAGTGAGAGCCTTTCCACACAGAGCCAGCTCCAAGTCCTGGAACCAGCAGAGGACTACGGGCAGCTTTCCTTGGAAGCACTGCATTATCAAGTTACTCCAAGATTTCAGGCTACTGAAGACAGGAAGGTGATACACTGGAAATCAACAGGGAAAATATAAGCCAATAGAAGAATTCTGAAATATCACAAAGTCCCACTGACATCTGACCAATATGAGAAAACAAGGTAAGAAAATGTCCCAAACAAACCTAGATACTATATCAATAAATGACAGCACAGCAGAAGAAATGTCAGAAAGGGAGATCAGAATGTACATAATTAAAACAATCAGGGAAGCAAACGAGGAGATGAAAGGGCAAGTGCAGGCATTAAATGATCGCACCAATCAACAGTTAAAAGACCAAACACGAGAAGCAAGAGAGCATTTCAATAAAGAGTTAGAGAAATTGAAAAAAAAAAAAAAAACAGAAATCCTTGAAATGAAGGAAACAATAAACCAAGTTAAAAACTCCATAGAAAGCATAACCAAAATGATAGAACACCTGGAAGACAGAACCTCAGATATTAAAGACAAAATATTTAATCTTGAAAACAAAGTTGACCAAACAGAAAAGATGGTAAGAAATCATGAACAGAATCTACAAGAATTATGGGATATCATGAAAAGTCCAAATTTAAGAATTATTGGGATTGAGGAAGGCATAGAGAAACAAACCAAAGGAATGAACAATCTATTCAATGAAATAATATCAGGAAATTTCCAAAATCTGAAGAATGAAATGGAAAACCAAGTACAAGAGGCTTATAGGACTCCAAATACACAAAATTACAACAGACCCACACCAAGGTACATTATTAAGAAAATACCTAACATACAAAATAAAGACAGAATTTTAAAGGCCGGGAGAGAAAAGAATCAAATTACATTCATGGTGAAACCTATAAGAATATCAGCAGATTTTTCAATCCATACGCTAAAAGCTAGAAGGGCCTGGAACCACATTTACCAAGCCCTGAAATAAAATGGATGCCAACCAAGATCTTACACCCAGCAAAACTTACTTTCAGATTTGTCAATGAAATAAGATCCTTCCATGATAAACAAAAGCTAAAAGAATTTACAAAAAGAAAGCCTGCATTACAGAACATTCTCAGCAAAATATTCCATGAGGAAGAGATGAAAAACAACGATGCAAATCAGCAACAGGAGAAACTAGCCTAAAAGAATAGCCAAATAAAGGGGAAACCAAATCATGTCAAAAAACAAAAATGAGTCCAATGACTGGGAATACAAATCATGTCACAATAATAACCCGGAATGTTAATGGCCTGAACTCATCAATCAAAAGAAATAGACTGGCAGAATGGATTAAAAAGAAAAATCCAACAATTTGCTGCCTGCAAGAGACTCATCTCATAGAAAGAGATACCCATAGACTAAAGGTGAAATGATGGGAAAAAAAAATAACATGCACACGGACACAGCAAAAAAGCTGGAGTATACATCCTCATTTCAGATAATGTGGACTTCAAGCCAAAACTAGTCAGAAGGGATAAAGAAGGACATTACATAATGCTTAAGGGAAGCATAAATCAGCAAGACATAACAATCATAAACATCTATGCTCCAAACATTGGTTCATCCATGTACGTCAAACAAATCCTTCACAATTCCAGAAATCAAATAGACCACAAAACAATAATACTAGGCGATTTTAACACACCTCTCTCACTGCTGGATAGATCGTCCAAACAAAAATTGAATAAAGAAACCATAGATCTCAATTACACAATCAAAAATTTAGACTTAACCAACTTATATAGAGTATACCATCCAACAAAGAACGAATACACTTTCTTCTCAGCAGCACATGGATCCTTCTCTAAAATAGACCATGTCTTATGACACAAAGCAACTGTTAGCAAATATAAGAAGATAGAGATACTTCCTTGTACTCTATCAGATCATAATGGATTGAAATTAGAAATAAATGAGAGGATAAAAAACAGAAATTTCTCCAATAGCTGGAGATTAAATAATACACTATTATATGATGAATGGATAACAGAAGACATCATGAGGGAAATTAAAAAAAAATTCTTAGAAGTAAACGAGAACAAAGACACATCATATCAAAATCTCTGGGACATTATGAAAGCAGTACTTAGAGGAAGATTTATTTCATGGGGCGCAGTCAACAAAAGAAGTAGAAATGAACAAATAAACGACTTAACACTACAGCTCAAAGCCCTAGATAAAGAAGAGTAGACCAACACCAAAAGTAGTAGAAGACAGGAAATAGTTAAAATCAGAGCCGAAATCAACGAAATTGAAACAAAAGAAACAATTGGAAAAATTAACAATATAAATAGTTGGTTCCTTGAAAAAATATAGAAAATTGATAAACCCGTAGCCACACTAACAAAGAGAAAGAGGGAGAAAGCTCAAATTACTAAAATTCGGAATGAACAAGGAAATATCACAACAGACACGAGTGAAATACAAAACACAATTAGAAGCTATTTTGAAAATCTATACTGCAACAAAACAGAAAACCTCGAAGACATCAACAAGTTTCTAGAGACATATGAATTACCTAAACTGAACGAGGAGGACATACACAACTTAAATAAATCAATCTCAAGCAATGAAATAGAAGAGGTCATCAAAAGCCTACCAACAAAAAAAAGTCTGGGACCAGATGGGTTCTCAGCCGAGTTCTACAAAACTTTTAAAGAAGAGCTCATTCCAATACTTCTCAAAGTATTCCATAAAATAGAAGAGGAGGGAACCCTCCCAAACTCATTCTATGAAGCCAATATCACCCTGATACCTAAACCAGACAGAGACACATCAAGGAAAGAAAATTTTAGACCATTATCTTTAATGAACATCGATGCGAAAATTTTCAGCAAAATTTTAGCAAATCACAAACAAAAATATATTAAAAAGATAGTGCACCACGATCAAGTGGGTTTTATCCCAGGGATGTAAGGTTGGTTCAACATCCAGAAATCAATAAATGTCATTCACTATATCAACAGACTAAAAGTTAAGAATCACATGATTATTTCAATAGAGGCAGAAAAAGCATTTGATAAAATACAGCATTCCTTCATGCTCAAAACACTAGAGAAAAATGGGGTAGTGGGAACATTCCTTAACATTGTAAAGGCCATCTACGCTAAGCCCATGGCCAATATCATTCTAAATGGTGAAAAACTGAAAGCATTCCCCCTAAAAACTGGAAAAAGACAGGAATGCTCTTTTTCACCACTTCTATTCAATATCGTTCTTGAGACTCTATCCAGAGCAATTAGACAAACCAAAGAAATTAAAGGGATATGAATTGGAAAAGAGGAACTCAAATTATGCCTGTTTGCTGATGACATGATTATATATTTAGAGGAACCTGGAAATTCCACCAGAAAACTCTTAGAACTCATAAGTGAATTCAGTAAAGTAGCAGGTTACAAGATCCTGT